>NC_140174.1:17497616-17577616 GCF_963971535.1 Notolepis coatsorum | reverse complement strand
GTTGGTTGACTTTTTTTATTACATTGGATGCCATTTTGTCACAGGAAAGATTTGCCTCTAGGATGGAACCCAGGTAGGTAATATCTTCTTTCCTTGACTAAATGTAAATGTAAAATGTAAATGTAAATAACCTACAATGAAATTCACTATAATAAATGTACAGATGGGCACCCAAGTGGCGACGCATGTAACGCGCTGCGTCGCGAAGCGGCCGACCCGGGTTCGATTCCCGGACCCGGCGTCCTTTGCCGAATGTCTTCCCCCCGCTCTGTCTCCCATTCTTCCTCTCTCTCTCCCTCTACCGGACTGCCCGGTAGAACAAACAAATAAAAACCTACCAAAAACATAATTAAAAAATTAATAAATAAATGTACAGATAAGAGGCACAGGGACAGCATTTACTGCAATGTAGTGATGTAGGCTGAGATGCCATCTCCCCCAAGTATAGATACAACACATGAGGTTCATGTGGACATCATTGTGAGGTCATACTGTGAGGTCATACTGTGTGAGGTCATACTGCTAGTTCATACTGTGAGGTCATACTGTGAGGTCATAATAATAATAATAATACATTTTATTTGGTGGCGTCTTTCAGGACGCGTCTATTCGAATACCAACCGGTTCATGCTTCCGCGTTCGCGTTTTGCTAATCTGATTAGCCACTGCCGTTTCTGATGCGATCTGATTGGCCACTGACGTTTCTGGTCATGTGACATGTGCGCCCAATCGCGTGATGCGCCCATTTCCGCCTCGACCAGCAGCAAACTACCTAACGCCTAGTTTATCACTGGTTAAGCTTAGGCGACTCTTTCGAAGTTGGTTAAGGTTAGAGTTTGGAATCAGGGCTGGCGTTCTATCGCCCTGCTCTAAGACAAACTCTAACCTTAACCAACTTCGAAAGAGTGCCTAAGCTTAACCGGCGAAAGAACTTGCCGTCACACGATTGGTGCGACCAGAAACATCAGTGGCCAATCAGAGCGCAAAACACGAACGCGGAAGCATGAACCGGTTGGTATTCGAATAGACGCTTTCAGGACACCCAAGGTCACCTTACAGATCATAATTATTTTTTAAATAAAAAACACAAAGCAGTCATACTGTGATGTCATACTGTGAGGTCATACTGGGAGGTCATACTGTGAGGTCATACTGTGAGGTCATACTGCTAGTTCATACGGCTAGTGCTGTGAGGTCATACTGGTCATACTGTGAGTTCATATTGTGAGGTCATACTGTGAGGTCATACTGTGAGATCATACTGTGAGGTCATACTGTGAGTTGAGTTCATACTGTGAGGTCATACTGCTAGTTCATACTGGGAGTTCATACTGTGAGGTCATACTGCTAGTTCATACTGTGAGGTCATACTGTGAGGTCATACTGCTAGTTCATACTGGGAGGTCATACTGCTAGTTCATACTGGGAGGTCATACTGCTAGTTCATACTGTGAGGTCATACTGTGAGGTCATACTGTGAGGTCATACTGCTAGTTCATACTGGGAGGTCATACTGGGAGTTCATACTGCTAGTTCATACTGTGAGGTCATACTGTGAGGTCATACTGGGAGTTCATACTGCTAGTTCATACTGTGAGGTCATACTGGGAGTTCCATTGACCAGTGTGTTCCATTCTAAAGGTTCACAGGGAGGCTGGCCGTTCTAACCAAGATTCAAGATTCAAGAGGTTTATTTGTCACATACATACCAGGGCATACTGTGAGGATGGGGGGGTTCTTGCGGAGCCCAATAGCAAAACACAGGAGGAGAGAATGGAGCGGTTTAGGGTTCTTTAATTATTCTTCCCAACCAAGCAGAGTATAACAGGAATGTGAAACAGGAATGTGAACAACACAGAGGTTATAATGTTCTTGGGGGGGGAGAAGAATGAGAGCAGGTGCACTCCAGTGCAGCTGTCGGCAGTGAGAGAGAGGGGACACAGGTCTTGCGCTTGAGAGCGAGCAGGAATCCTCTTTGCGGGGCTCGAGACGTCAGGGTGGAAGGACGCTGGGGCTCGAGACGTCAGGGTGGAAGAACGCTGGAGCTCGAGACGTCAGGGTGGAAGGACGCTGGAGCTTGAGACGTCAGGGTGGAAGGACGCTGGAGCGAAATCCTGGGGCACAAGAAACAGAAGGTTAGGGCAAGCATAAACAGGGGTAGTTACAGCTGGTCTTCAGGTAGCGTCGTCGTACCTCGGTAGGCAGTTTAACACTGCGACGTTGGATGATGGGTTCTGCCAGTTGAAGTAGGGAACGCTTGATGAGGTGATCTCCCGCAGCCGCGCTGATTGCTCCGCATCTGGCAGACACGAGCTCTGATCGTGACACATACAGTGAAATGTGGTTGGCCATGCCCGCTTCGATTGTGCAAGAATACAATAGTAAATAATAGTAAATAGTAATAAAATAAGTCGAATAGACATGATAAAATAGACATGTTTATAAATCCTGAGATAATTGCAATATGCATCCAGAGAAGCTCAAAAGGAATTTAATTGCCATAAACACTTTATAAATAAACACATAAACACACGTTATAAAATAGTAAATAATAGTAAATAGTAATAAAATAAGTAGAATAGACATGATAAAATAGACATGTTTATAAATCCTGAGATAATTGCAATATGCATCCAGAGAAGCTCAAAAGGAATTTAATTGCCATAAACACTTTATAAATAAACACATAAACACACGTTATAAATAAACACACAAACACTTTTACACGGTCCTCATTCAACTCAGTCCAACGCTGACATTTAGTGCTTATTCCAAGGAAATGTCCTTTGAGTTTCTCTGTTTGGTTAGAAGGGGCGCTTCTCTGATTGGTTAGAAGGGGGAGCTTCTCTGATTGGTTAGAAGGGGAAGCCACCATAGATATATAAACACTAGATGGCTCAAGGTGGAGTCTCCCGCGTAGTTCACCGGCGGCCATCTTGCTTGAGTGGACTACTGGATCTGCACAAACAAAAATACTCACTGAAATCTTGACGGATTTACAAACGGTTTGATTTATTACAAACGTTATTAACGTGGCTATGATTCTTGCTTGTGTAGCAGGGTGGATTATCCCTACTTTATGAGAGTAGATGTACACTGTCACCAGGTAGTAGGAACGCAGCGGATCTGAGTCCAACTGAATCCCCGACTTTAGTGCAGGAGTATTAGGGTGGAGCCTTAGCCGAGGGAGTGGATGGGGCCTAGGATTTACTAACCTAGGGGTAGTGCGCTGGTCCTTCTTGCCCTCCAGGGCGACTCACAGTAATTCCCCACACACCCACACTTCTCCTAATATTACCCGCACCCTCCCACACCCGGTGGCAGTAGTGATAGATGGTATACTTTCTCCCCAAAGCAGTACCTTTCCTTGCTGATGAGCAGAGACCTGTCCCAATGATGCCTAGGCAGGGGGTGGGGAAAGGGTTAAACAATAAAATAAATGTACCCGGGCAGAAAGGGGTTAAGACAACAGACTCAGTAACAGACACACACACAGTGCTCCCATTCAGTGTTCTTTACTGACGGAATGATCTGGTTCTTAACACAACTGCAACAATTATGTTGTTATCAAAAGGCACCATGAGCAAAGCTCTTCCCGCTTACACTATATTCCCGCTATATGAATTGAAAATGGGGGACCCTGATGGAAACAAGACAAACGTCTTTCTCAGGTCTGCATCCCCTTAACAATTGTGTATTGAGCCGTACTGTATTGTACCCATTCTGCAATCTGTTAAATAAAGTTTTCATTCATTCATTCATTCATTCACACAACCCAATAAATACAGCTCTTCCCACACCGGTCAATACACAGTAATGGGGCCTGTCCCTTTAAGGGTGGAAATGCTAGGCACCTAGTGCTCTCACTTCACAGTGGAGAGCCAAAGCTCTTCCCACACTAGTCAAGATACAGTAATGACACCCGCCCTATAAGGGGTTAAATACCTGTTCTTGCACCCGTAGATGGGGGGTTAGGAGAGTTAGAGGGAGAGGGGTATGGGGCTACTGAATGGGAATTTTATAAAGGAACACGTTATTATTACACTCAAAAGAAATTAACAGTGGGCCCACGTTAGCAAATAAAAGTCCTATCTAAAGCCGGCTTTTCCCCCAAAACAATATAATGGTCGGGGCGCCCCTAGACACTGCTGCCAGCGTTAGTTCAAAGCACCGTTTATCTTCGCCCTTAGAGAGCCTGCGCCACACAGTGGAAATGTCTACCGATAAAGCTCCAGCACTCGAAGCGCCGCTGTACTTATCCAAAATGGCGGGCCTGCTCTCACCACCAACCGTCCGTGTGGTAAGATGGCCGTCGGGAGGTCCCGCGATAACAGGCAGCGGGGCGGGGTAGACGCTGGGCAGGTGACCGCTGGGGCAACGGCTTGGAGGGGCTGGAGGAGCGTGCAGTGTAGTGACGTCCGCTGCTGGGCTGAAGGGGTGGGCTGACACGCGGGCTAAACTGTGGTGCTAGCCTAAACAAAGCTAAGCTGTGGGTCGTGGTGAACCCCCTGTCATGACGCCTATACACAGCTAACGCAAGGTGGACAATATCTACCACCTGGTCTTCGGCATTCGCTCGTCTGCTGGTGCATTCACAATGTCTCTTCCGCATTAACCAAACGCTAAGCTATCGCATACTTCTATAATAACCTGCTTTGTAACTGAGTTTATCTCTTGCGTGCTGAATCTCTGGAGCTCCAGTCCCGTACGTCTTCCTCCCTCTGTGGACAACGATGAAAAGGAAGCCCCTCCCTCGGCACCGCGCTCTGAGCCCATACTTCTTCACCTGTGCCTCCCTGCCCAACGTGACCACCAGCGCCCCTGGCGGCACCTGTATCCTGTCCCACTATGAAGTGTCAATGATAGGGAGAATCAAAGAGATCAGCAAGTTAAGTGCCAATGTCAGGATAGGGAGATCCAGCGAGGTGGCAAGTTAAGTGTCAATGTTAGGATGGGGGGATCAAGAGCGGTCAGCCGGTTACACAACGTCCTCGCGAACACAGGCATATTCAGGTGGTTACATTTGGAAGAATCTTTTTAATAATTTCTCTTTTTTTCATATCAAAGTCCATTATAAGTATGCAGTATGATAACTACATCTCTGACGTTTTTAACAAACCAAACGGTTGAAAATTGAGCAAGCTATCTCATCTAGTGATATATATATCTATGGAAGCCACACTGTGACACAATATATAGATTAGTACTACTGAGTAATAGTGCTAATCAGATGTATACAGAGTTTTAATATGTACAGTGATACAGGTATAAAGACACTATGGTATTAAGTTATACTGACCAGCAGCGTAACTAGTAAGAGTAAGGGATATGTACAGATATAGATATAGTATCTAAAGATATGTAAACAGAATTATATGCAGGTATGTACAGAGTAGACAGATGTGTAATCGGATATATATATTATACTGTATATATCGTACAGTATGGGTAACAGAGCCTATAGGGTGTAGCCAGGCAATGGAGGTTGATGTTAATATATGTTTTGGGGCAAAATTCAAACAATAAAATGGTACAGATTGTAGCTTTACAGTAACTGACGTGTTTCTTCCACCAGGTGTCACCAGAGTGTGTCGCTCCTCATTCTCCTGCTGGAGGGAAAAAGGAACCAGCATGACCAGAACACGGGTGTTTACATTTTTTATTTTATTTCTTTCATGTTTTACATAATATATATTTGTTTTGAAATGTTTTAAATTAGTACACTCATTTGAGTAGTGGACAAGGGGTAGGATGTGTAGATAAAAGGTATAATGTGTATATGGTATAATGTGTAGATAAATGGTATAATGTGTAGATAAAAGGTATAATGTGTAGATGGTATAATGTGTAGATAAATGGTATAATGTGTAGATAAAATGTTTTTGTTCATATATTTATCTTATATCAACACATAGCAACTGTTGTTTTGCACATAGCAATGTTGTCTCTTCCATTGCCATGTGCATTGGTACTTATTAACACAATGTGCATTGATCACTGTTGCGTTATATCATTTACATGTCTGCTACTTTAATATTTACATTATATTACTTTATATCACTAGGCGATGGCGGAAATTTCGAACGTTACTATAGCTACTGATGACTATTCTTTTACATTAGCCATATCACGGCAGTTGTTAAACACTCAAGCATAATTGTATTAATCAGCCCACATTACAGTTATATGTTGTCATGTATGTCCTGATGAATTGAAAATGGGGGACCCTGATGTGAACAAGACGAAAGTCTTTCTCTGGTCTGTGTGTATTGAGCTGTACTGTATTGTACCCATTCTGCAATCTGTTAATAAAGTTTTCAATCAATCAATCAATCAATCAATCAATCAGACAACACTTTATATTCAATATATATAATAGCATTTCAGGGGAGTGCATGGCAGAGAGACAGCATTAGTCAGTTTTTCTGTGGACTGTCCCATAACCTAGGATAAGTTACAAAAAATATTAATGCATAGGCTAACGTTACATACTGTAACATTTACTGTATGTATGCATTCATATTTTTCTTGTGCTTCTGGTCATGGTCATAAATACACACATCTTAATGCTATCTATAAGACATTCATACATGCACAAAGTGAATATGGAAATGCAGTGAATATCATACCTCAAGCTGTTTACTCTGCATTTCTTAGCATTTACATTTCATACTGTAACCATTGATGTATTATAAAAGCTCTTATAATACATCCATGACTAACTTAAACGCTGTTCACACTGTATATATCTTAGCATATTCATACTACTCTTTTCATTCTGTTAATAATGTTCATACTGTATATCTTAGCACATTCATAAACCTACCTTTACCGTTTATTCTATTTATATATCATACATAATATGCAAGTAAAATTACACTGCACTGCACCGCTTCTTTTGCACTTCTGGTTCAATGCTAAACTGGATTAAATGCTTTTCGTTGTTTCAGTACTTAAAATATATTTGTAGCTAAACAATTATATTTAATTTATTAGCCTATTCGTAATAATTCGTTATTAGCCTAGCTAACTCCGTATTATCTTGGCTTACCTGCAGTGGACGTGCATGGAGATGGAACACTGCGAGCAAAGCAGTCGAAAACGGCGCATTTCTGGAGACTAACAGATGTTTTGACAAATTGCTTGTATTGCCACCCATACTTGCAAATGTTTTATTGCACTTGTGGCAACGTGCGTTGTCGGCATCGACTTTCGTAAAGTGTACCCAGACTTTCGTTTTGTTCTCTCCGCCATGATGATACTAATAATAATAATGAGCGCAGAGCTCGGTCTGTGTCCTCAGCGCTTCGAAGCACTGAGGACACAGACCGAGTTCTGCGCTCATTATGATTATTATTATTATTATCATGGCGGAGAGAACAAAACGAAAGTCTGGGTACACTTTACGAAAGTCGATGCCGACAACGCAATTTGTCAAAACATCTGTTGTCAAAACATAACATTAGTCTCCAGAAATGCGCCGTTTTCGACTGCTTTGCTCGCAGTGTTCCATCTCCATGCACATCCACTGCAGGTAAGCCAAGATAATACAGAGTTAGCTAGGCTAATAACGAATGATTACGAATAGGCTAATAAATAAAATATAATTGTTTAGCTACAAATATATTTGAAAGATGACAGCCCGCCACGCCTCCTCCCTCTCCCTCCACCACCAGCCTCCCAGCCAAGCCAAGTCCCTTCACCCTAGCAGCTAGGAGGGGGGCGTACTAGCGTAGGTCAGTGGCCAATCAGAGCGCAAAACGGGAACCCGGAAACACGAACGCGTTGGTAAAAGCATAGACGCCCGTCGGATACTATAATAAACCCCTATTCAGGCAATTATCTCATTTAGACATTACCCTACATTAACCCTAACCTTAACCAAAACCGCTCTCAAAGAGCACCTACGGGTGGCTGCAATTAGATACTGGCCCCGGTAAATGTCCAACCCCCCCAAACCCATGCACCCAGAGCCCTCCAATGTACAGTTTCTTCCCCTTCGAATGTATATATATTTTTTATGATCTCTCTTTCAAACAGTACTGTATATTTGTATGTCTTGTAAGTTGTATGTCATAAATGTCTTGATGAAACAGTACTGTATATCTGTATGTCATGTATGTCATAAATGTCTTGATGAATTGAAAATGGAGGACCCTGATGTAAACAAGACAATTAACGTCTTTCTCTGGTCTGCACCCCTTAACAATTGTTTTTTTTTAAAGATTTTATTTATAGCATTTTCAGCTTTTTTGGTCAACGCAGGACCGACAGAGAAGAGAGGGTGAAGCGGGAGAGGAGGAGGGGAAGACATGCAGCACATGGCCACCGGGTCGGGGAGTCGAACCCGGCGCGACCGCTTCGCGACTCAGCGCGCTATGTGGTGTGCTACTGGAGCGCCCTCCCCTTAACAATTGTGTGTATTGAGCCGTACTGTATTGTACCCATTCTGCAATCTGTTAAATAAAGTTTTCATTCATTCAGCTGGCCGTGACATGGATTAGGCGACAGCACTGAACAACAGGCTGCCTACTGAACAACAGGCTGCCTACTGGTAAGTGTAGTTCTTTTTTTTACGACAAATTAAAAACCTTATAACTATCTTTATTTCAACCAAAAATGCTTAAACAATAATGTTAGTGGTAGAAGGGAACTCATTTTGTGCAAAAATGGAAGCTTGTCAATTTCCATGCGGCAGAATTGTTACAATAGCCGATAATCCATTTTCCCAATGATAAATCCTTATACGGGTGGAACAACCAGTGACGTCAGACTACACCTCCCTATTGAGGCACATACAACATGTTGGCATTGCCCACACAGTGCTTGAATAATATGGCTTATCCACACAACTAGGAGAGCTCAGCATTAGTAGAGAGAGAGAGAGAGAGAGAGAGAGAGAGAGAGAGAGAGAGAGAGAGAGAGAGAGAGAGAGAGAGAGAGAGAGAGAGAGAGAGAGAGAGAGAGAGAGAGAGAGGGGGGGGGGAGTGAGGGAAAGAGAGAGATAGAGAAAGACAGTGTGAGAGAGAGAGAGAGAGAGAGAGAGAGAGAGAGAGAGAGAGAGAGAGAGAGAGAGAGAGAGAGAGAGGGGGGGGGAGTTAGGGAGAGAGACAGAGAGAGAGCATTAAAAGAGCATTTAAATTCTATAATCACCTAAAAGAAAGTGACCCAGACACACTCCATAACAAAGCCCTCACCTACAGAGAGACCCTCGAGAGATGCCCACTCAGCCAGATGGTTCTGGGACTCTGCTCACAAACACAAGCAGAGCCACCATGACAGAAACCACACTGGACTAAACCAAATTATAAGAAAAACTAAAAGAAAACAATCTGACACATTGGAAAGAATCAACCCAAAACCAGAGCAAATTCAAATGCTATTTGGCCCTAAACAGAGAGTACACAGTGGCAGAATACCTGAGTGCTGTGACTGACCAAAAACTAAGAAGATCCTTGACTAGGTACAGACTCAGCGAGCACAGCCTAGCCATGGAGGAAGGCCGCCATAGGCAGACCTGGCTCCCAAGAAAAGACAGACTGTGCACCCACTGCACACAAGAAGAGGTGGAAACCGAGCTACACTTCTTAACAACCTGCCCACTATACCAAGACATCAGAGACATATACTTCCCACAAATTGCAAACACCCAAAGTGAGTTTGAAAACATGGAAAATAACTCAAAACTCCCATACATTCGGGGAGAAATACAACAATGTGCAATCACAGGAGCAAGATTTGTGAGCTACTGTGACAAGAAAAGGACATCCAACGGAATACAACCACCATAAAGTCTGTCAATCATACAAGAAATTCCTTCTGTAATGTACTGATTTCTTTTGATTTCTCTGTTTGATTGTTTTGATTTGTTTGGCTTTGGCAATGTAAACGTATGTTTCCCATGTCAATAATAAATACATTTTAATTGAATTGAATTGAATTGAATTGAGCGAGAGAGAGGGAGAGAGAGAGAGAGAGAGAGAGAGAGAGAGAGAGAGAGAGAGAGAGAGAGAGAGCACTACCCCTGCCAGCAGTCACGTCATTGGAGAAATGTTTCACGACCAGAGTAGAGCTTTATTCTCCCTGAGGGGCAGCATGTGTTGCAGCGTAGTTATGAAGAAGGGACACGATGAAAAGATATTGAGAATAATGAAAATATATTGAGAGTAATAAAAAGATATTGAGAATAATACAAAATATATTGAGAATAATGGGCACAATATCAAGCAACATGGACACAAAATGAAAACAATATACAATATTAATATACATAAGTGTCAGAGTTGGTGTTACTGGCATCAGGAAGTCGACCGCTATGTACATTATCTGTATGTCATGTATGTCATAAATGTTATGAATTGAAAATGGGGGACCCTGATGTAAACAAGACGAAAGTCTTTCTCTGGTCTGCATCCCCTTAACAATTGTGTGTATTGAGCCGTACTGTATTGTGCCCATTCTGCAATCTGTTAATAAAATGTTCAATCAATCAATCAATCAATCAATCAATCAATCAATCAATCAATCAATCAATCAATCAATCAATCAAACAGTAAAGTAATTTAGCCGCCTGCTACTGAATATACAGTGTGATCATGGTGTCTCTGACTAGCTGAATATACAGTGTGATCATGGTGTCTCTGACTAGCTGAATATACAGTGTGATCATGGTGTGTGTCTCTGACTAACTGCTCTCAAATGACCAACACTCCCAGAGTTGGAAGGGAGGCTCTTCACAGCATCTCGAGAGTTGCCCGTTTTGGAAAATTTGCAACCACTCTCAACTTTCATCCATACATCTGGTGGGTTCAGCCTGGGGCTGCTGTCGAGGCGTCCGTTTGTTACGGAGGAGTTAGGGTTAGGGTTAGGTACACGTCTGTCTGTCTGTCTGTCTGTCTGTCTGTCTGTCTGTCTGTCTGTCTGTCTGTCTGTCTGTCTGTCTGTCTGTCTGTCTGTCTGTCTGTCTGTCTGTCTGTCTGTCTGTCATGCTGTCTGTCTGTCTGTCTGTCTGTCTGCCTGTCTGTCTGTCTGTCTGTCTGCCTGCCTGTCTGTCTGTCTGTATGTCTGTCTGTCTGTCTGTCTGTCTGTCTGTCTGTCTGTCTGTCTGTCTGTCTGTCTGTCTGTCTGTCTGTCTGTCTGTCTGTCTGTCTGCCTGTCTGTCTGTCTGTCTGGTTGTCTGTCTGTCTGTCTGTCTGTCTGTCTGTCTGTCTGTCTGTCTGTCTGTCTGTCTGTCCTGAAGACACATTTAATTTAAATCGAATTGAAAATCATGGTTGAGAGATGGTCAAGTGTGCGACCATTTTAACTGAGGGGTTTTGGTGTATTGGTTAAATAATAGCAATAATAGACAAAGATAATCTGTAGAGCTGCTGAACGAAAATGGAGGAAAACCAAGCTCACAGTCCACTGTGATATATATAAGGAAGCCATGACTGCCTATAACAAAGAAATACAAGTGGCAAGAAAGGACTACTACTGCTGTCTGTCCTGCGAGACTGTCCGGCTCGTGAGTCAGGTCTGTCACTCAGACACGAGGCCTGGGAGCCTCTGGGAGAAGAAGCAGAGCGGAGCCTCTCGCTCGGAGACCCGGGGCTGCATGTGAAATTCCCGACGCTGTCGCGAGGGCGTTCAGGGTCAGAGGTGAGGGAGGAGGAGGAGGAGGAAGAGGGTTCGGGGTCAGAGGTGAGGGAGGAGGAAGAGGAGGAAGAGGGTTCAGGGTTAGAGGTGAGGGAGGAGGAGGAGGAGGAAGAGGGTTCGGGGTCAGAGGTGAGGGAGGAGGAAGAGGAGGAAGAGGGTTCAGGGTTAGAGGTGAGGGAGGAGGAGGAGGAGGAAGAGGGTTCAGGGTTAGAGGTGAGGGAGGAGGAGGAGGAAGAGGGTTCGGGGTCAGAGGTGAGGGAGGAGGAGGAGGAGGAAGAGGGTTCGGGGGCAGAGGTGAGGGAGGAGGAGGAGGAAGGGGGTTCGGGGGCAGAGGTGACGTGGGAGGAGGAAGGGGGTTCGGGGGCAGAGGTGAGGGAGGAGGAGGAGGAAGAGGGTTCGGGGGCAGAGGTGAGGGAGGAGGAGGAGGAAGGGGGTTCGGGGGCAGAGGTGAGGAGGAGGAGGAAGGGGGTTCGGGGTCAGAGGTGAGGGAGGAGGAGGAAGGGGGTTCGGGGGCAGAGGTGAGGAGGAGGAGGAAGGGGGTTCGGGGTCAGAGGTGAGGAGGAGGAGGAGGGGTGTTCGGGGTCAGAGGTGAGGAGGAGGAGGAGGGGTGTTCGGGGTCAGAGGTGAGGGAGGAGGAGGAGGAGGGGTGTTCAGGGTCAGAGGTCAGGGAGGAGGAGGGGTGTTCAGGGTCAGAGGTCAGGGAGGAGGAGGGGTGTTCGGGGTCAGAGGTGAGGAGGAGAAAGGGGGTTCAAGTTGGACAATATCGGAATATCGGTATCGGTAAAAAAGCCAATATCGAGCATGATAGGTAGTAATATAAGTATAGTAGCATATTAGTATAGACATTTAGCATGATAGGTAGTAATATAAGTATAGTAGCATATTAGTATAGACATTTAGCATGATAGGTAGTAATATAAGTATAGTAGCATATTAGTATAGACATTTAGCATGATAGGTAGTAATATAAGTATAGTAGCATATTAGTATAGACATTTAGCATGATAGGTAGTAATATAAGTATAGTAGCATATTAGTATAGACATTTAGCATGATAGGTAGTAATATAAGTATAGTAGCATATTAGTATAGACATTTAGCATGATAGGTAGTAATATAAGTATAGTAGTGTGACGGAGGTCCGTAAGTAATATCCACAGTTACGATGAACGTGTGTTGTGAAGTGACTGTGACTGTGGCAGTAAGTGCAAGTTAAACTCACTTACCATTAAAAGACACATAGACACGTTACCAAGAAGTGAATTCACCTCTTGGTATAGCGGTCTATGCTTTCGGCCGCGGCGTGGGAGACCCGTGTTTGAAACTCCCTCGAGGCATCGACACAACGCAGAAGGAGTAACATATGATCGGTCACAGTAGCATAGTAGTAAGGTGCAATAAGCATAAAGAGCCAAAGGCATTAGAAGGTTAATTTATTTAAAAGTAGTAGAAAGAACCATCACAGAGCCATCACAGACCCACCATCACAGACCCATCACAGAGCCATCAGAGAACAAGCTTTTCCACAATACGGGGCCTTTAAACAACAGGTTTGGAGGTGAAAACAAAGACTGATCACATTTAAAAAAACACGAGAGCACTTTCCCAATCTGCGTCTTGGCGGAAATGTACGTCTGAAACGCGGAGGTCAATATTAACCAGGAACCATCTTTAAGATGAGAACAGGAAGAGGCTCAGAGAGAGAGAGAGAGAGAGAGAGAGAGAGAGAGAGAGAGAGAGAGAGAGAGAGAGAGAGAGAGAGAGAGAGAGAGAGAGAGAGAGAGAGAGAGAGAACAGGAAGAGGCTCAGAGCCCCGGAATGCCTTCTGTGATTCACAAGAGGGGTGTGTGTGCGAGTGTGTGTGTGTATGTGTGTATGTATGTGTGTGTGCGTGCAAGTGTATGTGTGTGTGTGTGTGTGTGCGTGTGTGTGTGTGTGTGGGGGGGGGGGTGTTGTCTTTCAAATTAAATTTACCATTTAATATGAAAGATGAAAGACACCCCCCCCCCCCACATGTGATACTGTCTGAATGTGCAGAAACAATATGAATATGAAGCAGTTCAATGATGGAATGAACTGCCCACCACAGTTAGGACAGCCGAAACCCGTCCAATCTTTCGCCGTCGACTAAAGACGCACTTCTTCAACCATTATCTAAAAAAGATAAAATAAAATCTAACCCTAACTAACCTTACTGTCATGTACTTGTCCTAATAAACTAACCTACACTGTAGCACTCAACACTTTGATGAACATTGTTACTCAGGGGCGCCCAAGTGGCGAACCATGTAACACGCTGCGTTGCGGAGCGGTGACCCGGGTTCGATTCCTGGTCCCGGTGTCCTTTGCCGAATGTCTCCCCCCTGCTCTGTCTCCCGTTCTTCCTCTCTCTCTTTCTCTCTCTACTGGACTGCCTGGTAGTAAAAAGCAATAAATGCTAAAAAATAAATCTTTAAAATAAAAATAAAACATTGTTACTCAGCTGATAGAGTTGTGCCCTTCCTGATGACTTGTCGTCAGGCCTGGACTGGCCATCTGGCATACCGGTGGGCCGACGCATATTTGGGCCGTTATGATTTGATAAAAATATATATATATATTTATAAAAAAATATTATTATTATTATTTTCTTTTAAACTTTTTTTTTTTTATTATTTGGTCAACGACCGGCCCACTACTAGGCTGGGACAGCGGCCCATTGGTACTGGTACACTGGGCTGGCCCAATCACATATCTTACTAAGCACCCATGCAGGTACATGACTGAGAGGGGGCTGTGGTACATGACTGAGAGGGGG
The DNA here is from genome assembly GCF_963971535.1 of Notolepis coatsorum. Classification (NCBI taxonomy): domain Eukaryota; kingdom Metazoa; phylum Chordata; class Actinopteri; order Aulopiformes; family Paralepididae; genus Notolepis; species Notolepis coatsorum. The sequence goes on along the minus strand of NC_140174.1, from coordinate 17,563,182 downwards.
CTGTGGTACATGCAGGGGTGCAGTCGTGCACACACGCGGTTACACGGCGTGTTATTAGTAGTCACTCAGGGCAGAAGTGCGCGCAATGATAAGTACCCGGCCGTTGTAGAAAGCTACCCGGCCGGCGGCCGCACACTTCTCACCTAGACTTTGCATAATAATAGGAACCTACGAGAAGGTGGGGGGCTGCTTGATCTCCATTGTTATGCATAATAATCATCTGTTCTGTGCGCAACTGAGGGAACACGTATGCGCGTGCGCATGCGCGGGAGCGCGCATGCACGTGGCGTGTAACCAGTTCCCATATTACGACTGCACCACTGGGTACATGACTGAGATGGGGCTGTGGTACATGACTGAGAGGGGGCTGGTACATGACAGAGGGGGCTGTGGTACATGACTGAGAGGGGGCTGGTACATGACTGAGAGGGGGCTGGTACATGACTGAGAGGGGGCTGGTAGATGACTGAGAGGGGGCTGGTATACAGGACTGAGAGGGGGGCTGGTATACATGACTGAGAGGGGGGCTGGTACATGATTGAGATGGGGCTGTGGTACATGACTGAGAGGGGGCTGTGGTACATGACTGAGAGGGGGCTGTGGTACATGACTGAGAGGGGGCTGTGGTACATGACTGAGATGGGGCTGTGGTACATGACTGAGAGGGGGCTGTGGTACATGACTGAGAGGGGGCTGTGGTACATGACTGAGAGGGGGCTGTGGTACATGACTGAGAGGGGGCTGTGGTACATGACTGAGAGGGGGCTGGTACATGACTGAGAGGGGGCTGGTAGATGACTGAGAGGGGGCTGTGGGACATGACTGAGAGGGGGCTGTGGTACATGACTGAGATGGGGCTGTGGTACATGACTGAGAGGGGGCTGTGGTACATGACTGAGAGGGGGCTGTGGTACATGACTGAGAGGGGGCTGTGGTACATGACTGAGAGGGGGCTGTGGTACATGACTGAGAGGGGGCTGGTACATGACTGAGAGGGGGCTGGTACATGACTGAGAGGGGGCTGGTATACATGACTGAGAGGCGGCTGGTACATGACTGAGAGGGGATTGGTATACAGGACTGAGAGGGGGCTGGCTGGTACATGACTGAGAGGGGGCTGGCTGGTACATGACTGAGAGGGGGCTGGTACCATGTATTGTGCATCATTGTAGGTCAAACCATTAAAAAGTTAATTTCCACAGCAGCCATTTTGGATTTTGGTCTCTCACAAATTTCCCCCGCCTTTTAAAAAAAATACACCCCGGCTAAATTAGTTGACAAATCCATTGAGAAATGAAGTGCCACAAATGACCCAACTACTATGTCCATATCGTATCATCATAATATTATTAAAAAAATCATTAGGATAAGGGTTCCCTTGATAAAGATGCATGAAAAGGCTGTATAATATACAACACCTGTAGCTCAACTGCAAAAACTGCTTTTTGTATTTGGAAATTAAAAACACATCGTAAAAACAAATTATCTTGACTATTTGTATTCCTGAGGATATCACCTAAAAGCATTAATTAAAACACTTATTTCCAAGGTGGTCCTCGATGGAAGACATAAAAACACAGCACATAGCCTACTCAACTGCAAATTTTTGCTCAACTGCAAAAATGTATGCCTATTTATGTATTAGCCTACAGGGAAAAACACATTCACAACAGGCAGCACAGTTTATTTTCAGCCAAGTATGGTAATAAGGTAACTATTACGATATATATGGTATGGATTACTTACTCTTATAACTTATTACTATCTGTGGTAGCTCTAGTCTCCACCTACACAAATAGTTTTTGTGCTGTCCATTGATCATGCGCCTTCACATGGTAGACACATTAACTGTAGGTCAAACTCCCCAAACAAACAAGCACACCATTGATTTAATTGCCATATAAATCACATACAAAGATCTAACTATTACTCCTCTCTGAACATGAATATAAATCAAGAAGGTGATCTATTAACTGTGTAAACCTTATGCAATATTCATCATTGATATTTGAATACTTGAAATCTCTATGAACTGAGTAGTTAGTATCAAATGAAATACGATTGAACAGCTCCATGCATTCATTGAATAAACAACTATTTGCTCATTACCAGTATGGTATTGTTTAAATTGTACAGCTTTTTGCACATCTTTGTCAGGGAATTCCAACAATTCTGGACCTGAATGTACCAGTTAATTGTAATCATCTCTCTCTCTCCTTATGTCTAGTCAAGCCAGGTTGTGGAGGAGAGAGACAGGGATGAACAGGCTATAGACTACTTTGCCCATCCTGAGCCTGCTATGATGCAGATGTTTTTACATCACCACCCAAAACAGAATTCAGCCAAGAGTGAGTGAGTACACTGGTCCACTTGCACTGGTACACTTGTCCATGGCACTTACTACCCAGCTTTGTAGTGGTTGGGAATAGTACAGTAGGTCTAAGGGACCGCAAGGATGGTGTACTGGTGGGTGGTGTCCGACCGATTATGGTGGGCCGGTCTGGGCCAAAAATGCCAGGGCCAATTTTTGGTCCCAGTCCAGCCCTGCTTGTCGTACAGAACTTGTAAGTCGCTTTGGATAAAAGTGTTCAGTCAAATGACTAAATGTAAATGTGAAGCCTGAGAGCCTTAGAGAGTCAAACACTTCACTCACTGTATTATATTCCATTTGTCACCTGCAGGTTGTATTTTCCTTTACATAAATAAACACATTTCCTCCATGAATTGAAGTTCACCAAAATGCAGGAAACGAAGTGTTTGACACTCAAAACGTCCTGAGAGAGGACACCCAGAACCCCCGCTTAAAGTGTCCCCCCCAGTGTTGAAACCAGACATACGGCCCTGCCCATCACACACACACACACACACACACACACACACACACACACACACACACACACACACACACACACACACACACACACACACACACACACACACACACACACACACACACACACACACACACACACACACACACACACACACACACACACACACACACACACACACACGCTTGCACACACACACCATTTGTAGTAAGTCAATCCACTCAATTCTACCGCTACCTCTTTGAAGGGAGTCCCCCCCCTTCCTGGCAGCTTGGAAATGACAACAGAGAGAACGATGAGAGGAGGAGAGAGAGAGGAGAGAGAGGAGAGAGAGAGGAGAGAAAGAGGAGAGAGAGAGAGGAGAGAGAGGAGAGAGAGGAGAGAAAGAGGAGAGAGAGAGGAGAGAGAGGAGAGAGAGGAGAGAAAGAGGAGAGAGAGAGAGGAGAGAGAGGGGAGAGAGGAGAGAAAGAGGAGAGAGAGAGGAGAGAGAGGAGAGAGAGGAGAGAAAGAGGAGAGAGAGAGGAGAGAGAGGAGAGAGAGGAGAGAGAGAGGAGAGAGAGAGGAGAGAAAGAGGAGAGAGAGAGAGGAGAGAGGAGAGAGGAGAGAGAGGAGAGAAAGAGGAGAGATATAGGAGAGAGAGGAGAGAGAGAGGAGAGAGAGAGAGGAGAGAGTGAGGAGAGAGAGGAGAGAGGTGAGAGAGAGTGAGGAGAGAGAGAGGAGAGAGAGAGGAGAGGAGAGAGATGAGAGTGAGGAGAGAGAGAGGAGAGAGAGAGGAGAGAGAGAGGAGAGAGAGAGAGGAGAGAGAGAGGAGAGAGAGAGGAGAGAGAGGAGAGAGAGAGAGGAGAGAGTGAGGAGAGAGAGAGGAGAGAGAGAGAGAGGAGAGAGAGAGAGGAGAGAGAGAGAGAGGAGAGAGAGAGGAGAGAGAGGGGAGAGAGAGAGGAGAGAGAAAAAGAGGAGAGAGAGATCACAGGAAAGTCTCACTTTCCACAGCCTTTTCTTTTCACATCAGTGTAAACAGGGTGTGAGTCTCACTTGCAGACCAGATGGAAAGATTGCCGTGTGATTCGGACAGTGTTGTTTACCTTGGAGGGACTTGAGTGGCTGCGAGGCCTTGTGATCTCATGACAGCAGCCTGTTTTCAGTTCCTCGCAGTAAGTCAAATGTTCAGAGGTGAACTCCTCCTGGCCGCCTGTCTGTCTGTGTTGATTATCTTTCATTGGGGTTATGTAATTGGTCCTGTCTGTGTGTGTGTGCGTGTGCGCGTGTGCGTGTGCGTGTGTGTGCGTGTGTGCATGCATGCGTGTGTGTGTGTCCGTCTGTCTGTCTGTGAGTGGTCGAGTTATCTCGATAAGTAATGGCCGGATTGGCATGAAGGTTGCTGTGCACGTTCATGACCCCAAAGAGGAAGAACCCTATAGATATACGCCTATAAATAACCCTCTATGTAGAACCAATATACACTTCAATAACTCTTCTAAGACCCGGGGAGTCATGTGATGGTTCTAAGACCTGAGGAGGGGTCATGTGATGGTTCTACGATCAGAGGGGTCATGTGATGGTTCTAAGATCAGAGGGGTCATGTGATGCTTCTAAGACCTGAGGAGGGGTCATGTGATGGTTCTACGATCAGAGGGGTCATGTGATGGTTCTAAGATCAGAGGGGTCATGTGATGGTTCTAAGACCAGAGGAGTCATGTGATGGTTCTAAGATCAGAGGGGTCATGTGATGGTTCTAAGACCTGATGAGGGGGCATGTGATGGTTCTAAAACCAGAGGGGTCATGTGATGGTTCTAAAACCAGAGGGGTCATGTGATGGTTCTAAGATCAGAGGGGTCATGTGATCGTTCTAAGACCTGCTTGGTCTGCAAGATAGACTTCACATGGAGTTCACTCAATCAACTGGTCTGACGTTTGACGTGAGTAGAGATTAGCGTAATTAAATGAGATCTGCATTTTTACATTTGAGGAACTAAGTCACACTGTGCACCTAAACGCACAAAGAAGTACATTTCAAGAGCAGTCGAGAGCGAACCAAAATAGTCAAAACAACAGACAGAATACACCATTATACTCAGATCGTTTTTAAATGTCATAGTTTTCATGTGATGTAAATGTTCATAGCGAACAATGAAAACAAAGATGGCGGTGAGTGGAGTAGTTGTGCTCTTGTGATTGGTCGAAGATTTGTCAAGGCTTATGGATATTGTAGCCGTTACCATGGAAACGAGTAAAGATTACGATATACAACAAAGATTACTGTAAGTTAAAACATTTACATTTATTGGTTGTAACAGTAAAATAATGAAATAATCTGCACCTCCGAACACAATACCGTCTGGCTGTAAGTACTGATGTCATCACCGAGCGCATGGAGGGAACCTCCCTCCCTGGTCTAAATAATCTATAATAATAATAATAATAATAATAATAATAATAATAATAATAATAATAATAATAATAATAATAATAATAATAATAATAATAATAATAATAATAATAATATAACGACACGTAGCCTCACTCAGAAGAACTAAATTGAATGTAAAGACCTGCCGACTGAAGCTTCTTCCTTCTCTTGCTGCATTTAAAAGTATGATCTCCGACCGCTGTGTGTCGACTTGTAACTGTCTCTTTATTGTTTATTCTTGTTTTGTAATCTTGTCGTCGATGTAAATGAGGGAAACCTCAGTGTCTTACGTACAAATTGAAATAAAGGTTTGAAGTTAAATGAAATAAAACTACAATGGGCAGGTCATTTGAATCTCATTATGAATTGAAAATGGGGGACCCTGATGTAAACAAGACGAAAGTCTTTCTCTGGTCTGCATCCCCTTGACAATTGTGTGTATTGAGCTGTACTATACTGTACCCATTCTGCAATCTGTTAATAAAGTTTTCAATCAATCAATCAATCAAACCTGATAAAGTCAGAGCCCCCTCCCCCCTCCTCATGTGTGTTTGGAAGGCGTGACAACCTTCGACTGCCGTTGTCTGACATGTCAGTGGCTGCGTTCAAACTGCAGGCCTAAGTGCTCCATTCTGATTTATTGCTCAGATCTGATTTCTTTGTTTGACTGTTCACATCATTTATTTTTATGTGGTCAAGATCAGATTCCAGTGTGAACTGGTCACTTTGCTCCTGAACTGACCCACATGAATTTACAAGTTGAATGCAGGTTTATATATCTTTTGATGTAGTGGATAGGTATATTATCTTTTGATATTGATAGATCATTTATAACATATTAATATGATATTGTAAGGAAGGGGCAAGACCAGATAAGCTTAGCTTCTTTCTGTCCCTTCTCGAACAAAACCATTTGTCTTGAGCTATGTTGATTATTGCTTCCATGTCTAGGAAGATATATTTTATTTTATTTAGTTTTTTTTCTATTTAGTTTTTGTTATTTTTTGTTATTACAAATTTGTGTGTTTGTGGTTGAAATGTTCGAGATAAATAAAGATCAAATCAAATCAAAGCAGTGGAAGCCAGCTAATTAAAACAAATCAGACCTGCTGTATCTGATTTAGGACCACATACTGTAGAAAGTGGCCCAAATCGGAATTGAAAAGATTAGATTTGTGTGATTTGTGCTGTTCACACTGATCTGAGTCGAATAGAAAAGAAAAATCTGATTTGGGCCACTTGTTTGCCTGCAGTGTGAACATAGCCAGTCCTTTGTCAAGCAGGAAGCTGGATCACACTCAGTAGTTGAGGGACATATCTCTGACAATAATAGAGCACATTTTACTCTGAAGTAAAGCATGGCATCAATACAAGAGAGACGCAGAGTGGAATTCCCCTTTAAGGATATTAATGTACTAATATTCTTGAATGTAAACATTCAACCATTTCCTAAAAGAGACAAAAGAAATGTGTTTTTACAAAAAAGACGAATTTTTAATAAATGGTGTATAAATTATTCTCTAATAAATATTACACTTATTTTTTTTTAAACCATCATTCACAAACATCCCATAATAACCAATGCAACATAGAGAGCATTAACGCTAAATGTGCGATTATTTATAATATAAAAACAGGTTTTTCTTTTTCTATCTACATTTGAGATGAAACACATGGTGCAGACTACACATCAACTCTTTAGAAGATTCAGCCTCATCTACGTCTAGATTTTGTCACTTTTCTACTCGATAAAATCTAACGTATTGAACACATTACATGTGAAGCGCACGCAGTCGGTTGTGTGAGTGCATTGGTTGTTAGAGCGGACAGACACACAGAAGAAGGCAAGACAGTAGAAAAAACTCTAAAGCAAACTGTTCCGTGACTTTGAAACCGATCAAAATGTGACAGAACGGAAGAAGAAACCGATCAAAACACAACAGAACGGAAGAAGAAACCGATCAAAACACGACAGAAAACGGAAGAAGAAAACGATCAAAACACGAAAGAACGGAAGAAGAAACAGATCAAAACATGACAGAACGGAAGAAGAAACAGATCAAAACAGATCACTATACGACACGAATCCGTCCGCAATCCAACCGCCCGGTCCGCGTGTGACGCCTGAAGGGACTTAGGGCACGGATCCAGTACTTTATCACCATGAAAAACATGTCTCCGCGGTTATGACGCCGAGTCTTATCGTCCCCCGGCGTCTGATTGGCCGTCATGTCCTTAAGACGCGTGGGAGACGTAACATGAAATGTGATCTTAATCCTCCGAGAGCAGGTCACCAGTCCAGACTGAAGTCACCAGTGGACATGATATAAACAGGATATGGGTCTATAGTTTATATACTGTCTGGATATCTCTTCCTGGATGTCAGTGTATTATATACAGTCTAAACCCTCCGGTCATCCACCGGTAACGTTCACAACACAGTCTCCAGCTCCTTCAGAGACAAGGTGCTTCCCGGGTCCTCTGCTCCCAGAGAGTGGGTGGGAGATGTCTGCCCCGCCCCCCCTCCAGGCCCCGCCCCCCCAGGCCTCCTGGCGGCGGGCGTCTCCGTGTCGCTGGGCACGTAGCCGGGCAGGCTGGTCAGCGGGTGGAAGGAGGCGAGGGGGCGCTGCTGCCTGGCCCCGCTCCCCGCCGCGGCCACGCCCCCCGCCCCCGCCGCCGTCGTCGCCACGGGCCCACCCCCGTTGAGGGAGAGAGCCCTGGGATTGGCCACGGAGAGGCTGACGCTGTGGGTGGTGGTGTGTGACATCATGCCGCCGTAGTAACAGCTGCCGCCCCCGCTGCTCGTCACCCGGGCCTTCTGCTTGAGGTCCATCGCCAGGCTGCGCCTCAGCCACGCCTTCTTCACCTCCGCCTGCACCTGAGAAACGAGGGGGCGGAGCAGAGTCTTTACGCTCAGTCCTTCAGTCGCTCAGTCCTTCAGTCGTTCAGTCGTTCAGTTGTTCAGTCGTTCAGTCGTTCAGTCGTTCAGTCGTTTAGTCGTTCAGTCGTTTAGTCGTTCAGTCGTTCAGTCGTTCAGTCGTTTAGTCGTTTAGTCCTTTAGTCCTTTAGTCCTTTAGTCGTTCAGTCATTCAGTCATTCAGTTGTTTAGTCGTTTAGTCGTTTAGTCCTTTAATCGTTTAGTCGTTTAGTCGTTTAGTCGTTTAGTCGTTTAGTCGTTTAGTCGTTTAGTCGTTTAGTCGTTTAGTCGTTTAGTCGTTCAGTCGTTCAGTCGTTCAGTCGTTTAGTCATTTAGCTGCCGCTAAGTTGTGTACAACAGGTCAGCAGGAAGGGTACGACTCTGGCAGCTAAGGATAAGAAAGATTGTTCTTCAAACAGTGTTGAACTTGAGTGCTACAGTCTTGAGTGCCTAGTACAGGAGTGGCCAACCAGTCAGAGACTAAGAGCCACAAAAATTACTGTGGTACCACAAAGAGCCACACCATATACCAGCGTTTCTAAACCTTTTTTTTCAGTCACGGCACCCTTCATGTGTTTATAGGTCTCACCCTCTGGCCTCTGAAGTTGCTAATGTCTTTTTTATTTGGGCCTCACAGGGTTAAAAGTACCCTGTGAGACCCACGGTTGCAAAATTACAAAATCACTTTTAGCCATTTAAAAAAAGAATGTTTATAGGGCGGTCAGGTGGCGTAGCGGAGATTGCGCTCGTCACCAACGCAGGAGATGCTGGGTTCGAGCCCAGCTCTCGGCGTTGCTACCAGCTTGGCTGGTCGTTCATACTAATACAATTGGCAGTATTAGGGGGTGGGAAGCTGGTGGGTGGGAAGCTGGCGTTGTGGACAGCAACGCCTACAGGTCAGGTCTCGGCGCTTGCTCAGCGGGGGCAGGACTTGGTGGAGATAGTGTGCCCTCCGACGCGTTACACTTCACCAATGAGAGTCCTCGCTGCCAAGTGAAAAGACGTCACTGGCAGTCGCCACACGTATCGGAGGAAGCATGCGGTCGGCTTCGGGACGCCCTTGTACCGACTCGTAGGAGAACATGCATACAGCAGCCAGGTAGGGGAGGGGGGGAATTGGCACGGCGACTAAATTGGGACGGGAGAAAAACAGAAAATTGGAGAAAGAGAAATACAAAAAATAAAATAAAAAATAATAATGTTTATTTAAAAAATGTTAAGCACATGTAGGCCTATAGTCAATTGGTCCTGTTGTTCAGCCTCACAATGCTATTTGAGTAAATGTGTTTATATGTCCCACCCTCTGGCCTCTGAAGTTGCTAATGTCTTTTTAATTTGGGCCTCACAGGGTTAACCTCTTAAGCCCGAGATATACAGTAAAAGTGTATATTTTCAGAATTACGTTTGTTTACCAAATATTTTAACTGTTATTAGTGAAATATAGGATTATAGAAATCTCAGGGCATTGAGTCGGAAACCGGCGCATATTGACAGGAGGAAGTGGCACAGCCAAAAGTGAGTGTAGTCTTTTGAAGGAAGAGACTCAGGGCTTTCGAATTTCGAAAAAAAACTACCCTACCCCAAAAAAGATGGCAGAATTCAGTACTGTATCTACAAAACCTTCTGTTTATTTATTCATTTGCTTAGATTGTTCCGGTCTGGTCAATTTTAGCATGGTGTTATTCACAGTCAAAGATAAAAAAAAAATTAAATAGAATTGATATTCTCCTTTGGTTCATTACAATTTACTCAAGCCTAGTAACAGACACACTATTTCTGACACTGATCCATATAATTATGTCCCTAGATTCAGATCCCAAGAACATGCAAATGGACCATTTAAAAAAAAATGCGAGCCGCGGGTTGGCCACCCCTGGCCTAGTAGAATAGACATATAGCATAGTAGGTTGTAGTATAGGCATAGTACATAGTAGTATAGACATAATAGTACATAGTAGTATAGACATATTGCATAGTAGTATAGACATAGTACATATTAGTATAGACATAGTACATAGTAGTATAGACATAGTACATATTAGTATAGACATAGTACATAGTAGTATAGACAGCTACAGGCTAAATGTAATAAATAGTCATTGAATGGAAAACGTACTCACCTCCCCGTTGCAGAAACAATAGATGAACGCTACAAAGAAACCCTATAAAATAAGATAAAGAACAAAGGGAGGGGGGGCACACATAATTAACAACTGTGTGTGTGTGTGTGTGTGTGTGTGTGTGTGTGTGTGTGTGTGTGTGTGTGTGTGTGTGTGTGTGTTGTTTTACAGTACGGTGTATCTCACCTGGGAGGAGTTGAAGAACATCTCGTAGTGCATCTGCACCTGCCACAGCAGACCGGTCACCTCAGTGTAGGGCAGAGCCATGAACACCATGTAGTGCACTCCAAACAAGGGCATGAGAACAAGTGTGGACTTCAGCAGCTTCCTGTAGGCAGGCACACACACACACACACACACACACACACACACACACACACACACACACACACACACACACACACACACACACACACACACACACACACACACACACACACACACACACACACACACACACACACACATGAGATATAAGATATTAATGTCTTCACCCCCCCGGGGCGGCATAGCAACAGGGGGGGAGGGGGGTACAACTATGGGCAGGGTAATAGTAGAAAGACATAAATATAGGCAATAGGCAAAATTAGATCTGAATATAAAAATATGAGAAAAATAAACAGTGTAAACAAAAGTGCAGATGAGGGTCTGTGTGCCCTATCGGTTATATTATATGTTACAATAAATATAGGCAACAAAGAATTTGAATCTGAATATACTGTGTATACTATGCGTAAGAGTAAAAGTAAATAGTATACACAAGGTGCCTTGAACAATGCGATACAAGGTTGTACGATAGGAAACCAATGTTCTAATCACTCGTGAATGGATGCTGATAGAAGGCTGTCATGTGCAGTTTCTACACGTGCCTCCTCCTTTTTAACCCTTTCACTACCACACTACAGAAGGTTAACCCTTTACTACCAGAGTGTGATAGTAAAGGGTTAACCTTATAGTGTGGTGGTGAAAGGGTTAACCCTTTCAAATCAAAGCTGGACGTCTGCACTTAAAGCACATCTTGATTGTTTCATTTCAAGTCCTTTGTGGTGCACAGAGACAAAATTGATGACAATTGTGTCAATGTCCGAATATTTCTGGACCTGACTGTATATGTATGTGTATGTATGTATGTATGTATGTATGTATGTATGTATGTATGTATGTATGTATGTATGTATGTATGTATGTATGTATGTATGTATGTATGTATGTATGTATGTATGTATGTATAATGTATGTATGTATGTATGTATGTATGTATGTATGTATGTATGTATGTATGTATGTATGTATGTATGTATGTATGTATGTATGTATGTATGTATGTATAATAATAATAATAATAATAATAATAATTTAGGACCTGCTCCGAGGTCATCATTTGGCACACATGCGAACCATGCATACAATGCGTATCTGCGATTAACCCATCCCGTCGTCCTTCCCCCCCAAGGGCAGCCGGGAGCAGACAGGCGCCACGTGAGCCGCGCCAGGGGACCAATCCAAGTGCTCCTGTCCGTCTTCGTCAAGGACGCCACAGCGTTAGCGATCTTGTTGTTGTGCATGTTTTTCCATTGGGTTTATCTTATCGGGGGGGGAAACCCTTGCGAGCACGGGGAGAACATGCAAACTCCACACAGAAAGGCCTGGGAGATACCCCACCTGGGTAACTGGCATCATGGAAACCTGGTCCCCAAGCGGGATTCGAACCCTGGACCTTCTTGCTGTGAGGCGACAGTGTTAACCACTACACCACCATATGTATGTATGTATGTATGTATGTATGTATGTATGTATGTATGTATGTATGTATGTATGTATGTATGTATGTATGTATGTATGTATGTATGTATGTATGTATGTATGTATTTATATATAAATGTATATATGTGCATATGTAGGTATATAGTTGTATATATGTATAAAAAATGGCTAGAGGAACTATACAGGGTAACAGAGTTTTAGCAAATATTAATAACTAAGTAAATGTTTTCAATATAAGTCTAGTAATGTATGAATTAGTAAATAAAATATAGTATGTTCTGATGGGTAAATAGGGGTGGGATTAAATAAGTGTATGCTTCTTCCCACTCCTTTTCAAATATGTAAAAAAATATATATAAATTTGTTTGACTTTTTTGTTTGTTCTTTGTAATTTTTTATTTTGTATATACATTTATTATTTGAACGGCTTAAGGCTATATACTTGATGTTTGTTTGTTATGTTGCATATTTTAAATAAACTTCAATCAATCAATCAATCAATCAATCAATCAATCAATCAATCAATATTTCTTTTTCAAAATGATCTTTTAGCATTTTTACAGCTTTTTCCTGGTCACGCAGGACCGATAGAGGAGGGGGAGAACGGGAGGAGAAGAGGGGAAGACATGCTGCAAATGGTCACCAGGTGTGGGAAGCGAACCCGGGACGACCGCTTCGCGACTCAGCGCACTATATGGTGTGCTACTGGAGCGCCCCTCAATCAATCAATATTAATGACACTGTATGTAATGTTGCTGCTCGGTCACCTACCGGTACTGCTGCCGCGGGTCCAGTTTTCCCGTGTTGGTCTCCCACAGCTTGGAGGCCAGAACTCGTATGATGTTGAGGAAGAGGAAGAAGTTGACCTGCGGGAGCAAAACATAAAACGTAAAGTCGACACACAGCGGGTCGGAGGTCATACTTTTAAACACAGCAAGAGAAGGAAGAACCTTCAGTCGGAGGGCGTTCCAGGTGTTGGAAGCATCAAAGGAAAACACTGTTTTTCTGGTTCAGAGCAAACTGGAGGAACGCTAAGAACCAACCAGTCATTTGAACGTGTAGAATAGGTTCCAAGACTCCAACAGTGTTGTGATGTAAGAGGGAAGTTTACCAATGATGTCTTTAAAATTAAACAAATACCAATGATAGCTACGCTTTTCAACCAGAAAAGGCCATTCAACCTTTTCATAAAGGACACAGTGGTGGGTATCATATCTATTATAAAGAACACAGTGGTGGGTATCATATCTATCATAAAGGACACAGTTATGGATATCATATCTATCATAAAGGACACAGTGGTGGGTATCATATCTATCATAAAGGACACAGTGGTGGGTATCATATATCATAAAGGACACAGTGGTGGGTATCATATATATCATAAAGGACACAGTTATGGCCGGGTATCATATCTATCATAAAGGACACAGTGTATCATATCTATCATAAAGGACACAGTAGTGGGTATCATATCTATCATAAAGGACACAGTTATGGGTATCATATCTGTTGTGAAGGATCAGATTAAACCGAATATGTATATTTATTTATATATATATATTTAATTGTATTTGTATATCGTTTGATATCCCCTGTATATTCCTTGTACAATATGCATTGAATATCCCCGTTTCTACTAAACAGCCCATAATAGTTTCATTCTACCATTGGACGAGAACCTGGCGCCAGGTTGCCATACCCCTAGGTCCAAGTTCAATCGTGCCGCCTAACATGTCGAGGCAACCCCCGGTTCCGCGCAGTAATATGCCGGGCGAAATACGAATGGTACTATTTGTTCATAGCGCATATATATATGGCGCTCGTAAAGTAGAACTTTCTTTTAGTCCAGTTCTTTACCCTCCAACAGAGTGACAGACGCAAAAGCCTCCCCACGACGCACGTGCGGTGTAGTAGGGCCTACTTGGCCCAGAATAGGCATTGAGATATCGTGTAGATTAATAGTTGAATGGTCATAGTTTGGCACCATACCGTCGAGTTGGACGTATTCTATTAAGCTAATAATAGTCTATTTATGTATGGTGCATCGTTCGGTTCGAGTCCTACAGTTATCAGTACCCCCATCGTTCCTGACGTTATCTGGACGCTTATCCAGGCTGGTCAGACCCCTAGTGGTGATTGCATCCGAGGAGCTCCGGGTCAAGAGCGACTGGACCTGTATATTGGATTACTCTACCCGACGACGGCGAGCCTTCCACGGCTCTTGGATTATGCTTTGTGTGCTTTGATTATTCCATGGATAAAGGCCAACACTGTCGAGTGTTGGAATTACCCCCCGGAGAGGACTCCAGGTGAGGCGGCGCTCTACACGTGAGGTCACACCACGTCTCTCCGTTGTGGACCGGCAGATACCGTTCCACAGAGGGTCCAGCTGTATTCGTCTGCGGCCCGAGGTTCTGTGGGCACTGTGTCCAAGACTTTGGATTCTCCCAAGACACCGTCGGCCAGATGGGATACCGCCAGCGGCTTCTCTAACCCCCCCCCCTCCTACTGTCTTACAACCAGCGGGACCCCCCCCCCCCCCCTTAGTGTATCCAGCTATAATCATTTAAGTACCATCGCTATTGTTTCCTAAATATTCCAGGTTGTATACTTACTCCCTGCGCAACCAGAGATTGGACATTCAATGTTGATTTACCTACGAATACTCATTTGCCATAAAAGTGCATATTCAATATTTCAAATCATAAATGTAATTAAGTGAATGTTGTATACACCTTTTGCTGTATTAAATATTCGATTTGGTACATTTGTGTTGGTTCGTTTCATCAGGTGGGAAAGTGTTCATCATACTTATATCTTGTACTGGGTGGCCAGAAGTTAAAGTACATGAGGTAGTGGTATTAAATATCATATCTAACAATACAGTCAGGGAATTGTACCCCTCAGCTACAATTGGTCCTTCGAGCCGGATGGTAACTAGTGTAATATTAATATAGTGTTATTAATATCGAAATGGCCTATGATGAACACTCCACGAAACGATCCTCCTAACCTAGAACGCCCACGGCGCAGATGACAGACACCTCAGTACTTAGAGGCTTACACTGTCAGTCAACTACCTAGCCTTCGACAAACGGTAAACGTGGTAAAAGTAGAAAGTAAAATTATGTCTGACCTTAACGACCAGGTTTCCCCGACCACAGAGGCCCTAGTAGGTCCTAATGTAACTGACCAAGCCCACGGTGGGGACCAGGAGGGAATTGACATGCCTTTACCCCCCGCCACTACTAAAGAAGTAGTCCCCGACACGCCCCGGGAGGAAGACAACCCTACAGAGAGAGAACTCTGCACGGAAGAAGAAGAGGAGAGCGCCGAGGAACTAGAGCTCCAGGACTCCCCAACGAGTACCCCCAGGAGCGGTTCACGCAGGAGCGGCTCACCTCCACTACCGCCTTCCCCCAGCAAAGCGGAGAGGATACTACAACAGGCGTTCCTCGTCAGCCTGACAGCCTCTACCGAACGCGATCGGCTCCAAGCACAGACGCTTAGCGAGCGCGAACGTCTCCAAGCACAGGCGACCAGCGAGCGCGAACACCTCCAAGCACAGCAACGGAGCGAAGAACAGCGCACAAGTCTGGAGATGAGACGCTTCCAGATGGAAGAGAATATGGCAAGAGACCGGGCCGACGCCCAGCGCACCGCAGCCGGTGCCCAAAGAGACGCAGAGCGCGACAGACTACAAGCGCAACTAATAGAGCAGCTGATCAAAAGGACAACTCCCTCTCCCTCCGCCAGGGGCTCAAGGAACTCGTCGAGACAGCAGTCAAGAGCAGCGTCACCGCAACGAGCAAGCGACCCTGAACTTGACCAACAGACCGAGTCTAGACCCCCCGCAGATCCCCTTCCCATACCGGTCCAAGCGAGACCCAGCTACAAGGAAGGAGCGGCCTACACTGCGGAGAAGCTAAATAAACGATTACAGGATCTGGAAGATTTGATAGAAGAAGAAGAGGGAGAAGAGGAGAACCAAGCCCGACGACAGCACAGTACTCCACCGGACCAGGAGGTCCCATACAGTCCAGGCTATACCCCCGCGGCGCTGCGCTACAGACCCCCGACTCTATTTACGGGTGAGCACGACGCACGACCAGCCCCGAGGAACAGTACCTGGACCAGCGGGCCATGGTACCCTGCCAGTACCAGCCCACAGCGAGGCGCAAGAGGGGACTCGCCCAGGAGGTCTCTCCCCCAACGCTCGCCGATGTATCAGCCATCCACGGCGTCATACAACGCCACGCCGTCATTCCCAGACTTCGCCTATGAGAGTCGAGCACAGTACACGGAGCTCCGGATGTGTTTAGAGACAATGATGGTGGATGTCGCTGATGAACGCCACAAGTATGCAATATTATTGAAGCACCTGAAAGTACCGCGAGCGCACAATATAGCGCTAGCCTATGCTACCTCCTCGACCCCATACACAGCGGCCCTTGCAGCGCTGGATCAAAGATATGGACGTATATGGGATTACGTAATCCAGGAGATAAGGCATATTGACCGCCTACCCCCAGCCACAGACAATCGCTCACTAGACGACCTGTCAATCAAAGTGCAGTCCCTGGTGGGGATGCTGGGAGCTCAACGGGAGAAGGGCAGGCATGAGCTGTACGCCAACTCTAACGTTGAGAGGATTTTGGAGAAGCTGCCACCCGCAAGACAGGAGCGCTTTCGGCGGCAGAGGGACTACCGAGATCCCGACGGCCCCGAGCCATCCCTCCTTGATTTGGCCGACTTCCTGGCGAGAGAGGTCAGCAGCTTACGACTGGACACCTTCGGGCGGAGCACGCCAAGCTCCAGAGAGGGACCCAGGAGAATAAGTGATGGAAGAAGATCGGTGACTGTCATGCACCAATCAGAGTCAGTACCGAGCAGTAAGAGTCACAGCACCCCCTCGAGAAAGGAGAAGTGGAAGATAGCGTGTCCCTACTGTGAGAAAGAACACTGGCTGTCACAATGTGACTCATTCACAAAGATGAATGCAGAAGAAGTGAGCCAATGGATAAAGTCCAACCGGCGCTGTTATCGATGTGCGCGGCCCCACATGGCAGCCGAATGCCGCCTAAAGAAAAGGTGCAGCCGGTGCGATGGAGCCCATCTAGATATACTACACGATAGTAACGGAAGACGGCCTATACCTGCACCACGGAGCGGCACCAAGGCAAGTGTCATGTACATTGACCCCGCCAGCAGCAACGGAGCTCAAGTGCTCTTAAAGGTAGTCCGTGTGACATTGAGCTACCAGGATAAAGTCATGGACACTTACGCCGTCCTTGATGACGGGTCAGAGAAGACCCTTCTGCTCGCCTCCGCTGCGACTCAGCTGGGACTGCGGGGGAGCAAGAACGAAATGACGATTCGGACAATAAGAAGAGATTTAAAGACGATAAAGGGCGAGAATGTCTCCTTCACCATCGCAGCCAACGGGCAGCCAGAGCGACGGTACAAGATCACAAATGCTTTCACCAGCCAAGAAATAGGACTCTCGCAGTACACCTACCCTGTCACCAAGTTGATGGATAAATATGTGCACCTGCGCCAATTACCTATCCCGCTCATAGACGGCGCTACCCCGACCCTGTTGATAGGCTCCGACCATGCAGAACTCATAGTCCCGATTGACCGGGTCCATACAGGCCCCCGAGGCTGTCCTGCAGCAGTCGAGACCCGCCTAGGATGGACATTACAAGGCCCCCTTGCTAAATCTCTCAACCGAACAGCAGCCACCAGCTGCCTACACTCCAGAGTGGAAGAAGGAGACACCACACTCCTGCAGCATGCCGAGAAGAAAATTGACTGGCGACGTCGTGCGCTGCTCCGCGCCTCCCTGATCAAAGACGGCTTTGATCTCCGGCAGCGGGCCAGCAGCGACCCCCCAGCATTGCGCAACCTCAAGGTCCAACACAGTGTGAAGAACAGTTTCTACGTGGACAACTGTCTACAAAGCGCCTCGACTCAAGAAGAAGCCGAGGCTCTCCTAATCAAGTTACGCGCCTCCCTAATCAAAGGAGGCTTTGATCTCAGGCAGTGGGCCAGCAGTGACCCGCACGTATTGCGCAGCCTCTCCTCCGCAGACAAGGCTGCCAGCAGCGAGACCTGGATGGCGACAATCCCAGGAGAAGCCCAAGAAATGACACTAGGATTAGTCTGGCGCTTCAAAACAGACTCGCTCCACTATAGACACAAACCCTTGGCTCCAGAGCAAGGAAGGTCGGCGGCGATACCGACCACCAGACGGAGTGTGTACAGAACACTCGCCAGACAATATGACCCGCTGGGATGTATTCTACCTTACACCACCAGGGCAAAGATGATTGTACGAGCACTATGGGACAAGGACCAGGGCTGGGACGACCCAATACCCGCACACCTTGCCTCAACATGGAGAGAGTGGGAGACGGAACTCCGCTCACTCCCAGGTGTCAATATACGCCGCAGCTACTTCCCATCCACAGTGAGGCCAGAGACATGCGAGATTGAGCTACACGTCTTCAGCGACGCCTCCGAAGTAGCCTACGGATCGGTTGCCTATTTGCGTGCCCAAGAGATGGGAGGAGAGATACACACTGCTTTCATACTGGCCCGCTCAAGAATAGCCCCACGTAAGCAACAATCTATCCCACGTCTAGAGCTCTGCGCAGCCCTCGCAGGAGCGCATCTAGCCACGTTAATCCAACGTGAACTCACCATTCCGGTGCATAGAACAATCTTGTGGTCAGATTCCACGACAGTACTCACATGGATTAAGTCTGATTCATGCAGATACAAAGTCTTCGTGGGAGTCAGAGTCACCGAGATTCAAGAATTAACAGAAGAAGCAAGCTGGAGGTATGTGGATACCAAACACAACCCAGCTGACGTCATCACCCGGGGAATGTCCCTGGATGACCTAACCCGTCGCAACATCTACAGTGACGGACCAGCATTCCTCCAGCTCCCGGAAGGAGATTGGCCTACGCCCACCCCGAGGGAAGCAAGTAGAGAGGAGGCTGAGAACAAGAAGCCTATGTTCTGTGGACTGAGCACTGTCGCCTCCACAGACCCGAACATAGATGACTGCATTACCCTAGAGAGTGCGCAACAAAGAACATTCCTGCGGCACCACCCAGAGATTCAGTCCACCACTGACATGTCAGCAGCTGACTACGAAGAAGCAGAACTTCTTCTACTACAACGAGCCCAGAGAGACTCGTTCCCCGATGAGCTAGACTGTCTACAGGGAGGAAACCCCGTCCCATCAGACAGCAGATTGATTCACCTGGCACCAGAGAGTGACGCACATAATCTCATCAGAGTGGGTGGTCGCCTGCGGAGAGCCCCCGATCTACCAGATGACATTAAGCACCCGATCGTCTTGAACAGCCGACACAAGGTCACAGAGCTGATCATAAAGAAATACGACGAGGATGTGCACCACGCAGGAGCAGAGAGAGTCTTCGCGGAGATCAGACGTCGTTATTGGATATTGCAAGGCAGAGAAGCAGTACGGCGCTTCCAACGAACCTGTCTAGACTGCCGTAAGTGGCGCGCGCAGCCCAGCATACCACGGATGGCTGACCTACCCCCCTGTCGCCTCCGAATCGGCGACAAGCCATTCCACTCCACAGGCATGGACTGTTTTGGCCCGTTGTATATAAAGAGAGGAAGAGGCACCGAGAAGCGGTGGGGTATTGTATTCAAATGCATGACCACCAGAGCGATACATATCGAGCTCCTTCCGACCATGAGCACAGACTCATTCCTTATGGCCTTCCGGAGATTCATATCACGGAAAGGACAACCGTCTACATTGTTGTCTGATCACGGGACCAACTTCAAAGGCGGAGAAAGAGAGCTGAGAGAGAGCTTCCAAGCTATGGGCCCAGAACTTAAGACCCACCTCGCTCCAGCCCAGATTGACTTCCAGTTTAATCCCCCGAACGCACCCCACTTCGGTGGAACCTGGGAACGAGAAGTACGTTCTATAAAGACAGCCCTGTATGCCGTACTCGGAGCCCAGACTGTGGCAGAGGAAGTCCTAATGACAGTCCTCACGGAGATCGAGGGAGTATTGAACTCAAAGCCCCTCGGTTACGTCTCCAGTGATGTAGCAGATGTCGACCCAGTCACCCCCAACACACTCCTAATGGGGCGGCTGGACCCCGCGCTACCCCAGACAATGTACAGGCCCGAAGAAGCGAACGGCCGAAGAATGTGGAGGTACAGCCAAGTACTAGCTGACAAGTTTTGGAGCAGCTTCCTACTTCACTACCTACCGTCTCTACAGACCCGCCAGAAGTGGGTAAAAGAGAGAGACAATTTGACAGAAGGAACAGTCGTCATGATAGTTGACCAGTCACTCCCCAGAGCTATGTGGCCGGCTGGCCGCGTAAGCAAAGTGATCACCGGTGCCGATGGCAAGGTCCGAGCAGCTGAAGTACTCGTCCAAGGGCGCACCTACACACGGCCCGTGGCGAGGCTCATAGAACTGCCCCGACTCCCAGATACTATCGATGATGACCATGACCCTATGACTTTGTGAGTTGACTGACCCTTACAGCGGACCTTGAGTGGAAGACAGTGCGGTTAATCTGTCTCTGCTTAGCTAATTAGGTGGGACTAATTAGGGGGCGGCTGTTGTGAAGGATCAGATTAAACCGAATATGTATATTTATTTATATATATATATTTAATTGTATTTGTATATCGTTTGATATCCCCTGTATATTCCTTGTACAATATGCATTGAATATCCCCGTTTCTACTAAACAGCCCATAATAGTTTCATTCTACCATTGGACGAGAACCTGGCGCCAGGTTGCCATACCCCTAGGTCCAAGTTCAATCGTGCCGCCTAACATGTCGAGGCAACCCTCGGTTCCGCGCAGTAATATGCCGGGCGAAATACGAATGGTACTATTTGTTCATAGCGCATATATATATGGCGCTCGTAAAGTAGAACTTTCTTTTAGTCCAGTTCTTTACCCTCCAACAGAGTGACAGACGCAAAAGCCTCCCCACGACGCACGTGCGGTGTAGTAGGGCCTACTTGGCCCAGAATAGGCATTGAGATATCGTGTAGATTAATAGTTGAATGGTCATAGTTTGGCACCATACCGTTGAGTTGGACGTATTCTATTAAGCTAATAATAGTCTATTTATGTATGGTGCATCGTTCGGTTCGAGTCCTACAGTTATCAGTACCCCCATCGTTCCTGACGTTATCTGGACGCTTATCCAGGCTGGTCAGACCCCTAGTGGTGATTGCATCCGAGGAGCTCCGGGTCAAGAGCGACTGGACCTGTATATTGGATTACTCTACCCGACGACGGCGAGCCTTCCACGGCTCTTGGATTATGCTTTGTGTGCTTTGATTATTCCATGGATAAAGGCCAACACTGTCGAGTGTTGGAATTACCCCCCGGAGAGGACTCCAGGTGAGGCGGCGCTCTACACGTGAGGTCGCACCACGTCTCTCCGTTGTGGACCGGCAGATACCGTTCCACAGAGGGTCCAGCTGTATTCGTCTGCGGCCCGAGGTTCTGTGGGCACTGTGTCCAAGACTTTGGATTCTCCCAAGACACCGTCGGCCAGATGGGATACCGCCAGCGGCTTCTCTAACCCCCCCCTCCTACTGTCTTACAACCAGCGGGACCCCCCCCCCCCCTTAGTGTATCCAGCTATAATCATTTAAGTACCATCGCTATCGTTTCCTAAATATTCCAGGTTGTATACTTACTCCCTGCGCAACCAGAGATTGGACATTCAATGTTGATTTACCTACGAATACTCATTTGCCATAAAAGTGCATATTCAATATTTCAAATCATAAATGTAATTAAGTGAATGTTGTATACACCTTTTGCTGTATTAAATATTCGATTTGGTACATTTGTGTTGGTTCGTTTCATCAGGTGGGAAAGTGTTCATCATACTTATATCTTGTACTGGGTGGCCAGAAGTTAAAGTACATGAGGTAGTGGTATTAAATATCATATCTAACAATACAGTCAGGGAATTGTACCCCTCAGCTACAATATCTATCATAAAGGACACAGTGTATCATATCTATCATAAAGGACACAGTAGTGGGTATCATTATATCATAAAGGACACAGTTATGGGTATTATATCTATCATAAAGGACACAGTGGTGGGTATCATATATATCATAAAGGACACAGTTATGGGTATTATATCTATCATAAAGGACACAGTGGTGGGTATTATTGTCATGGTTTTTGCCTTATTTCACCTTTCTGTGAGGGACAGCTGTCTATTTTTGCTTTATTTCACCTCTCTGTGAGGGATAGCTGTCAATCCCTGTTCCCTGTGGTTAATTGCCTCATGGGTCGGCAGGTGTGTGGGCTTGATTGCACCTGATGCAGTGCAGCTGTGCCTATGGCCATGTGGAGTCTATTTAAGTTTGGAGATCGCAGTGTCAACTGCTTTTTCATTTTCCTTGTGCTGGCTATACTTTTGGTCAGGCTTCTTATTATTTAAGTGTAGCGCTGCCCTATTCAGCATTTAGCCTTCTTTTGTAGCTATACTCGTTTTCGTCTACTGGCTTAGTTTACACTTTATTTTATAAAGGCTGAGTCCTTTATGGTAGTGTTTTCTTTTGTTCTTTTGGAACTGCCCTTTGCACATAAACTCCCTTGGTGGAGGTTTATTGTTTTATGTTTCAATATAAACTCTGTTTTTAAGAGTTGCCTTTGTGGCTTATTTATTTTCTCTATACCTCTTTAATGAGTGTCGTCCTGTTTTTTTGGACATTACTTATTTTCTTGAATACTCACTTTGAGGCTTCCACCTGTAAAGGTTGTTTTGTGTTTATTTTCCCCCTTCTCCTAAAACGTCTGCGTAAGCAGTTAGTGGTTATCCGTTTTACGTATAACTTTAAGAGTCCCTATTATCTGCTCATGACCCACACACACACACACCCACAGCCCTCACAATTATATCTATCATAAAGGACACAGTGGTGGGTATTATATCTATCATAACGGACACAGTTATGGGTATCATATCTATGATAAAGGACACAGTTATGGGTATCATATCTATCATAAAGGACACAGTGTATCATATCTATCATAAAAGACAGTGGTGGGTATGTCACAAATGTAACAGTACTATATACCTGTATGTCATGTATGTCCCTATGCCATAAATGTCATGATGTCATGCATGTTGTGTATGTCATAAATGTCACTATGAATTGAAAATGGGGGACCCCGATGTAAACAAGACAAACGTCTTTCTCTGGTCTGCATCCCCTTAACAATTGTGTGTATTGAGCCATACTGTATTGTACCCATTCTGCAATCTGTTAAATAAAGTTTTCATTCATTCATTCATTCATTCATTCATTCTTTTTTCGTTCATTCATTCATTCATTCATTCATTCATTCATTCATTCATTCATTCATTCATTCATTCATTCACTCACATCTATCATAAAGGACACAGTGGTGGGTATCATATCTATCATAAAGGACACAGTGGTGGGTATCATATATATCATAAAGGACACAGTGGTGGATATCATATATATCATAAAGGACACAGTGGTGGGTATCATATCTATCATAAAGGACACAGTGGTGGGTATCATATCTATCATAAAGGACACAGTGGTGGGTATCATATATCATAAAGGACACAGTGGTGGGTATCATATATATCATAAAGGACACAGTGTATATCTATCATAAAGGACAGTGGTGGGTATCATATATATCATAAAGAACACAGTGTATCATATATATCTCTCAATTATAAAGGGGCACTGGGAAAAGGACTTTGAAACAGACATATCAGAAGAGGTGTGGTCAAGAATACTAAAAAAATTTCACGCTTCATCTATCTGTGCGAAACACAGGCTTATTCAATTTAAGGTCGTACATCGGCTACATATGTCCAAACTCAAACTGTCAAAAATTTTCCCTAATGTTAGTCCTACTTGTAACAGATGCAAACAAGCCCCGGCCGGTCTGTATCACACATTTTGGTCATGTCTTAGCCTAGCAGACTTCTGGTCGTCCATATTAAATAGCTCTGAGTAGAGCTTAATTTTTAAGCTCTACTCAGACCTGGCAGGTCGGGTACTGGAACCATGTAATTTCCTGTTTTTTTTGGTGTCCCTTCCGAGGATTTACATCTACCAAAAGCACAACTGATCTGTATCGCTTATTCCTCCATTTTAGCAAGACGTCTCATTCTTATGAACTGGAAAAACTAACATCCTCCCTCATTTGGCAGGTGGATTTGTGATGTAATGTACCATCTAAAAGTTGAAAAGATAAAATATACTCTGCAGGGAACAAGTGGAAAATTTGACGTGGTGTGGCAACCCTTTATCTCCTATGTGGAACGATTGACTACATCTCTCACCTCCTGAAACAAGGACACTGTATAGGAACGACTCTGTAACATGAAGTGCTCTGAGAACTTTTTATTAGACTTTTTTTAATAAATGTTTTTTCTTTATTTTTTATTATTATAATTTTTTCTTGTTTTGTTCAGTTTTTTTTATTTTCTTTTATACGTGTATGTATGTCACGTGTGTAGTGTCTACTGTAATGTCTAAAAAAAACTGTAATAAAAATATCAAATATAAAAAAAATAATAACTGAGTCCAAAGGTTTAAGAGTTAAAGCTGCAGCATGCCCATAAATCACATCATCATAGTCCAGAATTGACTACTGTTTATACAGAGGATACATCAAAAAAGGGATCGTCTTGGATATTACAAGTATGAATTCCTGACTAATGTCATATCCTTACAACAATGGCCGCCAGAATGGGAACTTGATAGATCCACTTCAGATTCCCGGCGCTGATATCCCAACATCTGTGAACGGACAAGAAGGGAACAATTGTATGCAAGTGCAAGTGGTCTTGTCTTCACTGATTACTGTGCGAACGTATAGCTTCACTGATTACTGTGTGAACACTAGCTTTAGCTACTGATTACTGTGCGAATGCTAGGTCTATTGATTACTGTGCGAATGCTAGCTTTACTGATTACGGTGCGAACACTAGCTTTACTGATTACTGTGTGAACGCTAGCTTCACTGATTACTGTGCGAACGCTAGCTTTACTGATTACTGTGTGAACACTAGCTTTACTGATTACTGTGTGAACGCTAGCTTTACTGATTACTGTGTGAACGCTAGCTTTACTGATTACTGTGTGAACGCTAGCTTTACTGATTACTGTGCGAACAAGGAGGGACTTAAATAACGCAGGACGTCACTCACTGTGTGTCTGCTAGAGAAGCACGGGCACTGACCCATATGGACACAAACACGGCTGGGACACCTGAGAGAGAGAGAGAGAGAGAGAGAGAGAGAGAGAGAGAGAGAGAGAGAGAGAGAGAGAGAGAGAGAGAGAGAGAGAGAGAGAGAGAGAGAGAGAGAGTAGAGTAGTTACGCTGATGGCAGTATGACTTACTACCATAGTGTTTTCATAGGGAGGTGTCACTGGTTGTTCCACCCGTACAGGGATTTATCATTGGGAAAATGGATGATCGGCTATTGTAACAATTCTGCCGCATGGAAATTGACAAGCGTGTGTGATCAGTGTGATTGTATCAGGGTGGGTCTAGTGATGAGAGCTGT
Organism: Notolepis coatsorum; assembly: GCF_963971535.1. Classification (NCBI taxonomy): domain Eukaryota; kingdom Metazoa; phylum Chordata; class Actinopteri; order Aulopiformes; family Paralepididae; genus Notolepis; species Notolepis coatsorum. The sequence continues at coordinate 17,537,516 of NC_140174.1, read as the reverse complement.
GTTTGTATCAGGGTGCGTGTCTTAGTCTAGTGGTGAGAGCTGTGTTTGTATCAGGGTGGGTGTCTTAGTCTAGTGGTGAGAGCTGTGTTTTTATCAGGGTGGGTGTCTTAGTCTAGTGGTGAGAGCTGTGTTTGTATCAGGGTGGGTGTCTTAGTCTAGTGGTGAGAGCTGTGTTTGTATCAGGGTGGGTGTCTTAGTCTAGTGGTGATAGCTGTGTTTGTATCAGGGTGGGTGTCTTAGTCTAGTGGTGAGAGCTGTGTTTGTATCAGGGTGGGTGTCTTAGTCTAGTGGTGAGAGCTGTGTTTGTATCAGGGTGGGTGTCTTAGTCTAGTGGTGAGAGCTGTGTTTGTATCAGGGTGGGTGTCTTAATCTAGTGGTGAGAGCTGTGTTTGTATCAGGGTGGGTGTCTTAGTCTAGTGGTGATAGCTGTGTTTGTATCAGGGTGGGTGTCTTAGTCTAGTGGTGAGAGCTGTGTTTGTATCAGGGTGGGTGTCTTAGTCTAGTGGTGAGAGCTGTGTTTGTATCAGGGTGGGTGTCTTAGTCTAGTGGTGAGAGCTGTGTTTGTATCAGGGTGGGTGTCTTAATCTAGTGGTGAGAGCTGTGTTTGTATCAGGGTGGGTGTCTTAGACTAGTGGTGAGAGCTGTGTTTGTATCAGGGTGGATGTCTTAGTCTAGTGGTGAGAGCTGTGTTTGTATCAGGGTGGGTGTCTTAGTCTAGTGGTGAGAGCTGTGTTTGTATCAGGGTGGGTGGGTGTCTTAGTCTAGTGGTGAGAGCTGTGTTTGTATCAGGGTGGGTGTCTTAGTCTAGTAGTGAGAGCTGTGTTTGTATCAGGGTGGGTGTCTTAGTCTAGTGGTGAGAGCTGTGTTTGTATCAGGGTGGGTGTCTTAGTCTAGTGGTGAGAGCTGTGTTTGTATCAGGGTGGGTGTCTTAGTCTAGTAGTGAGAGCTGTGTTTGTATCAGGGTGGGTGTCTTAGTCTAGTAGTGAGAGCTGTGTTTGTATCAGGGTGGGTGTCTTAGTCTAGTGGTGAGAGCTGTGTTTGTATCAGGGTGGGTGGGTGTCTTAGTCTAGTGGTGAGAGCTGTGTTTGTATCAGGGTGGGTGTCTTAGTCTAGTGGTGAGAGCTGTGTTTGTATCAGGGCGGGTGTCTTAGTCTAGTGGTGAGAGCTGTGTTTGTATCAGGGTGGGTGTCTTAGTCCAGGGGTTCCCAAAGTTTTCAGGCCACGACCCCCGAAATAACAGTGTCAGAGAGCCGCGACCCCCACTATTATAGGAGGTATAAAAATAAAATAAAATAAAAATAAATAATGTAAATTATTTTAAATTATACAAATAAATCCATGTTTATAAATGGAAATGTATGGTTGAAACATGCACACGTTCAAACGCACACACACTAATAAGCATTGGAGGCTTTTAACCAGGGCCAGACTGGGGAAATCATTCAGGCCAGGAAATATAGTGCGAAATATAGCCCCAGTCAGGCCACTTTTTAAGCGGGGGGTCCCCCACCAGGAGATTTTGTGTTACAAAGACTTCATTTCCTGCATTCTGGTGCAGGAATTGTTTTATTTGTACCCTTTAAATGCCGGTGTTTGTGATGACATGACTGCATACAAAATTTGGGAAATCTTTATTTTAATTTTTTTTACCATCTGGCGAGAGCACTTGCCCACGACAACAATCATTGTTAGTTCGACTCCTGGTCACGCTTATTCGCTGATACAATAAGTAAATATATATTACTTATAGCTATAACATAACGTACATTATGTACCTTTTTCTCTGTGGTGGATCAGTACTTTATTTAGTTTTTTTGATGAGGCCTAGGTTCCTACCCCAGGCCTAGGTTCCTACCCCGGGCCTAGGTTCCTATACCCAGGTCTAGGTTCCTACCCCAGGCCTAGGTTCCTACCCCAGGCAGAGGTTCCTACCCCAACCGATGATGGTCAGAGCCCACAGGTAGTTCTTGTCCGACAGGAAGGCCATGAAGATGAGGCTGTGGAGGTATAGCCCCTCCACCAGGATCCAGTAGTGATTGGTCGCCAGGAAGTACAGGAAGAGAGTGACAGCCACTTTACAGCCAACCTGAGACCAGAGCAGGAGATACATGTTAGAACACCAACCACCAGAGTCACACGAAGAAGATAGATACCAATTTCCTCTCTATATGTTAAATATGGTGCATTTATATAACATATTTTATCCAAAGCGCTTTACAATTTGTTCCTCACATTTTACCCATTCACTTATCGACGGCGGAGGTGACCATGCAACCTGCAACCTGCTCACCGGGAGGCCTGTTATTTTTCTACAACGGAGTTCGGTGATTTGCGAATCTGATTGGCCAGTGTCATTTCTGGTCATGTGACATGTACGCCCAATCGTGGGACCACAAGTTTCTACACTGGTTAGGCTTAGGCGCTCATTCGAAGTCGGTTAAGGTTAGAGTTTGTCTTAGAGCATGGCGATAGAACGCCTGCCCTGATTCCGACGGTTAAGCTTAGTCACTCTTTCGAAGTTGGTTAAGGTTAGGGTTAGGGTTAGGCGATAGAACGCCAGGTGCTTTGCAGGCTGTTCGACGCGGAAATGGGCAAAGACACAGCTCGTCACGCTATTGGGTGCACATGTCACATGACCAGAAACGTCAGTGGCCAATCAGATTCGCAAATCGCCGAACTCCGTTGTAGAAAAATAGGACGCCACCGGGAGCAGTTAGGGGTTAAGTGTCTTGCTCAAGGATACTTCGACACGTTGCCCGGGAGGAGCGGGAATTGAACTGGGAACCTTCTGATTACCAGACGACTGCTCTACCCCCTAAGCCACTGTCGCCACTAGCGTTAAGCTAGCTTAGCACAAATTAATGGAAGCGGATATGGAACACTAGCCTAGCTAGCCAGATAGCTTTCTACTCACTTTGTCCTCCTAGTGAGCATAGTTAAGCCAGATGGGCCACGACACTCACACGTGCCTAGTTAAGCCACACTTGATTGATTGATTGAACATTTTATTAACAGATTGCAGAATGGGTACAGTACGGCTCAATACACACAATTGTTAAGGGGATGCAGACCAGAGAAAGACTTTCGTCTTGTTTACATCAGGGTCCCCCATTTTACAGATATACAGTACTGTTACATCCATACATTTATGACATACAAGATATACAAATATACAGTACTGTTTATTTACAGACAGAGTTTCTAAAAGAGAATATATACATTTGAGGGGGAGGAAACTGTACATTGGGGGGGTTGGGTGTACTGTGGGGGGGGGGGGGGGGGGGGGGTTGGACATTTACCGGGGCCAGTTTTGAATTGCGGGCTCCCGTAGGTGCTCTTTGAGAGCGGTTTTGAATGTGGGTAGGGATTCACATTCTTTTAGGGCTGTGGGTAGGGCGTTCCACATTATTGTGGCATAATTGCGAAATGTGTTTAGTCCCTTGTTTGAGCCGAATCTGGGTTGTGGAGCTCCCTCTGGTGTTGTGGTCGTGGTATTCACTGACCTTTGGGAAGTATTTTGACATGTACATGGGTACCTGAGTGGTGTAGTGTATCTTGTAGACCAGGCCCATTGCAAGTTACTGTACTCTGTCGTCTACTCTAAGCCATCCTAGGTAGTCAAAGTGGGCAGGGGTGAGGTGTGTTTTAGGAATAAGGTCAAGCAGTAGTCTGACCAGTTTGTTTTGTGATGTTTGTAGCCTTGTTTTTAGTGCCTTTGAGGTGCTTTGGTACCATTGGTTGACGTTTCAACAGTGTCAGTTAGGGACATGCACTGCTGTAGGACCTCCTACGTTACCATGTGGGGCCTCTTGCCAACCAGGTCCACCTCGGCCTTGCTGTCGTCAGACATGGCGTAGAGCACGGCATCCTTCACGAAGATGCTGACGGCCCGAAACATGAAGGAGCTGAACAGGTGGATGTGGATGTAGTTACGTGTGCAGTGGAGGCGCCTGCAGGGAGAGAGACATAGAGAGAGGGGGGGGAGAGAGAGAGAGAGAGAGAGAGAGAGCGAGAGAGAGAGAGAGAGAGAGAGAGAGAGAGAGAGAGAGAGAGAGAGAGAGAGAGAAAGAGAGAGAGAGATAAAGAGAGAGAGAGCAGGAGAGAGAGAGAGAGTGAGAGAGAGAGTAGAGTAGTTACGCTGATGGCAGTATGACTTACTACCATAGTGTCTTCATAGGGAGGTGTCACTGGTTGTTCCACCCGTATAGGGATTCATCATTGGGAAAATGGATGATCGGCTATTGTAACAATTCTGCCGCATGGAAATTGACAAGCTTCCATTTTTGCACAAAATGAGTTCCCTTCTACCACTAACATTATTGTTTAAGCATTTTTGGTTGAAATAAAGGTAGTTATAAGGTTTTTAATTTGTCGTAAAAAAAAGAACTACATTTACCAGTAGGCAGCCTGTTGTTCACTAGGCAGCCTGTTCAATGCTGTCGCCTAATCGACATCACGGCCAGCTGATACTAAGCTAGCTACTGTAGCTAGCTAACGTTAACGTTAACGTTACCTCGCTAAACATACTAGATGTTAGCAATGTCTACTGTTGTTAACCATTTTAAATCAGGCATAGAGGCGTTTCGGGACAGAGTAAAATGTTCTCAGACCTGTGCACTGACTGCACGCATCATGCCGGCTAGCAAGCTAGCTAGCTACACGTCACAGCCGGCTGATACCACGATAGCTAACTAGCGTGAACGTTACAAGCTCAAAAACCTTATAACTACTACTGTCGTGTCCATGAGTTCCCTGGCAGAATACTTTGTTTGTGAGGACAAAAGTATACAAAGAGGAGATAACCATTTTAAATCGGGGCATGTAGAGCCCGCCGGAAAAACAATAACATTATAAACTATACACAATATGTACAACGAAACAATGATTTACATTAGTATTTACAGTGATTTAATATGCAGTGAATACAAATAATGATAACGTGGTTGTTGCTTTTAGAAATGGTGGTTGGCTTCATCTGATAAATGGTTATGATCACTAGAGAGATACTAGCCACAGATTCAGGGTCAGTTATTTTCCCATTGTACGAATTGTTAAGCTTATGGAATGTAAGGGAAATCTGATTCTAGGTCTGCGACTAAAGCCAGGTGTCTACGCTGTGGTGACGTCAGTCAGCAGCGCCAAATAGCAGTGTAGTTTCCCAGCGAACGAAAACATAAACGTTGTTATTTGGCTACCTTTACGATTAATTGCGAATATTTTCATGTTGAGCTATATATTGTGGATGAATACGCACAGAAAGGTACACCATGCCAATGTCCATGCTTTATTTGTTTTAAACGAACCGTTTTAGAAATGGGTAAATACATTAAGTGGAACAGAGGGTGGAACAGGAACAAAATAAAATTACGTAACCACTACACCTCCCTATACCTGTATCACTGTACATATTAATACTACAACTCTGTACATACATCTGATTAGTTAGCACTATTACTCAGTAGTACTAATTTATATATATTATACCCAGTTTAATCACCTGTATATTATATATTACTATTGCACTTTACTGTTACATTTGCACTCTGCTTGGATGCCAAACCTCTTTTCGTTGTACTGTACTTGTGCTGTTATGATGACAATACATTGTAATCTAATGGAATCTAATCTAATGGAATCTAATCTAATCTAATCTAGTATAATCTATCTAATCTAATCTAATCTAATCTAATCTAATCTAATCTAACCCAGAAACATGTAGCGTAACTGTGCAGAAGCACCACAGACAGCCCTGCTGCAGGAAGGATCCCAACCTGAGAACTAGCAGCAGTAAACACAGAATGATCCCAACCTGAGAACAAGCAGCAGTAAACAGGACTGATCCCAACCTGAGAACAAGCAGCAGTAAACACAGACTGATCCCAACCTGAGAACAAGCAGCAGTAAACAGGACTGATCCCAACCTGAGAACAAGCAGCAGTAAACAGGACTGATCCCAACCTGAGAACAAGCAGCAGTAAACACAGACTGATCCCAACCTGAGAACAAGCAGCAGTAAACAGGACTGATCCCAACCTGAGAACAAGCAGCGGTAAACACAGACTGATCCCAACCTGAGAACAAGCAGCAGTAAACACGGACTGATCCCAACCTGAGAACAAGCAGCAGTAAACACGGACTGATCCCAACCTGAGAACAAGCAGCAGTAAACACGGACTGATCCCAACCTGAGAACAAGCAGCAGTAAACAGGACTGATCCCAACCTGAGAACAAGCAGCAGTAAACAGGACTGATCCCAACCTGAGAACAAGCAGCAGTAAACAGGACTGATCCCAACCTGAGAACAAGCAGCAGTAAACAGGACTGATCCCAACCTGAGAACAAGCAGCAGTAAACAGGACTGATCCCAACCTGAGAACAAGCAGCAGTAAACACGGACTGATCCCAACCTGAGAACAAGCAGCAGTAAACAGGACTGATCCCAACCTGAGAACAAGCAGCAGTAAACAGGACTGATCCCAACCTGAGAACAAGCAGCAGTAAACAGGACTGATCCCAACCTGAGAACAAGCAGCAGTAAACAGGACTGATCCCAACCTGAGAACAAGCAGCAGTAAACAGGACTGATCCCAACCTGAGAACAAGCCGCAGTAAACACAGACTGATCCCAACCTGAGAACAAGCCGCAGTAAACACAGACTGATCCCAACCTGAGAACAAGCCGCAGTAAACACAGACTGATCCCAACCTGAGAACAAGCCGCAGTAAACAGGACTGATCCCAACAGCGATAGCAGACGGCCAGACGCTTGCCTCAGGCCCTGGAGAGGTCACATGACGTGTGTGTGTGTCTGTGTGTGTGTCTGTGTGTGTGTGTGTGTGTGTGTGTGTGTGTGTGTGTGTGTGTGTGTGTGTGTGTGTCTGTGTGTGTGTGTGTGTGTGTGTGTGTGTGTGTGTGTGTGTGTGTGTGGGGGGGGGGGGGGGTCATTAGCGTGATGATTAATGATATGATCTATAGGTCAACTGTTTCCAGACAGACTGTTCTGGTAACTATCCGACTGACATGTATATTACTTGTCACTGACGGGAGAACGAGTGTGTTGAAATAACGATGCTGCTCAACTCCGTTTCGTCGTTAAAATATTTAACCTTTGACTGCGTGCAAAATGGCTTCGTAATAAACATGAACCGAGTCTAAAGTATGGGTCCTCAGTGAGTCTTAGGTTGTTATTTATTATAAACGGTTTTCCGTGTGCTTTATTAACAAATGGCATATGCACTTTAGTATAATTTAATTGAAGTTATATTTATATTTACATTTAGTAATTTGGCTGACGCTTTTATCTAAAGCGACTTACAAGTTCTGTACAACAAGTCAGCAGGAAGCGTACAACTCTGGCAGCTAAGGGTCAGTGAGATTGTTCATCAAATAGTGTTGAACTTGAGTCCATAGTATACATAATAGCATAGTAGATAGTAGTATAGACATAATAGCATAGTAGATAGAAGTATATAAATAGTAGCATAGTAGATAGTAGTATAGACATGGTAGCATAGTAGATATTAGTGTAGACATGGTAGCATAGTAGATAGTAGTATAGACATTAGGGCTGTCACATTATTTTAGATTTTCTAATTTAATTTCGAATTTACATAAAAACACGAGATTCGAACGTGAACGGAGAAATGCGAATTTAAAAAAAATGTAAATAAAATAAAAAGTATTAAAATAATAATAATGATAATAACTTTTATGATTTTGATCACGCTAGTTGTCGGTCTTTTGGCGTGCGTTTGGAGTTGTTTTGTGCCGTTTCAGAGGAGGATTATGAGGCGAGGTAAGAAAATGATTGTTTATACATATAATTGTTTGTACATACAGTAGGCCACCCGAGGGCGCATTTTAATTGTTTCTAATGCTTCATGGAGCATGTTTACATTTGCTCAGCCTCATAGTAGAAAAACACATCTTCTAAAATCGTTTTTGTGTTTTGTGTTGTACAGTATGCAGTATACAGTATGTACAGTATGAAAACAAACGACCGGGTCATATAGGTGAGACTGTGCTGAAAATACCAAACATACCATGGTAAGAAAAAAGTTGCCAAAACGTTGAAAATAGCTTAGACTAGGGCGGTTAGGTGGCGTAGCGGAGATTGCGTTCGTCACCAACCCCGGAGCTGTGAGCTGGATTCGCCTGTTCGAATCCAGCTCACAGCTCCGGGGTTGTCACCAGCTTGGCTGGCCGTTCACAAAACTTCACACTAATACAATTGGCTGTATTAGAGGGTGGGAGAAGCTGGCGGGGTGGGTCCGGGTCATTGTAAACAGCGACTCCTACAGTTCGGTCGGGGCGCCTGCTAAGCGCGGATAGGACCTGAGTGGGATAGTGTGATCCTTCCACACGTTACACCCTCTCAGGGAGGATCCGCGCTGCCAGGTGAAAAGAAGCGGTTGATTGGCTGGACGTGTGTCGGAGGAAGCACGTTATAGCCTCCACTCTCCCAGATGATCTGACTGTGGGGGGTAAGTGCGCAGCGACCAGGAAGGGGATTGGGAATTGGCATACGACTAACATTGGGATGGGAGAAAATCGGAGGAAAAATGAAAAAAAAAAAAAAAAAAAAAAAAATTGCTTAGACTCGAGAGGGCTTTTTTTTACACTGAAATTTGAATTTGAATTCGAACTTGTCTACAATTCTGCAATGAATATCGAATTAGATTTTTTGTTAAAGTGACAGCCCTAATAGACATAGTAGCATAGTAGATAGTAGTATAGACATAATAGCATAGTAGATAGTAGTAGAGACATAATAGCATAGTAGATAGTAGTATAGACATAGTAGCATAGTAGATATAGACATGGTAGTAGTAGATAGTAGTATAGACATGTTAACATATGTAGATAGTAGTAAAAGGTTATTTTTGTTTCTTCTTTATTATTATTTCAGATATTGATTGAAGAGGTTTCAAGTAGGACATGAAAGGTTGTTTTTGAGTTGATTTATACGTTTGTGTATATATATATATATATAAATATGTAACGGTCTGTTTCTTACTTGAAATAGCAGAGTATGGAGACGGCGAGGAACAGAGACACCAGAGAGATGGAGTACCCGATGGTGTACATCAGGTGGAGCCTCTTAAACACCTCCTGGAAGCACAGACAGGGGGTCAGCCCAGTGGTCCCACAGCCCTATGTTCCCACAGCCCTATGTTCCCACAGCCCAATGTTCCCACAGCCCTATGTTCCCACAGCCCTATGTTCCTACAGTCCTATGTTCCCACAGCCCTATGTTCCCACAGCCATATGTTCCCACAGCCCAATGTTCCCACAGCCCTATGTTCCCACAGCCCTATGTTCCCACAGCCCAATGGTCCCACAGCCCTATGTTCCCACAGCCCTATGTTCCCACAGCCCAATGGTCCCACAGCCCTATGTTCCCACAGCCATATGTTCCCACAGCCCTATGTTCATACAGCCCTATGTTCATACAGCCCTATGTTCATACAGCCCTATGTTCATACAGCCCTATGTTCATACAGCCCTATGTTCCCACAGCCCTATGTTCATACAGCCCTATGTTCATACAGCCCAATGGTCCCACAGCCATATGTTCCCTAAGCCCTATGTTCCCACAGCCCTATGTTCATACAGCCCTATGTTCATACAGCCCTATGTTCCCACAGCCCAATGGTCCCACAGCCCAATGTTCCCACAGCCCTATGTTCCCACAGCCCTATGTTCCCACAGCCCTATGTTCCTACAGCCCTATGTTCCTACAGCCCAATGTTCCTACAGTCCTATGTTCCCACAGCCCTATGTTCCCTAAGCCCTATGTTCCTACAGCCCTATGTTCCCACAGCCCTATGTTCCCTAAGCCCTATGTTCCTACAGCCCTATGTTCCCACAGCCCTATGTTCCCACAGCCCTATGTTCCTACATCCCTATGTTCCCACAGCCCTATGGTCCTACAGCCCAATGTTCCCACAGCCCTATGTTCCCACAGCCCTATGTTCCTACAGTCCTATGTTCATACAGCCCTATGTTCCCACAGCCCTATGTTCCCACAGCCCTATGTTCCTACAGCCCTATGTTCCCACAGCCCTATGTTCCCACAGCCCTATGTTCCCTAAGCCCTATGTTCCCACAGCCCTATGGTCCTACAGCCCAATGTTCCCACAGCCCTATGGTCCTACAGCCCAATGTTCCCACAGCCCTATGTTCCCACAGCCCTATGTTCATACAGCCCTATGTTCATACAGTCCTATGTTCCCACAGCCCTATGTTCATACAGCCCTATGTTCATACAGCCCTATGTTCCCACAGCCCTATGTTCCCTAAGCCCTATGTTCATACAGCCCTATGTTCCCACAGCCCTATGTTCCCACAGCCCTATGTTCCTACAGTCCTATGTTCCTACAGCCCTATGTTCCCACAGAAAAAAGCATTTCATAGAAAAGTATTCTGTATTTTTTTATGACAACTAATAAAGAAACTTGAAACCTGAACTTGAACACACACGTACCTCCTCCTGGCTCCTGTGGCTTGAGGACAGATAGGTGGTACATTCTGTGTAGTTGGCCCAAGTGCGGTTGATGCTGGCGACCTGCTCCCAGCTCCCCGAGGACTCGCACTGACGGTACGCCTGGCCTGGGGGGGGGGGGGGGGGGGGCACAGGGTCAGGATACTATAGGACGCCCATAGGCTAACAAGAAGCTAGGATACTATAGGACGCCCATAGGCTAACAAGAAGCTAGGATACTATAGGACGCCCATAGGCTAACAAGAAGCTAGGATACTATAGGACGCCCATAGGCTAACAAGAAGGTAGGATACTATAGGACGCCCATATGCTAACAAGAAGGTAGGATACTATAGGACGCCCATAGGCTAACAAGAAGGTAGGATACTATAGGACGCCCATAGGCTAACAAGAAGCTAGGATACTATGGGATGCCCATGGGAGCATGTCTATGTTCCCCGGGTCCTATGTTCCCCGGTAGCGATAGATAGTCGGTTATGCTTAGAGTTTATCTTTAGAGCAGGGCGATAGACCACCAGCCCTGATTCCAAACTCTAACCTTAACCAACTTCGAAAGAGTCGCCAAGCTTAACCAGTTCGAAACAAGGCGGACATACAATAATAAAATTTTCAATCAATCAATCAATCAATCGGGGAACATAGAACCCGGGGAACATAGGGATGACCCCATGCCCATAGGCTAGGTTGGAGATATACATAGGCTATAGTTATACATATAGTTTCATGTTGGAGATATACATAAATTATAGTTATACATATAGTTTCATGTTGGAGATATACATATAGTTTAGTTGTTTCCTCAACTCTCCAGTGACCCTTACAAGGGTAGAATACCATTGAGCGCTCGTTAGGGTACAGACCCTCACCTGCACCTTGTGTATACTGTTTATTACTCATATTTTTATATTCAGTGTTAATTATATTGTTCACACTGTTTATTTGTCTCATATTTTTTTTTATATTCAGATCTCATTTGATTGCCTATATCTTTGTCTTTCTACTATTACCCTGCCGATACCTGTACCCCCCACCCCCCCCCCCCCCCCCCCCTACCCATGCTGCTATGACGCCCACTTTTCTCCAAGGGGATCAATAAAATAAATATCTTATTTTATCTTATCTCATCTTATCTCATTTTATCTTAAAGACCAAATTGCTTCTCTGGAGACGACAGTGGCTCAGGAGGAAGAGCGGTCGGAGCGTAAGGTTCCCATTTAGATTCCCTCTCCTCCCGGGCAGCAAGACACTTTAATTAACCCCTAAGTGCTCCCGATGAGCAGGTTGGCACCTTGCATGGTCACCTCCGCCTTCGGTGTGTGAATGTGTGAGTGAATGGGTAAAATGTGAGGAACAGATTGTAAAGCGCTTTGGATAAAAGCTGTTATATAAATGCGCCATTTACCATTTACCATTTACCATTCAAATCATGTCAAAGGCACAAGCACGTACAAACTACTGCTACTGGTTGCTGGAGAGAGGGCCATGTGCTACATGCACCGTGAGTTCGATACCTCTGTGGTTGAAGTCGTAGATGTACTGAGGACAAAACACGGACACCAGCTGACCGGCCCGGCCCCGCGGCCAGCAGATGATCCCGTCCCACTCGGGGACACACTCGCCTTCTGGGGACGGAGACAGAGCGGACGGAGAGGGGACGGAGACAGAGAGGGGACAGAGAGGAGAGGGGACGGAGACAGAGGGACGGAGACAGAGAGGGGACAGAGACAGAGAGGGGACGGAGACAGAGGGGATAGAGAGGAGAGGGGACGGAGACAGAGAGGGGACGGAGACAGAGGGGACAGAGAGGAGAGGGGACGGAGACAGAGGGACGGAGACAGAGGGACGGAGACAGAGGGGATGGAGAGAGAGGGGATGGAGACAGAGGGACGGAGACAGAGGGACGGAGACAGAGGGACGGAGACAGAGGGGATAGATAGGAGAGGGGACAGAGACAGAGGGGACAGAGAGGAGAGGGGACAGAGACAGAGGGACGGAGACAGAAGGGACGGAGACAGAGGGGATAGAGAGGAGAGGGGACGGAGACAGAGGGGACGGAGACAGAGGGGACAGAGAGGAGAGGGGACAGAGACAGAGGGACGGAGACAGAAGGACGGAGAGAGAGGGGATGGAGAGAGAGGGGATGGAGACAGAGGGACGGAGACAGAGGGACGGAGACAGAGGGACGGAGACAGAGGGGATAGATAGGAGAGGGACGGAGACAGAGGGGACGGAGACAGAGGGGACAGAGACAGAGGGACGGAGAGAGAGGGGACAGAGAGGAGAGGGGACAGAGACAGAGGGACGGAGAGAGAGGGGATGGAGAGACGAGAGGGGACAGAGACAGAGGGGATAGAGAGGAGAGGGGACGGAGACAGAGGGACGGAGACAGAGGGACGGAGACAGAGGGACGGAGACAGAGGGGACGGAGACAGAGGGATGGAGACAGAGGGACGGAGACAGAGGGACGGAGACAGAGGGACGGAGACAGAGGGAGGGAGACAGAGGGACCGAGACAGAGGGGACGGAGACAGAGGGACGGAGACAGAGGGACGGAGACAGAGGGGATAGAGAGACAGAGAGGGGACGGAGACAGAGGGACGGAGACAGAGGGGATAGAGAGGAGAGGGGACGGAGACAGAGAGGAGAGGGAGACAGAGGGACGGAGACAGAGGGGATAGAGGGGGGGCGGAGACAGAGAGGGGATAGAGAGGAGAGGGGACGGAGACAGAGGGACGGAGACAGAGGGACGGAGACAGAGGGGACGGAGACAGAGGGACGGAGACAGAGGGACAGAGAGGAGAGGGGACGGAGACAGAGGGACGGAGACAGAGGGACAGAGAGGAGAGGGGACGGAGACAGAGGGGACAGAGAGGAGAGGGGACAGAGACAGAGGGGACAGAGAGGAGAGGGGACGGAGACAGAGGGACAGAGACAGAGGGGACAGAGACAGAGAGGGGACGGAGACAGAGGGACAGAGACAGAGGGGACAGAGACAGAGAGGGGACGGAGACAGAGGGACAGAGACAGAGGGATGGAGACAGAGGGACGGAGAGGAGAGGGGACGGAGACAGAGGGACAGAGACAGAGGGACAGAGACAGAGGGGACAGAGACAGAGAGGGGACGGAGACAGAGGGACAGAGACAGAGGGATGGAGACAGAGGGACGGAGACAGAGGGACGGAGACAGAGGGGACGGAGACAGAGCGGATAGAGACAGAGGGACCGAGACAGAGGGAATAGAGAGGAGAGAGGACGGAGACAGAGGGACGGAGACAGAGGGATGGAGAGAGAGGGACGGAGAGAGAGGGACGGAGACAGAGGGGACAGAGACAGAGCGGATAGAGACAGAGGGACCGAGACAGAGGGAATAGAGAGGAGAGAGGACGGAGACAGAGGGACGGAGACAGAGGGATGGAGAGAGAGGGACGGAGAGAGAGGGGACAGAGACAGAGGACATTCAGAAATCTACCAAATGTTTCAGTAACTGGTAGGAAACTGTGAAAAATAACGTGAGATATACATTTAGTATAAGATAAGATATTCCTTTATCGATCCTCTTGGGGAAATGCAGGTGTCATTAATAACAACAGTAGTGTTGGCATCTAACCCCCCGCCCCCAAGTGACACAATAACAATGACACTGGCAAAAATACTGCACTGGGACTGACTGGAACTCTGCACTTTACTTTACACTTTATATATATATATATTTATTCAAATCATTAATCCTTCACTGCACTGTCTTTGTCCTGTGTCTGTTGTTGCTGTTGTTATGTGGGAAAAAAGATTTATGAAAAAATGCATACGCTGTAATTGCCGAAACAATTACCGCAATGTGTTTACACACATATTGCTCATTAAAGGAACCTGAATCTGAAGTGGCCTCAGTGACTCATGACACCCCCCTCTCTTGTGGACGACAGACACAGTAGGCATATATAGCACACAGACAGACAGAGTGGATCCTTATCGGGAGAGCGTGTCACGAGCACCGACGTCACGGACGATAACGCAGGGCCACTGTTCATCTCCTCCTGGGTTGACAACAGGATATTAAATCGAAGCAATTTGTGAATCCATTCTAACACCTTCACTTGTCCTCAGTGACCTCTCAGCGACCTCTCTGTTCTTCGTGGTCGGCCACGGTGGAGACGCTGGGTAGGTTTATATAATAATGCCGTACTTACGTTAGCGTGTTTACTCAAATAATAATAATAATAATAATAATAATAATAATAATAATAATAATAATAATAATAATAATAATAATAATAATAATAATAATAATAATAATAATAATAATAATAATAATAATAATAATAATAATAATAATAATAATAATAATAATAATAATAATACATTTTATTTTCGTTCACTAGGATCCCAAAGTGCTACAGGGTTAAAACAGTTAAAAGAAATTCATAATTATTAATAATAATAAAATTAAATACAGAATAAAGATTTAATAAAAATAGAACATAGTTAAAAACATAGTATACACAGAAAAGTAAAGACAACAGCACAAGAAAAAAGAAAATCATAAGAAAAAAAGAAAAAGCTAGCAATCAAAGGCCTTTTGAAACAGATAGGTTTTCAGGCCTGCTTTAAAAGAGTCCAGGCGGCTGTTCCACAGGTGGTGCAGCCGAGCAGAAGGCTCAAACTAGATCCACAAAGAATGGATTGCACGGAGCAAGTTGCACCCTTACTTAAAATTCATTATGAATTGAAAATGGGGGACCCTGATGTAAACAAGACGAAAGTCTTTCTCTGGAAGAGGTAGAGAATCTGGCACAGTGGTGCCAGGAAAACAGCCTCTCCCTGAACGTCAGCAAAACAAAAGAGATGATTGTGGACTTCAGGAGGTCGGGGGTCAAGGACTACAGCCCCCTCAGCATCGACGGGGCACCGGTTGAGAGAGTGAACAGTTTCAAGTACCTCGGAGCCCACATATCCGAGGACTTGACATGGACCACACACATTGACAGTGTTGTGAAGAAGGCACGACAACGCCTCTACTTCCTCAGGCGCCTAAGGAAGTTCCAAGTCAGTCAGAAGATCCTTAGGAACTTCTACTCATGTACAATAGAGAGCATCCTGACTGGCAACATCACCTCCTGGTTTGGGAATAGCACTGCACAAGACCGTAGCAGACTACAAAGAGTGACACGTTCAGCCGAACGCACAATTGGAGGGGGGCTTCCCACCCTCCAGAACATTTACAACAAGCGGTGCAGGGGGAAGGCTAAGAGAATTATTAAGGACTCGAGCCACCCGAACAACTGCCTCTTTGAACTGCTGCGGTCAGGCAAACGATACCGGAGTCTTAAGGCGAGCACAGAAAGACTCAGAAGAAGCTTCTATCCCCAGGCCATCAGGCTGCTAAACGAACAATAAACACTATGCAACAACCATCAAATGCACACAGCACACACACCCACACGCACACACTCACTTAAACAAACAACACGCTGCAGCACCCACTCTCCACACTTTAGATCACACAAACACACTTTATATTTATTGATAAAGGATTTGCACTACAACTCGTACACCTACTGTAAATTGTACCTAAATTGCACCCCATCCCATTTCTGCCTTGCACTATATAGTATTGTATATTAGTACACTGCATAGTATTGCATATTATATGGTAACTCAGTTACGTCTATTCTGCATCGAACATTGTACATATGTCTATACTGAACACTGTGACCTCATTTTTTTTTACTTCTAATTTACATGCTATACTATGTTATTTTATTTCATACTTATCTTGTCTTGCACAGTCTCTGGAGCGTAACAGTAAGAAGCATTTTGTATAAAAGTATTCTGTACTTCTGTATGACAACTATTAAAGAAACTTGAAACTTGAACTTGGTCTGCATCCCCTTAACAATTGTGTGTATTGAGCCGTACTGTATTGTACCCATTCTGCAATCTATTAATACAATTTTCATTCAATCAATCACCGTGCAGATTGATTGATTGAATGAAAATTTTATTAACAGATTGCAGAATGGGTACAATACAGTACGGCTCAATACACACAATTGTTAAGGGGATGCAGACCAGAGAAAGACTTTCGTCTTGTTTACATCAGGGTCCCCCATTTTCAATTCATAATGAATTTTAAGTAAGGGTGCAACTTGCTCCGTGCAATCCATTCTTTGTGGATCTAGGCTTAAACTCCCCATACAGTATTCACATGTTTAGATTCGATTCGATTCAAAATATGTCATCATACAGCACAAGTACAGTGTACAGCGAAAAGCAGAGTAAATGTAGCAGTAAAGTGCAGTAGTGATATACAATGTACAGGTGATTAAACTGGGTATAGAATATATAAATTAGTACTACTGACTAATAGTGCTAATCGGATGTATGTACTGAGTAGTATTAATATGTACAGTGATACAGGTATAAAGACACTATGGTAGTAAGTCATACTGGCCAGCAGCGTATAGTAAGAGTAGGTAAGGGATATGTACAGATATATATATAATATCTACAGATATGTAAAAAGGATTATATGCAGCCAGGTATGTACAGACATATGTTGATATATATATATGGTAAGAATAAATATATATATACAGTAGGGGTGTAACGATGCATCGATTAATCGAAATGCATCGATTCTAATGTGACGATTAAACTGCATCGATTTGAAAATGTTAGAATCGATTATAATCGAAATTAAACGATTATTTCTTTTAAAGATATATACATATATATTTTTTTTTTTGTGTTTTCTTTTTTGTGTGTATTGTTTTTATTGACCTATAGTCCATTCATGCTGAGTGAATCAGTTCCCCCAGCCACATTTGTGTATAATTCTTTTTTGGGGGAATTAACTGATTAACTGAAAATTTATCGAAAGTTAATCGAATCGAATCGTGGTCAAATGAAGAGATTTAATGATGCATTGAATCGTTGCCTGAATAATCGTAATCGAAATTAATCGTTGTGAGGTCGCATCGTTACACCCCTAATATACAGTATATACAGCACTATTGTACATGTTATACATTGCACTTTACTGCTTCTTTGCATTCTGGTTAGATGCCAACTTCATTTAGTTGTCCTCTGCACTTGTACTTGTGCAATGACAATAAATGTAATGTAATCTAATCCAGTCTAGTGTAATCTAATCTAATCTTGTTTTGGTAGGAGGTTTACAGCTGGGGCTCACACCAACAAGGCCCTGGTGAGTTTAAATGTCTTCAAAACATGGATTTTATTTGGTGCAAAGAATTGGTGAATAAAATGTATGTATGATACGGGTGAAAGGTTCTGTTGAATTTGCCCCATAAATGCTGAAATAAATAAATCAAAATAAAAAGTCTTGGCCATGCAGTTAGTGGCCAAAAAAAGACCCTTATAAAAAGTTATTATTTCTACCCAGTCTCTATTATTTAATCATTCTAAGCACAAGAACTCATCACTTCCACCGTGACGTGTCTCCTGAGCTGAAGACCACAGAAGGACAGGAGACGCCGTCCCCACAGACAAACCTTTGACCAGGGCCACCTGAGCCCGGATGCTCCTCTCGCACTTGGCACGGGCACCAATCAGAACGTAGATCTGCTCGTCTCGGGTGATGACATCATCAGCGTCTATCTGTGGACGGTGGGGGGGGGGGGGGGGGAGGGGGGGGAGGAAACGGCCGTTAGATAGAAGACTGATATAGAGCAGGTGCTGTTATTGGAAAGATGATAGAATGATACAATGTAAAGTTATGAATGATACAATGATACAATGTAGAGTTATGAATGATACAATGATACAATGTAGGGTTATGAATAATACAATGACACAATGATACAATGTAGAGTTATGAATGATACAATGATACAATGTAGAGTTATGAATGATACAATGATACAATGTAGAGTTATGAATGATACAATGATACAATGTAGGGTTATGAATAATACAATGACACAATGATACAATGATACAATGTAGAGTTATGAATGATACAATGATACAATGTAGAGTTATGAATGATACAATGATACAATGTAGAGTTATGAATGATACAATGATACAATGTAGGGTTATGAATAATACAATGACACAATGATACAATGATACAATGTAGAGTTATGAATGATACAATGATACAATGTAGGGTTATGAATGATACAATGACACAATGATACAATGTAGGGTTATGAATGATACAATGATACAACAATACAATGTAGGGTTATGAATGATATAATGATACAACAATACAATGATACAATTAAGGGTTATGAATGATACAATGATACAACGATACAATGATACAATGATACAATGTAGGGTTATGAATGCAATCAGTATGATTTAAGCTGCCAGAGAACACGTTACGAATGCAACATGGTTGGTTTATGATACAATACACACATGTTAAATGTTTATGTATGCTTCCAATGTAAATCTAAACAACTATTGCGGTCACAGGTGTAGTTTTAGGGAGGGGGTGGTTGCAAGGGACATGTCCCCCTCAATATTGAGAAGAGGTCAATTTGTCCCCCTAAAAAAATATAGCTAATATGAAAGACAACCCCCTCCATAAAAGAGGTAAAAAACAAGGGGGTCAAAACATTTATATATCCTTCTTACCTATAGCTATATATCAACCTTTTCAGACACCCCACAGGACCATACCATCAGACAGACACCCCTACAGGACCGTACCATCAGACAGACACCCCTACAGGACTGTACCATCAGACAGACACCCCTACAAGACCATACCATCAGACAGACACCCCTACAGGACCGTACCATCTCAACCTGGCAGACGTGCCTCTCACTCACGCTCAGTCAAGACATTTCAAGTTCAAGTTAGTTCAAGTTTCTTTATTAGTTGTCATACAAAAATACAGAATACTTTATATGAAATGCCTTTTTCTATTTTGCTCCTGAGTGTGTGCTAGATAAAATTATACAACGGCATGCAAATTTCTCGATTCAATTTACACGTATGTATTTGTCATAATCCCACGCTCTTGGTCCCAGGACCCGCCCACAACCGAATTACTATCACTCCGCCGTGCGACTTTGTACAAAAAAACAAGATGGCGGACAATAATCTTTACAAATGGATATGTTGATAGCGTCATAACGACTAAATAAAAAACGATTCTGTCACGGCGAATTACTTAGTTCTTTAAACAATGTTGGATGATGTAATTGGATGATGTAATTGAAACAACACACTGCAGCACCCACTCTCCACACTTTAGATCACACAAACACACTTTATATTTATTGATAAAGGATTTGCACTACAACTCGTACACCTACTGTAAATTGTACCTAAATTGCACCTCATCCCATTTCTGCCTTGCACTATATAGTATTGTATATTAGTACACTGCATAGTATTGTGTATTGTATATTATATGGTAACTTTAGTTACGTCTATTCTGCATCGAACATTGTACATATGTCTATACTGAACACTGTGACCTCATTTTTTTTTACTTCTAATTTACATACTATACTATGTTATTTTATTTCATACTTATCTTATCTTGTCTTGCACAGTCTCTGGAGCGTAACAGTAAGAAGCATTTTGTATAAAAGTATTCTGTACTTCTGTATGACAACTATTAAAGAAACTTGAAACTTGAATTGATGGATCATGAGTCATTGTGGAACAAAATAAAAATCGTGCGAATTGATTGATTGATTGATTAATTGCACATTTCTTTTTAATTTTTCTTTTCTTTCTATAGAAGCAGCTGGTAGGTGCGCTGTTTTAAGTGAGGGTGGACTGAATGGATATGTTGATAGCGTCATAACGACTAAATAAAAACCGATTCTGTCACGGCGAATGTCTTAGTTGCTTAAACAATGTTGGATGATGTAATTGATGGGTCATGAGTCATTGTGGAACAAAATAAAAATCGCGCGAATTGATTGATTGATTGATTAATTGCACATTTATTATAATTTTTGTAGGTACTTTCAATAGAAGCAGCTGGTAGGTGCGCTGTTTTAAGTGAGCATGGCCTATTGAATTGATTGATTGATTGCTAATTTTATTACTGTCCGCCTGGTTTCCAACTGGTTAAGTTTAGGCCCTCTTTCGAAGTTGGTTAAGGTTAGAGTTTGTCTTTAGACCAGGGCGATAGACCACCAGCCCTGATTCCAAACTCTAACCTTAACCAAATTCGAAAGAGGGCCTAAACTTAACAAGTTAGAAACAAGGCGGACAGTAATAAAATGAGCAATCAATCAATCAATTCAATAACCCACGCTCACTTAAAACAGCGCACCTCCCTGCAGCTGCTTCTATAGAAAGTAGGTTTACAAAAAAATATATATATATCGTATAGGGCAAAGAAAACTTTTTTTTCCCTATAGGGCAAAGAAAACTTTTTTTAATTTGTTTTACCTACTTTCTATAGAAGCATCTAAGAATGAAGTTCTATAGAAAGTAGGTTAAAAACTAAAGAAAAGTTGGATGTGTTAGTTTGTTGGATGCCTAGGTGGAAGACAGTTGGATGTCTTAGTTTGTTGGATGCCTACAGTTAGATGTCTTAGTTTGCTGGATGCCTAGGTGGAAGACAGTTGGATGTCTTAGTTTGTTGGATGCCTACAGTTGGATGTGTTAGTTTGTTGGATGTCCTACTGAGAACAGTTGGATGCACTTCCGAGCTGCTTCCACATGGAGGCAACTTCTCTTTTTTGTTGTTGTGGGAAATACTTTTTCTGGCGGATGGTTTTTTCAATAAATCTTCAATTAATGTGTGTTTATTGTTTAAGCATTACATCACGCGCAGGAGTGGTTTGTGAACAATAAACCATGCCTAGGGGTGGTCGTTAGACCCCCCTAGGCATGGTTTATTGTTCACAAATCACGACTGCAAGTGGTGTAAAGCTTTTATACAACTGCCACATTCATCCAACCTTATTTCTATACAATAAACACACATTAATCGAAGATTTATTGAAAAAACCATCCGCCAGAAAAAGTTGTTCCCACAACTACAAAAAAGACAATTTGCCTCCATGTGGAAGCAGATCGGAAGTGCATCCAACCAACTAACACATCCAACTGTGTATTATTGGAATGATTGAGAGAAGTTGCCTCATGTGGAAGCAGCTTGAAGTGCATCCAACCAACTAACACATCCAACTGTGTATTATTGGAATGATTGATTGAAAATTTTATTACCAGATGCAGAATGGGTACAATACAGTACGGCTCAATACACACAATTGTTAAGGGAATGCAGACCTACTTTCCATAGAACTTCATTCTTAGATGCTTCTATAGAAAGTAGGTAAAACAAATTAAAACGTTTTCTTTTCCCTATAGGAAAAAAACGATTTCTTCGCCCTATTTTTTTATTTATTTTTTTAAACCTACTGTAGAGGGCCTAAACTTAACCAGTTGGAAACCAAGCGTACAGTAATAAAATTAGCAATCAATCAATCAAGCAACTCAATAGGCCATGCTCACTTAGAACAGCGCAGCACCCAGCTCTCTCTCAGTCTGACCCGCATTGCAGACAGGAGTGTGTGTGTGTGTGTGTGTGTGTGTGTGTGTGTGTGTGTGTGTGGGGGTGGGGGTGGGGGGGGGGGGGGGGGTGGCGGTTGGTGGAGACTAGAGCTAGCGCTGACAGTCAGAGAGAAGGAAAAAGAAATTGAAAAAAAAATCGCGATTTTTCTTTTGTTCTAGAATGACTCAAGACCCATCAATTACATCATCCAACATTGTTTAAACGACTAACACATTCGCAGTGACAGAATCGCTTCATATTTAGTCGTTATGGCGCTATCCATATCCATTTGTTGTCCGCGATCTTGTTTTCTCCCGGAGTGAGCCGGCGGAGTGATATGTGATTCGGTTGTGGGCGGGTCCTGAGCCCAGGACCGTGGATTGTTGCCAATAAAGACGTGTAAATGGACTGTTTCAGCCAATCAGAATCGAGAAATTTGCATGCCGTTGTATAAATAGCAATAAGGTTGGATGAATGCATTAAAAGCATTACACCACTTGTCGTGGTTTGTGAAAATTAAACCATGCCTAGGGGGGGTCTAACGACCACCCCTAGGCATGGTTTAATTTTCACAAACCACTCCTGCGCGTGATGTAATGCTTAAATAGATAAGTATAAAATAGAAAGTCAAAAGTACGTAAACAAGTGTAAACAAAAGTGTTCAATATACATCTATACAATATACAATGCAGAGTAGGGGGAAAAGGTAACCGAGTTACAATACAATGCAGAAATGGGATGAGGTACAACTTGGGTAAGGTGCAATGAGGTATGAGTTGTAGTGCAAATCTCTTTACCAATAAATATAAAGTGTGTTAAAGTGTCTAAAGTGGGTGCTACAGTGAGTTGTTTATTTAAAGTGTGTACGTGTGGATGTGTGTGCTGTGAGTGTATTTGATGGTTTGTTACATAGTGTTATTGTCGTTGAGCATCCTGATGGCCTGGGGATAGAAGTTGAAGGCCTGGGGATAGATGGCTGAATTTATCAACCATAAATTGATGCAGAAAAGGCCCACATTGGTGCATAAAAGTTACGCCGCAGGATGCAGAGAATTAAGGGACTCTCAGGTCCCCCACTTAAAGTGCCCCCCCCCCCCTCAAATGTCCAAACCTCATGGTGTCCTGGTGGTCACCTTGATGGGTGTGTAATCACAACGTCCTTGGAATCCGGCCCAGGACATGTGTTGCATGTCATCCCCTGCTTTCCTGTCACTCACTGTCCTATCCCAATAAAAGCAGAAATGCCCTAAAAACAGATTTTTTTTTTTTATAAAATAGTATCAAATGTCCAAACCTACGCCCTTTATTACGGTGCAGTAGACACATAGATGTTCATCCTATAGACTTTCATTCTCTTACATTATGAATTGAAATTGGGGAACCCTAATGTAAACAAGACGAAAGTCTTTCTCTGGTCTCTGCATCCCCTTAACAATTGTGTATATTGAGCTGCACTGTACTGTACCCATTCTGCAATCTGTTAATTAAAGTTTTCAATCAATCAATCAATCAATCAATCAATCAATACTTTAGTCCAGGTCTGATTTTGACTAATGACCTCAGTTGGAAAACTCCTTGGAAAACTCTGAACTCAACTTCGTCGAGAACATCAATCACCACTGATCTCGTCTGTAAGAAATGCAGTTCCCTCAGGGGCCTGAGCACCCGACCCTCCTGCCCTTACCTCAGTTACACCTGAAGGTCCTCTCTGTATAGGTTCCTGTATTTACCTCAGTTATACCTAGGGATCAGTGGAGGTTATTCCATGACAACACGTGAAACACAAATACACTCATAATTATTAGTAATTTACATATATATATATATATATATATATATATATTTTTTTTATTATTATAATTTTTTTTAAATTTGTATTAGAAATGTTTTCCTCTGTAAAAAAAAATTCAGTGAAATAATTTTTTTCTACAAAAATGGCCAAGCTCTCTGATCAGGCCTGCAGTGCTCACATAACTGCAGTAATGCGAGCTGTCAATCACTCAAGTGCAACTTTCCCTGCACGGGTTGATCTTTTTATTCTATTATCCAATCAAAATAGGCTATTTGAGTCATCTAAGCCCCGCCCGTGCAACTTTGCGCACGCTACTCACGAACGTGGGTTGAATGATTGACAGCCCTCGACGGTCTGAGACTCAATCAGAGAGGAGCTGCGCGACATGGCATAGACCACTGCACTTCCGCGTTACATGGAGCTTGTGAGGAGGAGGGGGGCGGGGGGACGAGAGCGCGAGGGAATCAAATGAATGCGCTGTCTTCCCCCCCGAACCTCCCATGAGCTCAAAATACCGGAAGTGGTGCGGTGGTCAATTGTTTACACTTTCCATGGGATAAAAGAACGTGTCTCGACTCGAGTCGGACTTGTCACGATGGAGAAGCTGCAATATTCAATGGAAGATGAGATCGGTCACTGCTTTGGCTGTTGTGTGGTGAGTGGATTTAAAATATATATATTTTACAGTGATTGTGAATTAATTGGCCTGCTGTGGCCTTGCGTGTGTAATACACCAACACGGTTCCCGCGGGCACCAGGTAGCCCCCAAGGACCACATGAGTCGCCCGCGGCAAGCCTTGCTTGCGTTTCTAATCAAATATTAATATCGCCGCGGGGAGGGGGGGGGGGGGGGCATAATCCCACAATGCATTGGGATCTTGTGTCCCCAACACTCCTCCTCTCTCCTCTCCTCTCCCTCTCCTCTCCTCTCCTCTCCTCTCCTCTCCTCTCCTCCTCCTAGGTATGAATTGAAAATGGGGGACCTGATGTAAACAAGACGAAAGTCTTTCTCTGGTCTGCATCCCCTTAACAATTGTGTGTATTGAGCCGTACTGTATTGTACCCATTCTGCAATCTGTTAAATAAAGTTTTCATTCATTCATTCATTGTCCTTGTGTTACAAAACCCATCTGTGGCCTCATGCAGAGGAAGGTGGTAAATACATGTTAGATATTCCAATGTACAGTTTTGCTGTACCATTGACTCAGAATGGTCTGTTTTATTGAAATCGTCACAGCAGTATAGTTTGTTTATACTTCAGAAGTATGATATTTAAACATGGTCCCCAAAATGAATGGAAGCTAATGAGGAGCCTGACACCTGGGAGGAATGGGGGTGTTGCAGCGTTGGGGATGTTTTTTGATTTGATTTGATTTGAAATCTTTATTTCGAACATGCAATGAATACAAACAAACAATAACAAAAGCAAAACACAACTCAATCTACATGTTCGAAAAGGAGTAGGAAGAAGTATACACTTATTTAATCCTACCCCTTTTCCACTACTCAAATGAGTGTACTATTTTAAAACATAAAAAAGAAAAGAAAAAATATATATATATGCAAAACAAAAAAACAAAAACTATATGTAAAACATGAAATATAATTTAATATATAATATAATATAATAATGTTGTGCTTCACCAAGAAATTTGGTCAGCAGCCGCCACTGCTAGGGATGTCCCGATCCGATCACGTGATTTTCAGAAGATAAAAAAATATGTATTATTATAAAAAAAAAAAAAAAAAATTTAAACTAGACTAGTTCATAGTCTAGAATTATTCTGCACTAAGCCAATTTTATATTTTATTTTATTATTTATGACTTTATGATGAATGTAACTGAACTTGTCAAGCGACCTCTGTTACTGCACTACCTTTGTTATTGCACTATTCTGCACATCATTTGTTTTAGTTTACATGGTTTTTATTAAAAAAAAAAAAAAGTATTATGTTTTTATTTGTTTGTACTACCGGGCAGTCCGGTAGAGTGAGAGACAGAGGAAGAATGGGAGACAGAGCGGGGGGAAGACATTCGGCAAAGGACGCCGGGTCCGGGAATCGAACCCGGGTCGGCCACTTCGCGACGCAGCGTGTTACATGGGTGCCCTAGTTTACATGGTTATTTTGTGGTGCACCACTGATGAGCTTTAGTTATTATTTTTTTGAATTTTGATTCAATGCTGCAATAAGTGAAAAAAATAAGCTATATATCCATGTTGGATATAATGGATACACTGTTAAAAAAAGCCATATCCATGTTGGATTATAATGGATAGTTGGATACTGTTAAATAACAAAACAACCTTAAGGGTCAACTTGATTGCATTTTTTTCTTTTCTTTTTTCTTAATGCATTGCCGAAAGATCGGATCGGGAAAAATCGGTATCAGCAGATACTCAAAATCACATGATTGGGATCGGCTCGGGAGCAAAATAATTCGATTTATCATTGGGAAAATGGATTATCGGCTATTGTTCCTGTATTACTATTACTATTGTTTACACTTGTTTACGTACTTGACTTCTTGACTTTCTATTTTATACTTATATTATACTTTTATACTATCTTGTTATTATCTAGCACACTCTCAGGAGCAAAAGGAAAGAAGCATTTCATGCAAAGTATTCTGTATTTCTGTATGACAACTAATAAAGAAACTTGAACTTGAACTTGTATTTACCTTCAGCTATATCTATCTATCTATCTATCTATCTATCTATCTATCTATCTATCTATCTATCTATCTATCTATCTATCTATCTATCTATCTATCTATCTATCTATCTATCTATCTATCTATCTATCTATCTATCTATCTATCTATCTATCTATCTATCTATCTATCTATCAGTGCCTGTGATGCTGCACTCACACATAATTATACAAAGGCCTGTGTACACAAACACACCCCTCATGCACCGTGACACAAACACACACCTCATGCACTGTGTACACACCAGCTCAGCCCTCCAAGACTGTTACTGCCTGTGGTTATTATAGGTAATAGGTACATGTTGCATATTTGCACTTTTTATTATTATGTCACACCTTGCTACCCGTTGACTGTGTAAATGTGTCTGTGTTTGTGCACGCGTGTCGACACAGCTTATGGAGCACCTGGAGAGTTATTTGCTCTCATTTATATTTATTGAACTTGTTGTTTTTCTTCTTGTTTTTCAGCTGCTGTCTGCTGTTTGTTTTTATTGCTTGTTTTTATTGAGAGAAGCCAATGCGAAATCTGTACCGGAAACGATCATTCAATTCTATTCTATTCTATTCAATTATTTTTTTTAAATATTTATTTTAGCATTTTTACAGCTTTTATTGGTCATACAAGACCGACAGAGGAGAGGGAGAACGGGAGAAGATGTGGGGGAGGACATGCGACAAATCAGCCCGGGAGCGGGAGGCGAACGAACCCTGGTCGGCCACGTAGGTCTGCAAGGCAGTATGCGGTGCGCCACTGGGGTGCCCGTATTCTATTCTATTCTATTCTATTCTATTCTATTCTATTCTATTCTATTCTATTCTATTCTATTCTATTCTATTCTATTCTGCAAGTCCTCTCAGTACTGTGTGGCCCACTGGGTTTCAAATGTCTTTTCAGGAGACCCACATATCCAGAATAACTGTTTAGCTGTTTATATATATTTTTTCTTACCGTATATAATATACAGTATATCTATCATCGTGGGGCAAATTCAACAGAACCTTTCACCCATGTCATACATACATTATATTCAACTCTTTGTTTTGAAGATATTTAAACTCACAGGGCCTTGTTGGTGTGAGCCCCAGCTGCAAACCTCCTACCAACACAAGATTAGATTAGATTAGACTAGACTGGATTAGATTACATTACATTTATTGTCATTGCACAAGTACATGATTGATTGATTGATATTTATTTAATTTTTTGTGTCTTACATACAGATGTATGCCCAGCCCATATGGGCTTACAAGACACATACACAATAAGTATATAGTACACTTAACAATAAGTATATAGACCAAGATGGCCACAAAAAAATAAAACAAAATAAAACATAACAAGCTGTAAACAATGTACTTAAAAGAAACAAGAGGAATTCATATAAAATTATATAGGATATAATGTGTTTTGTCTCAAGTGCCATGCTTTCTCCAAATATCCTGCAAAACTGAAAGTGCAGAGGACAACTAAATGAAGTTGGCATCTAACCAGAATCCAAAGAAGCAGTAAAGTGCAATGCAGTATACAGTATAACATGTACAATAGTGCTGTATATACTGTATATATATATTTATTTTTACCGTATATATATCTATCACATCTGTCACATATGTCTTTACATACCTGCATATTATCCTTTTTACATATCTGTAGATACTATATCTATATCTGTACATATCCCTTACCTACTCTTACTAGTTACGCTGCTGGCCAGTATGACTTACTACCATAGTGTCTTTATACCTGTATCACTGTACAGTAATACTACAACTCTGTACATACATACACTATTACTCAGTAGTACTCATTTATATACTTTATATCCAGTTTAATCACCTGTACATTGTATATTACTATTGCACTTTACTGTTACATTTGCACTCTGGTTGGATGCCAAACTTATTTTTGTTGTACTGTACGTGTGCTGTATGAGGACAATATATTTTAATCTAATCGAATCTAATCGAATGTAATATAATATAATATAATATAATATAATATAATATAATATAATATAATATAATATAATATAATATAATATAATATAATAGGACAGACTGTATCCTGTCTATCATCCTACAGTGTTTTATTCCACATGAGAGGAATTTCAGCTTCATACAATTATGTCCAGAGACAGATCTGCTGACCCAAGGTACTGGCATTACAACTGGAGTTGGTCTCTTGACCAAGGTACTGACATTACAACTGGAGTTGGTCTCTTGACCAAGGTACTGACATTACAACTGGAGTTGGTCTCTTGACCAAGGTACTGACATTACAACTGGAGTTGGTCTCTTGACCAAGGTGCTGACATTACAACTGGAGTTGGTCTCTTGACCAAGGTACTGACATTACAACTGGAGTTGGTCTCTTGACCAAGGTGCTGGCATTACAACTGGAGTTGGTCTCTTGACCAAGGTGCTTACATTACAACTGGAGTTGGTCTCTTGACCAAGGTACTGACATTACAACTGGAGTTGGTCTCTTGACCAAGGTGCTGTTATTACAACTGGAGTTGGTCTCTTGACCAAGGTGCTGTTATTACAACTGGAGTTGGTCTCTTGACCAAGGTGCTGACATTACAACTGGAGTTGGTCTCTTGACCAAGGTGTTGTTATTACAACTGGAGTTGGTCTCTTGACCAAGGTGCTGTTATTACAACTGGAGTTGGTCTCTTGACCAAGGTGCTGGCATTACAACTGGAGTTGGTCTCTTGACCAAGGTACTGGCATTACAGCTGGAGTTGGTCTCTTGACCAAGGTACTGGCATTACAACTGGAGTTGGTCTCTTGACCAAGGTACTGACATTAGTACTGGTCCCGGGACGCTGAACACTGCTCCTAAATAGTTAGTCCTAAAGAGATTAGTCCTAAAGAGATTAGTAAAATGTAACTCTACTACGGCTGTCCGACAGGGGGATTAAAAGGTGTTGTAATCATTGCAGCTACTCTGAAGTCTCTCTCCCACTCGTGCCGATTCGTCAACCGCAGATAGGGTGGCAGGACACTCCCAGATCAGGGTGGCAGACCCTCCCAGATCAGGGTGGCAGGACACTCCCAGATCAGGGTGGCAGGACCCTCCCAGCTCCCAGATCAGGGTGGCAGGACCCTCCCAGCTCCCAGCTCAGGGTGGCAGGACACTCCCAGCTCCCAGCTCAGGGTGGCAGGACACTCCCAGCTCCCAGATCAGGGTGGCAGGACACTCCCAGATCAGGGTGGCAGGACACTCCAAGATCAGGGTGGCAGGACACTCCAAGATCAGGGTGGCAGGACACTCCAAGATCAGGGTGGCAGGACACTCCAAGATCAGGGTGGCAGGACACTCCCAGCTCAGGGTGGCAGGACACCCCCAGCTCCCGGATCAGGGTGGCAGACCCTCCCAGCTCAGGGTGGCAGGACACCCCCAGCTCCCGGATCAGGGTGGCAGACCCTCCCAGCTCAGGGTGGCAGGACACCCCCAGCTCCCGGATCAGGGTGGCAGACCCTCCCAGCTCAGGGCGGCAGGACCCTCCCAGCTTAGGGCGGCAGACACTCCCAGATCAGGGCGGCAGGACACTCCAAGCGGTCTGATGTGCTGCCGCCCGGTGTTGTGAAATAGTTGTGCGGAGGTGTGGTATGTGCCGACCCTCTGCCAACCCCTTTTCTCCAGTGGCGCGGCCGCTCTTCGCCGTGCAAGGGGGGGGGGGGTTTATCCCCGGGACCCCGGCCCTGTGGGTGAGAGCGTCAACACAAGTAGCTTTGTGTTCGCGAGTACATTTCACAACCACACTGCAAAACTAGCAGCGACTTAGTTAGCCTCCCCCACCACCCGCCACCCCCAACCCGCGCACAAAGATGCCTCGTCAGACAAGGAAAGAGAGAGAGAGAGATCAAAGGTCATTATTGAAGCCTTTTGAGATGACAAACCGTATAAATCTGTTCTTCAAAAGGTTTTGACAGCCCACATTTGCAGGGAAGTCGGTCCAAGTCAACTTTGAGTGTGGTCACCTAAAAGTACTTTAAACTAGGAATGTACACAACACTCCAACTTAGCATCTTTATACCTGAAATTTGCTGAACGTACTTTAAACTAAAAGAGAAAGAAAGAAAGAAAGAAAGAAAGAAGAAAGAAAGAAAGAAAGAAAGAAAGAAAGAAAGAAAGAAAGAAAGAAAGAAAGAAAGAAAGAAAGAAAGAAAGAAAGAAAGAAAGAAAGAAAGAAAGAAAGAAAGATTAATTAATAGCTCTACTTCCAGTAGAGGAGCAGGTTCTTCACAAACACCAGATCAAAATAAAAACATATTGTGTATCTTTTCAACAATTCCATGCAGCTTTCTGGAATCACGTTTTTAATGATTATGATTGTTATTATTTCCGTTACAAAGTAACTCGTCTAAATCTCATTTGAATGGGTTATTTTCCAGCACCTGTTTGTTCTCTTGTCTTGAACACAGTCAGGTGATCAGATCATCCACTTCCTGCCTGCTGCTCAGTCCTTTTACACACAGTCAGGTGATCAGATCCACAAAGCACAGCTTAAACTCATGATTCAACTAAAACAATTAATTGCTTGTTAATCTGATTACATCAAACCCTGAGTCAAACAGCAAGGAGGACACATGTCCGCGCCCCCCCCCCCCCCCCCCCCCCGGTCCTGAATGACATTCCAGACTGACTGACAAAGACTACATACAAAGCCTATACTGTATAGGGAGCGGGGGGGGGGGGGGGGGGGTTGTTTAAATCTTCTTTCAAATGTTTGTGAATATTGTTTCAAATAAACTATGAAAAATGTTTGATTAAAGATTAAGAGTGAAAGAAAGAAAGAAAGAAAGAAAGAAAGAAAGAAAGAAAGAAAGAAAGAAAGAAAGAAAGAAAAGAAAGAAAGAAAGAAAGAAAGAAAGAAAGAAAGAAAGAAAGAAAGAAAGAAAGAAAGAAAGAAAGAAAGAAAGAAAGAAAGAAAGAAAGAAAGAAAGAAAGAAAGAAAGAAAAGAAAGAAAGAAAGAAAGAAAGAAAGAAAGAAAGAAAGAAAGAAAGAAAGAAAGAAAGAAAAAAAGAGAGAAAGGCGGATAGAGTTAGGCTGCCTTAGTGCTAAATTCTGATTCTCAAATTCTCTAACCAATTTTTGGGTTGTCTGTTCTATATATTTTTTTAAATGTTGCCAATATCAGATTCCAGTGTGAACTGGTCACTGCTCCTGCACTGACCCGCACGAATGAACAATAAAGAAGATGGACGTACACATGGAGGACACTGAAGTTACAAAGGGTTGCGTAAAAGCGCTATATAAATGCAGCCATTTACCATTTACAGTTCATGGTTTAATTTATAAGTTGAATGCAATGGAAGCCAGCTAATTAAAACAAACCAGACCTGTATCTGATTTAGGACCACATATGAAAGTGGCATTGAAAGATCAGTGAATATTGTTTCAAATAAACTATGACACACTATGAAAGAAAGAAAGAAAGAAAGAAAGAAAGAAAGAAAGAAAGAAAGAAAGAAAGAAAGAAAGAAAGAAAGAAAGAAAGAAAGAAAGAAAGAAAGAAAGAAAGAAAGAAAGAAAGAAAGAAAGAACACAAGAAAGAAAGAACACAAGAAAGAAAGAAAGAAAGAAAGAAAGAAAGAAAGAAAGAAAGAAAGAAAGAAAGAAAGAAAGAAAGAAAGAAAGAAAGAAAGAAAGAAAGAAAGAAAGAAAGAAAGAAAGAAAGAAAGAAAGAAAGAAAGAAAGAAAGAAAGAAAGAAAGAAAGAAAGAAAGAAAGAATATCAGATTTGCCTGCAGTGTGAACGCAGCCTCAGGCAGAGCCACCACGGCACACATAGTTTCAGTGACTACGTCAGCTTCACAGATGGATCCTGTGTGCACAGTGTTCTAGTGTGGACATACATTTCACAGGGACCCTCCGCCCCCCTCCCTCCCTCCCAGGCCAGTGTCACTGAGCAAACCCAATGCCGGGTGGAACAGCTCATAAAGATGGATAATGTGATAAACTAAAAACAGCCCCCCCCTCTCTCTCTCTCTCTCTCTCTCTCTCTCTCTCTCTCTCTCTCTCTCTCTCTCTCTCTGCGTCTCCCACCCAAACGAAGCGGCTTGGGACGCGGTCTCAAAAGGACCAGGGGTACGAGGAGTTTCCACAGCTAGCATCGTCCCCAGGAGGGAGTCATTACTGTGGGAGAGGCTTCCCGGGTAAAACCAACACAGACACCTCGACTGGGCCTTACTGGAAGAGTCTGAGGCAGTACGGCGGACTGTGGACACATACTGCCAGTGTTGACAATGCTGACATACTCATATATATATATATATATTACGGCTGTCAAAGTTAATGCTTTAACTTTGGAGATTAAATAAAACTATTTAAAGCGTTAATCTTTTTTTATCTGATGGAGTGAAACTTTTTCAACGTTCTGAACATTCAGCAGTATCTTTGCTTGTTCTTTTTTTGCATTGACTCATGCACCTTTTTGAAAATCATCTGACATGAAGATGGAACACATTTTTTGTTGTTTATATGATTTATATGACTGGTAGTTCATATACAAGACATTATCGTCCTCTAAACCAATCTGCACTTCAACATACTGTAGGCCTGGGTTGTTTTTATTTCTGTTAGCGCCGCGGATATAAGAAAGAGGTCTAGCTGAGTCAATGTTGATGGTTTTGTTGAACATTTGTATTTCACAGGAGAGAAACTGTATTCAAAGAAAGCTATTAAAATAGTCTTTGAATCTAAATATACTTTCTTTGTGTTGATTTTACATGATTTTACTCAAGTAAATATCTGTTACAAGCTTCGGTCTTAAGTAGAAAAATGTGATTTTTAATCTAGATTAATCTAGATGAATTACAGAAAATTGTGAGATTAATTAGTAAAGAATTGTAATCTATTGGCAGCACTAACACTCAAGACTGTAGCACTCAAGTTCAACACTGTTTGATGAACAATCTTACTGACTAGCTGATTGATTGATTGATTGATTGATTGATTGATTGATTGATTGATTGATTGATTGAAAACTTTAATCAACAGATTGCAGAATGGGTACAATACAGTACGGCTCAATACACACAATTGTTAAAGGGGATGCAGACCAGAGAAAGACTTTCGTCTTGTTTACATCAGGTCCCCCATTTTCAATTCATCATAAGAGTTGTACCCTGCCAGAGTTGTACCCTTCCTGCTGACTTGTTGTACAGAACTTGTAAGTCGCTTTGGATAAAAGTATTCAGCTAAATTACTAAATGTAAAATGTATACGTGTGTGTGTGTGTGTGTGTGTGTGTGTGTGTGTGTGTGTGTGTGTGTGTGTGTGTGTGTGTGTGTGTGTGTGTGTGTGTGTGTGTGTGTGTGTGTGTTAGTGTGTGTGTGTGTGTGTGTGTGTGTGTGTGTGTGTGTGTGTGCGTGTTTGATTCAGGTTTGTTAGGCCAGGTTTCACATCAGCCAACAGATGGTTTCATTGGAATTCTGTTGCTATATAACAGTTTGGCCCCAGAAGCATTTCCTGCCAACTATTGATTTAGCAAACATCACGAATTAAACGTGGGACCTTTTTAGAACATTATTGTTGTCACTTTGAACACAATTTTTTATGTATTTATTTTCTGCGGGTTGAATCTCCACGGGAATGCTCCTTTTTTTACAGGGACAATGCGATTTCCACCAATCAAAACCCCTGGTCGTCCTCATCAGAGCACAGCGACACGCGTTATTGAGCGATGCCGATCAATACATTCTGTCGACTGTACAGAGGACTTTTATTGCTCACAGAGCATTTGAAAAACAATTAGTCTCCATGACATTATGTCTTAATTGGTTTTGGTCTTTCAGGGCCTCTGAGCAGAGTGATTGACAGGTGGCTGGGCGGGGCCTGAGACATGAAAAGATGAGGAGATGGAACTTGTACGAGCCGACGCTAACGGCGGAGAGGTTGTGGTTTACATGGGTAAAAAGGTCAAAGGTCAGAGCTTGTCTTGTTTTTTCTGGGCAAAGACTTCAGGTGAAGGTGGGAGAGCGACAAAGGGGCTTGTATTGTAAGTATAGTTTTTTACATAAATGTAATGTAATGTACTTAGTGCTGTATTTAAGTATAGTTTTTACTTAGTGCTTTATTTAAGTATAGCTTTTACTTAGTGCTTTATTTAAGTATAGTTTTTACTTAGTGCTTTATTTAAGTATAGTTTTTACTTAGTGCTTTATTTAAGTATAGTTTTTACTTAGTGCTGTATTTAAGTATAGTTTTTACTTAGTGCTTTATTTAAGTATAGTTTTTACTTAGTGCTTATTTAAGTATAGTTTTTACTTAGTGCTGTATTTAAGTATAGTTTTTACTTAGTGCTTTATTTAAGTATAGTTTTTACTTAGTGCTTTATTTAAGTATAGTTTTTACTTAGTGCTTTATTTAAGTATAGTTTTTACTTAGTGCCGTACTTAAGTATAATTTTTACTTAGTGCTGTGCTTAAGTATAATCTTTGCTCAGTAATGTGCTTAAGTATAGTTTTTAGTGCTTTTACTCCACTACATTTCAAAATGAGAAATCATACGTTGTACTTGGAAGAATTATTAATATTTTTTAAAGATACAAAGCATTTGATCAGTTGAATATGATCCACTAAATACTTTAAAGTAACCTTTAGGCACAGAGGATCTTAAACATTGAAATACAAGAACCACAGTCACAGAGGATGTGAACTTCTTTTGATACTTTTATACTATACTATACCAATATATTTCACTTCAAAAAGTTGTACAAAGAAAAGATAAATAGACAGTATAGCACAGTTTAGTATAGTATTGCAGTTTAGCATAACAGGATAATATAGCATAGCATTACAGTATAGGCTAGTAGGAGTATAGTAATATAGTATATAGCAGCTTAACATAGAATAATAATATATTAAAATATTATATAATACTGTATACCACCAATATGATATAGTGTAGTATAAATAGTATGATTTAGTTATAGTATAATACAATTTAAATAATACAATTATATAGTATAATAGTATAGTATATAGAAGTATAATATAGAATAATACATTATATAATAGAACAGCGTACTATAAATATATAGATAAATGTGTGTGTGTGTGTGTGTGTGTGTATAAATGAATACACCTCAGTAATTATGCCATTTAACTGATAGATACACAAAATATATTTATTTATGTTAATTTAATTGTGTTGATGTTTTCATTTCTGCAAAATAAGTACGTATGTATGTTTGGTACACGTTGCGCTACAGTCTTATCAGTGTAGTGTATGTGTGTAGGGGCAGGTACAATAAGAGTTTTATTCTTCCTATTCCTTTCGGCCATGGCATTTAGTGGATCATATTAAGTGAACTATATGTACTGAAGACATTGTTGGACTGTAACAATTCCATGTAAGAATAAATACGTTTTTAAGTTTTACTTTGACTTACTGTAAAACATATTTCTAATGGAGGACTTTCACCTTTTAACACGGTATTTTTCCATCAGGGTATTTCTGCTTTTGTTTCATATGCTGTTTGGAGGAGAGACGTTTGTTTATATAAATATATGATTAAATATATATAAATACACATATAAATATATATTTAATGAATTAGTTTACAAAACATATGATATATTATACATTAAAATTAGAGGCACTGTGAACCAAACATAAGGCTAAAGAAGATACCTTTTTGTTTGAATTGTAAATATGTCTAAACAAAATAGTGTGTCCTGCCTTTATAAACAACAACAACAAAGCGTGTCTGTCTACTCTAGCGCCAGACGGCGCTCCTGGGACCCGGTGGTTTCGCCCTCTGGACAGTTTGTGCGTTCAATTATGAAACTTACTTAGGGCACCTTTAAGTACAGGAATTGATTAGCCTACCCTGATCTCGGGTCAGTCTCTGGCCGTGCAAGGTCAAGGTCAACTTTATTTATATAGCACATTTAAAATCAACCGAAGTTGTACCAAAGTGCTGTACAATATAAAAACAGAAATACTAAAAGGAATACAAAATACAGTATACACACAAAGTCATAAAAAAACTACAATAAAATTTTAAAAACAATCACGACACGACCAGGGATGTGTGGCTCACCGAGCCTCAGAACGGCAATAAAAGCAGGTGAGTCTTCAGCTGTGTTTTAACTCTCTAGGGTCTGGGCAGCAGACCTCATTTGCAGTGGAAGACTGTTCCATAATTTAGGAACAGCCACCGCAAAACCTCGATCGCCTTTAGTCTTTAACCTCGACCTCGGGACGTCTAAGAGTAGTTTATTTGCTGACCTCAGTGCTCTAGCAGGGGGACAGAGATGGAGGAGTTCAGCTAGGTACAGTTCAGCTAGGTGCATGTTCTGCACAGAGTGCCTCTCTGAGCGTCGGCTGCACTGACCCAGGGTCAGCCTCTTGTCGCGACGGAAAAAGGGAGAGCGACTCAAAAAGTCAAGGCGACAAAATATGTCTCTCTGCGTCTCGTGTCCCGCAGGGAGAGTGGACATGTGTCTCTGAATGTCTTCGCTTCAATAAACACACAGTGAGAGTGTCTCTTATTGTAGCAGACGGCCTCTCCTCTCTGTGTTCACACCCCAACCTTCCACTCAGCGCTGCTGATATAACTCCCGGCCTGTCAATTCCACTGACGTTCCTTTAACGCTCATTTAACGGAAGCATTAAAGCTCCAATCTGTGCTCCATTTTCTGTTGACCATATATAAGTGTAGTGAGGTATATTCAGCCACATTAGCGACTCTCAACCGTCGGTGGAAAATAAGCTTCACGAATCGCATTGAACTCAAATCACAATATAACTCCGTTTTTATTCTCCTCGACGATTCAAGAACACCTGGCCGGTCGGCGCGCAGGATCAACACCACAGGGACAACACCCTCCTTAGCCGATGTGTGTGATAAATCGGTCTGTGTCTGCGATGTGAACTTGTCAAGCAACAGTCACATATATGTGAAATATTCTATATTTGGCCTAGTAAGGTGTGGGAGTGAGAGACCAGTGTCAGCAGTATGCATCTGCTATGATGCCCGAATTTCCCCAAGGGGATCAATAAAGGAATATCACATCTCATCACATCTCATCTCATCTCATCTCATCTCATCTCATCTCATCTCATCTCATCTCATCTCATCTCATCACATCTCATCACATCTCATCTCATCACATCTCATCTCATCGCTCTCGCTGTGTAAGAAACGTACAATAGTCAACCATCCATTTATGTGTTCAGCAGTTCAACAGCATATTATAAAATGTACATAATGGCACTGAATAGCAATCTAAATTATGTTTAGTATTGATTTCCTATAGTGTAAATCTGTTTAATTAATCTATTGATTAATTGTCCCCCCCCGTAAGCATTTCACATTCGCAATCACCGTAAATCTCATATCTCAATATCTGAAATCAAATGTCCAACAGTATTCCTCTATATAGTGTCACCCATACAACCATTGGTTTGTACAACTACAAACAAAATGTGATTCTGACATCACCTGTTTTAGAAGATCTGAAAGAGATCATTCCAATGTGTCATTTTCAAATGTATTCTTAACCCTTTCACTGCCACACTACCAAAGGGTTAACCCTTTCACTGCGACAATACGGAAGGTTAACACTTTCACTGCCACACTACCAAACGGTTAACCCTTTCACTGCGACAATACAGAAGGTTAACACTTTCACTGCCACACGACAGCAGGTTAACCCCGTCACTGCCACGTGACAAAGGGTTAACCCTTTCACATCTCGTGGTAGTGAAAATGGTTAAAAATGATACGCATCTGAATCATTAGATCCTCCGGACCAGAGGTGGACGAGGTGGAGACTCACCAGGGCGCTGACTGACACCAGGAAGCGGCAGAAGAGAACCAGAACCAGAGTGCTGATTCCCCCCCAAAGGCCACATAACTTCTGGGACGTGGAGACCCAGCGGCGCTCCTCCACACACACAACCTTCCCCAGACACCTCTATCTCCTCTGGGCTGCAGCGCAGGAACAACGCGTCTCCCGGGACAAAGCGGTGAGTTCCTCTGGTGGTGTGTCTCCCATCGCTCCTCCACACGCCTCTCTCTCTGCCCTCGGACCTCTTCGTGAAACGACGCCGATGAGGATAAGAAGGGAGATTTGTTCCCTCACAAGTTTAAACTTGAGCGAAGTGATCCTAATGGGAGCCTACTAACTTAAGGCTGAATAACTAATTATTAGCAGACAACAAAACACTTAAAATATATATATATATTCAGCTCTGGGGGTTCCATGTCATCCAGAAATGGTCCCTCAAAAAAGAAATCGTGTCTCTTGTCTTCAGCTCAGTTTTCTCTTGGTGGTATTCTCAGGGAATCAATAGACTTCACTTCCAGACACCATGGAGGAGGATCTGTGTCCAGCTGTCTGCACTGTCCGAGGGCTTCTGAGGAGAGGAGGGGAGACTGCTGTAGTGGACACCTCCTCCTCCTCCTCCTCCTCCTGATCTGTGGTTACTTCTGCTGTTGACTAGACTAGTGGCCAGGCCCCCATTGGCTGTGGCGTCCATCTCAATTAACTCTTTACTGACCACTAGTGTGGTCATCAATCTCTGCCTGTCTCTGTCTCTGTCTCTGTCTCTCTCTCTCTCTCTCTCTCTCTCTCTCTCTCTCTCTTCTCTCTCTCTCTCTCATCTCTCTCTCTCTCTCTCTCTCTCTCTGTCTCTGTGTGTCTCTCTCTTGCCTCTGTCTGTCTCTCTCTGCCTCTGTCTGTCTCTCTCTCTCTCTCGTCCCCCCTCACCTATACTGTTTGTTATTCTCCTCAAACTGATCATTCCTCACTGGACGTCAGATGTTATCTAAAGATGTTCCACCCTCTCTCTCTCTCTCTATCTCTGTGTCTCTGTAGTGTGTGTCTCTCTCTCTCTCTCTCTCCTCTCTCTCTCTCTCTCTCTCTCTCTCTCTCCTCTCTCTCTCTACTCTCTCTCTCTCTCTCTCTCTCTCTCTCTCTCTCTCTCTCTCTCTCTGTCGTCTCTCTGTGTCTCCCACCCTCTCTCTCTCTCTAATGGAGCAGGGAGGTGCAGTGAGGGGGAAACTCGTTCTCGTTGCTCATGAAATAACATAGAGTTAGTTTAGATTAGATTACATTACATTAGATTAGATTAGATTAGATTAAATTAGATTAGTTTATAATATAATATATATATATATATATATATATATATATATATATAATATATATATATATATATATATATATATATTATATATATATATATATATATATATATATTATATATATATATATATATAATATATATATATATAGTATATATATAAATTAGTAATACTACTGAGTAATAGTGCTATTCATATAAACTAACCTACACTGTAACACGCAAACACTTTGATGAACATTGTTACTCAGCTGATAGAGTTGTGCCCTTCCT
>NC_140174.1:17166029-17497416 GCF_963971535.1 Notolepis coatsorum | reverse complement strand
CCTACACTGTAACACGCAACACTTTGATGAACATTGTTACTCAGCTGATAGAGCTGTGCCCTTCCTGATGACTTGTTGTACAGAACTTGTAAGTCGCTTTGGATAAAAGCGTTCAGCTAAATGACTAAATGTAAATGTATTCAGATGTATGTACAGAGTTGTAGTATTATATGTACAGTGATACAGGTATAAAAACACTATGACAGTCGTACTGGTCAGCAGTGAAAGCAGTAGGTAGGTAGTAGGTAGGTATACGTAACGTAGTAGTAGGTAAATATATATATTCTCTTTTAGAAACTCTGTCTGTAAATAAACAGTACTGCATATTTGTATATCTTGGCTGTCATAAATGTCTGGATGTAACAGTACTGTATATTTGTATGTCGTGTATGCCATAAATGTTATGATGAATTGAAAATGGGGGACCCTGATGTAAACAAGACGAAAGTCTTTCTCTGGTCTGCATCCCCCTTAACAATTGTGTGTATTGAGTCGTACTGTATTGTACCCATTCAGCAATCTGTTAATAAAGTTTTCAATCAATCAATCAATCAATCAATCAATCAATCAATTGTATAGGCAACAGAGTTCAGAGTCCGTACAGTAAGGGTAACAGAGCCTAGGGTGTAGGTAGTGGAGTTCAGAGTTCACATTAGATTAGATTAGATTAGATTCACTTTATTGTCATTACACAGTACAAGACAGTGCAACGAGATTGTGTACGTCACATGCACCAGGGTGAGAGCTTGTTTATACCCTTGGTACAGTAAGGGTAACAGAGCCTAGGTTGTAGGCAGTGGAGTTCAGAGTTCAGAGTTCACATGCACCAGGGTCACGGGTTAGAACCTCCCCCCCCTGTGGAAGACTCCCTGAGCGAGACGCTGTCCTCGCGGGAAGAATAGAAGCATGGAAATCACACGTGATCACGATACCTTGTGATAGGATGTCGAAGAGAAGCTGCCATAGAAATGACATATGAGATCATGTTAGGCTCGTGTGGAATCACATGCAAAGTATTTGTGAAAACACGTTGGGAAAGGTATGCGAGAACGGAAAAAAACTTTTTCCATAAGGTTGAACCCCTACCTGCTCCAGGGCTGACCCTGCACTCTGACCCCTCTGGTGAAATGTGCATGTGAAATGTGTTAGGCTATGTTGCCTGTCAGAGGGACACACAAAGGAATACATTTGTAATGACACCGCATGTAATACAGCAATACTACTCTCAATACAGAGTCCAGATCCCAGCTGATAATATCTTAGAACCTCTAAGAATCTCTGATATAGATAGAGATAGAGAATATTATTCTCTTTTTTTTAATCTACTTTTTCTCCTCCTATTTTTCTGTATTTTCCTCCCATCCCAATTTAGTCATTATGCCAATTCCCCCCTCCCCTTCCTGGTCATTGCGCGCATTTTCCCCCTACTTGCTGGTCTAGGGAGCCCTGAAGTCTATCAGATGCTTCCTCCGATACATAGGAGACAGCCAGCAGCCTCTTTTCACCTGACAGCGTGGACTCTCATTGGTGAAGTGTAACGCGCGGGAGGATCACACTACCTTCACCAGTTCCTTCCCTTGCTGTGCAGGCGCCCTGACCGACCTGTAGGAGTCGCTGTTTACAACGACCAGTATACCACCCACCGGCTTCCCTCCCGCTGACACTGCCAATAGGGAGGTGTAGTCTGACGTCACTGGTAGGGATTTATCTTTGGGAAAATGGATTATCGGCTATTGTAACAATTCCGCCTCATGAATATTGAAAAGCTTTCCATTTTTGCACAAAATGAGTTCCCTTCTATCATTTAACATTATTGTTTTACGCATTTTTGGTTGCAATAAAATTTGGCGATTTTTTTAAATGATTAATTGCTAATATTCTAGTCTAGTATTTTCTGTTTACATTTATTAATTTTTTTTTTGTTTTACTGTAATTTTAACCTGTACTGGATACAGTATTTTATGTTTGTCTGATATTTGCTGAGCTTACAGTGTTATGCACATAGTAGCATGAAAACTGGGACATGTATTGTTGTGATTCTCCATGTTGAAATGTTGACTGATTTGGTTATATGGAGAGAACATTTATATTTTCATCAGTCTGCATCATTGATTTGGGTATATGGAGAGAAAATGTAATTTTTTTCATCAGTCTGCATCATTGATTTGGGTATATGTAGATAAATAAATTATATTTTCATCACAGCATTGGTCTTGTGTAGTGTTTGGTGAATGTATTGTATATTTGCACATTCTCTGCGTACTTCACTTACAGTACTCTAATCACTGAGAAGTAGAATTGCTAAATGTGTTTTAGGTTAAGCACAGCAGTGTGTGTAACTGGTTCAAACAGAATTAAGTCATATGAAACGTGTGTTTCATATGGTAACAAAATGTAGTTTTTATAAATTAGTGTATGGTTTTGACAAGTGTTTAATTTAGCAAAGGATCTAATGTGTTCTGATAATTGTGTGTGTGGTTGTGCTAATTGTGTGTTTTGAAACACCGGGCCCCATTTTCAAAATCATGCTTAGGCAATCGAAAAAAAAACTGTATTGTGTGTTTCATTATATACATATGTTTCAGTCTTCTCATACATTTTTTTTTCGATTTTTGGGTCTTTTCCTGTGTTGTGGCTGATGGTTGTTTAACACAGCAGGAGACGATATTTCCAATTGTAACAAGTAGGTAATTTATTTAGGAAAAGAAGTTCTTAACAGCAAAAGCTATGGATCGAGCAGAGGATCACCACAGCTTGAACAAAAAACACTCTAACTCCCAATCCCTCTGCTTGTCCCCTAAATCCCCTCTCAGTCCTGCCCCCCCATGACAGATATGATGACGTATCATATCATGTCAGATCTGACATGACGTACATTAAGATGATACGTAGATTTAACATCGGAGAGAGATAAGAACATTAAGAACATGAAGAGAGATAAACAAGATATGATGTACACACACGATATGATGTAAAACATTAAGAACATTGAAGAGAGAGTGAGATGTGTGTGTGTGTGTGTGTGTGTGTGTATGTGTGTGTGTGTCTGTGTGTGTGTGCGTCTGCGTACAGACGTATGTGTATTGTATGTGTGTATTGTGTCACAGGGAATGTGTGTGTGTGTGTGTGTGTCGGTGTGTATGTCTGTGCGACTGTGTGTGTCTGTGTGTGTGTGTGTCTGTGTGACTGTGTGTGTCTGTGTGTCTGTGTGTGTGTGCTGTGTCTGTGTGTGTGTGCTGTGTATGTGTGTGTCCGTGTGTCTGTGTGTGTGTGCTGTGTCTGTGTGTGTGTGCTGTGTATGTATGAAAGAGAGAAAAGAACAAGATATGAAAGCGATACGATGTACGAGATTACAAGCACACAACGTGCCGTACTGAAATGTCCATCTGTCCAAGTTGTTTTAAGAACGTCAGCCAGACCGTCTTTCAGCACTGCTAGTTGACCTATATTAAACTAGTCCACCCCATACACATTTTCCACAACATTCCCCCATTTGGGGCTATCCCTAGTCCCACCCAAATCATATAACCAAGAAAATGTGAACGTCTAACTAAACGAGAAACCATATTTATATAATAAAAGTTTAAATGGCTGATCTAAACAAGAAACCTAGCCATATAATAAATTTTAAATGTCTAACTAAACAAGAAACCTTACTTCATTCACTGGACCCCTAACGGACCAACAAAGGCTGACTACCGTTCTCACAATAAACACAAAACCGCTCAAAACAAGAGTAATAATAAAACATCAAAAAAAAATACCCCAATTTATAATCCTAACCTGACAGACAAATCCCCCCAACCTCCACCGCTTACCAAATGAGCCACAGTTCCGGCCGGAAACCGCGACTCTCATCAGGGAAAGGAGAAGTTGACCGTCAGAACTAAACATAGAACATCCCTCCCAAAAAAAATGACATTGTCTCTTCCATAACATTGAGTCCCAGTGTCCATCGCTCAGCCCCCCTTCCATGCCCACGCCATAGTCTCCTCACCGTATTGCCAAAAGTCACATTTTGCCAATACAGCAACCACCACGCCACACCTCCAGTCCTCGTAGAAGCATGTCCCCATGCCTGGACGGGAGGCGCTGGTAGGGACCTCACCACGTGTCCCCCCATCTTCGACGGGAGGTGCCCATCTTGCCCACTGCGTTAGCCCCCCCCTTTGTCCCTCCAGTCCCCAGAACCGATCCCCAGACCACTTCTTCTCAATGCTTCCTCAGGCTCAGAACCGACACTCTGCCGATGCCCCTTCCCATTCCGGTTTGACCAGAACCACGAGTAAAATAAACAAAAAATAATAATAAAAAAAATAAAAAAAAATGCAATGATTTTCAATGGTTGCAATCTCTATGCCGAAGGATCATTAGAAAATCAGACTAAAATTCCTAGTTAAAGGAATAAACCAACAAAACTGCACTCAGACCATCCCCCGTCACTCTTAAAGGAAAGAACCAACAAAA
This sequence comes from Notolepis coatsorum, assembly GCF_963971535.1. Taxonomy (NCBI): domain Eukaryota; kingdom Metazoa; phylum Chordata; class Actinopteri; order Aulopiformes; family Paralepididae; genus Notolepis; species Notolepis coatsorum. The sequence continues at coordinate 17,492,949 of NC_140174.1, read as the reverse complement.
AGAAAATGTCCCTACCTCACCATACCCCTAATCCTCTATCCCCTCGTCTCCCTCTAAGGCAGCATAAAGCTGAGGATATGGCCCGATTTGTGGCTCAATCTCTTTCTGTCCCACCATCAGCATTTGGCTCGTTACGTGTGAAGTTACCAGCCTACCCAAGAGAGGCATACCACAACAGAAAAGGAGAACCAATATCAACCCTGCCACCCCAATGGATATCCCCGTCTGCATCACTATGCTTCCCCACTGTCCCAATCTTTCCAACACCCCACTCCCCCACCATTCTTCATTCCGGCCAGAATTCCCCCTCAACTCCTCCCTCAAATCCTTCAGCTTAGCCATGGCCTCGGAGAACTTTCCCCCTGGCCCCACATTCGTCGGAATGAATGTGCAGCAGTACTGTCCAAACATGGAACAGACTCCACCCTTCTCCGCCATTAACCAGTTCAGAGCCTGTCTATTCTGCCACGCCACCGTACTGGTCGCGTGCATCTGGTCCCCCATTGCATCCAACGCCTCCTCGGTGTAGTTGAGATACCGCTGCTGATTGTAAAACAAATAGTTGATCCACCCGGTGTTCTTATTGACCGATATCCATGGCAGAATAGACTCAAACCCTGCCGCAATCTCATTCTTAGCCATGAATGCCCCTTGGCTGTCCTATGCTGTCCAGATACACCCTTGGGTCTGCCTTGTAGCTACGCTTCGTTCGAGAGATAGGAGACTCAGAAGGTCCTTCCATCACTGATAATGGTAGGACCACCATTGGCATGATCGCCTGAACCCGGGCACATCTACCTGACCAATCTAAAGGAAGTGTATTCCTCAACCTCCTACCGCCGCAGAGCCAGTATTGGTCCGCCAGTGCCATATCCTGGACATGAAAAGGGCAAGCTACAGGCCGTGGGTTGGTATCCACTCCCTTTAACACGACCCCGTGTCCACACTTTCCTTCTTTCGTGCAGTTAGTCGTGATGCTCCAAATAGTAGTGCACCGCCCCTCTGCCACCTCCCCTACATCCCGGGTCCCCTCCTTTTGCAAGCACTCGAAATCCTTGGTCAGCCATAGTTTGACACCTCTGGGTATTGGCAACCCCGTCGCTACCCCCTGCACACGTACATCCAATTTCCTACAACGTTCCCGCATAGTGACATCCTTGAAATCCGTGACGTTTCCTGCCGCCTTAAAACGACTAGAGCCGAGAAACCCCAAACACTCTGCCTCGCACCAAGGGCGACTATTATGGGGCCCCTCCCATGCCTCTGCGTCCCTGTCACACTGAGCCCAACTGAACTTCGTGCCCTTCACCAGCAGCCTATCCGGACGTGCCTTGGAGCAGACATAACAATCCTCTATCTGATTCTGCGCGCTCGTGTACTGGACCCACTTAAACCACTCATTCCCTAAAGCCGCCCTATACATCGGGTCAGCCTCCGGGTCTTCCTCGTCATAGTCATAGTCGCCCCCATCTTGTTCCCCGGAAGGAAGCAAACCCCTCAACCTGGCCCAGAGTGAGCCCACTGAGTCCCTCAACGTTCCGGCTGTCCTCTGGAACATATCCTGTCCCCCCACCTCTTCCGACTCAGTGTCCTTGACCTCCCTTTTTCCCCTCACCCCTGTCCCCTGTGATTGGTTCGGGACAGGCTCAACCCTCCTATCTACCCCCACAACCCGATCCTCGTTAGTATAATGGTAAGTATCCCCGCCTGTAACGGGGGAATGGTCAAAATCAAAAACATGCCCTTGCGGTCCTACGGGAAACACCCCTTTTGGTTGTAGTCTTATCTTCTCCCCCCCTTCCTCGATGGAGGGAAGAGGGGGCGCCTGATTCTGAGCCTGGTCATGAAAGCCTGCTGGTACTTGAGCCTAAGCGGGACCCCGTGGGACTCCTACCCACTCAAACCCGTCATCCTCAAGGACGGGTCGACCGTGACGGTTCTCAATGACGTCGTTGTGCCCGGCCGACCGTCCGCACACTGCTGCCAACATCTGCGGGAGCATCAGCAGGCACTGCACCTTCCAGTTGCCGTCTCGGACCCTCCATGTCGGGTTCTGCATAACTGCGATCGATTGTATCCCCCAAGAGATCGCCGCTGGCCTTTATGCAGTGATTGAAGTGGAACCAGGTCGCTGATCCTTTGACTTGGACTGCCGTTCCAGTCGATCGGATCACCTCGTACGGGCCCTCTCTCCGGGGTGATGACCACTTTCTCTTGTGGACCTTTACGAAGACCAAGTCCCCAGGGATCAGTCTCGGTTTGGTGGCTTCCTTCTCCGCCTCCTTCACCCCCTTTCTCTCCTTTCTCTGCTCCTGTCGAAACACAGCTTCATGTATTTTAGTCACTTGCTGAAGATATTTTTTCAGATCTTGCTCAAAAATATCTAATGCCGGGCCCCTAGCCAGGTGTCTAAATGGCGGTGCTGGCATGCTGCGGCCTGTAAGCATTTCATGCGGTGTTAGCTGTGTTTGGCGGTTTACGCTGCTTCTAATAGCCATCAGAGCAAGTGGCAAAGCATCAATCCAGTTAAGCTTAGTTTGCATACAGATTTTCAACAGTTTGTTTTTAATGACCAGATTGGCCCTTTCCACCTTCCCCTGCGACCCGGGACTATAGACACAGGAAAGGCGCTGTCTTATACCTAATTTCTGCATCAGCCCTTTAACCACCTTGTCGATGAACTCGCGGCCATTATCGCTTTGTAATATCGTGGGAATTCCAAATCTCGGAATGACCTCGCGACACAGGAACTTGATCACTGTGTCCGCGTTCTTGTGTTTAGATGGAATGGCCTCAATCCAGCGACTAAAGCAGTCCTCTACTACCAGGAGGTATCGTTTGCCCTGCACTGGCGTTATCATGTCTGTATAGTCCATAATCAGATGTCTGAATGGTCCCTCAGGGAGGGGTGTGTAAGCCGCCACTGTCGGTACTCCTTTGCGCACATTGCCCTGTAAGCATGTTAAACACCTGGCTAGTGTAACGTCAATTTGTGCCTGAAGCTTTGGGGACCAAAATCCCATTTTCGTGATTCGTTTCAGGGTCTCTGCTCTTCCACAGTGATCAACACCATGAGCCTCAGGTATCACTAAGGACAGAAGATCGATGGAGGCGACTATCAAACCGTTATGACTCCTCCACAGACCATCTGCCCCCCTTACAGCCCCCCTCTCCGTCCACGACTGTTTCTCGGCCTGCGTGGCTGAGTCCTGAAGATCACTCAAATTATCCTCAGTTACCTCAGTCGTCAGTTCGGCCGCAAACATCAGAACAGCCGTGGACGGCACCGCAGCCGCCGCCTTCGCGGCCTCGTCCGCCGCGTTGTTTCCCGTCGTCACAAAGGACAGGTCTTTTCTGTGTGCCTGGCACTTTACGATAGCAATGCTTTTGGGCAACTTTACAGCCTGAATAAGCGCCACAACCTGCTTGTGGTGAAGGATCGGTGAGCCGTCCGATTTCTTAAAGCCTCTTGCCTTCCAAATGGCCGCGAATAGGTGGCATACGCCATGCGCATACGCAGAGTCTGTAAAGATGTTAACCGTGCGATCTTTAGCTATTATGCATGCTTCTGTTAGTGCTATTAGTTCTGCAAGCTGGGCCGAACATGGTTGCATGCATTGTTCGGCCTTTCTTGTTAGTGTTTCTCCGTTAGGTTTGCACTGTACGACGGCGTATCCTGACCTTAAATTTTCCCCCTCCCGATAGCAGGACCCATCCACAAAAAGTGAGAGTTCTGCTATCGCGAGCGGGTCGACTCCCAAATCAGGACGGAGTTTCACGAAAGCCTGTACCTCCACCTCACACTCATGCGGTTGACCCTCGCTCGGGAGTGGTACCAGATCCGCCGGGTTACTGCCGTGGCATGTTTTTATCGTAACGTCCGAGTACTGCAGGAGCCTCATGTAAGCCTGTTGCCGTTGGCTGGTCAGAACAAATTTGCCTCTTTCAATCAAGTTTGCCAATTTGTGATGTGTCCAAATGCAAATGTCATATCCCATTGTCACGGCCGTTGCCTTCTCATACATCAAATGTGCTGCGGCCAGGGCCTGATAACAAGGTGGCAGACCCTGCTCCACCGGCGAAAGAGCTCTAGAGTAATATGCTATCGGTTGTTTTTTCCCACTCCCCCCCTGTGTTTGAGTCAGGACAGCTGTCGCATGCTGCGCTCTATGTGAGACGAATAGGTGGAAACACTTCTCATAATCCGGCAGCGCCAGGGCAGGGGCCTGTAACAACAGACGCTTAATGTTTATGAACGCGTCCTCCCCCTCCTCGGTCCATGTCAAGGGAGCGCGAAGCTTGTCTGTACCCGCCTCTTTTATCATCATTGTTGTGGCTGATGGTTGTTTAACACAGCAGGAGACGATATTTCCAATTGTAACAAGTAGGTAATTTATTTAGGAAAAGAAGTTCTTAACAGCAAAAGCTATGGATCGAGCAGAGGATCACCACAGCTTGAACAAAAAACACTCTCCCTCCCAATCCCTCTGCTTGTCCCCTAAATCCCCTCTCAGTCCTGCCCCCCCATGACAGATATGATGACGTATCATATCATGTCAGATCTGACATGACGTACATTAAGATGATACGTAGATTTAACATCGGAGAGAGATAAAAACATTTAAGAACATGAAGAGAGATAAAGACTTTAAGAAGAACATAGATTTAGATAAAAACATTAAGAACATCGAAGAGAGATAAACAAGATATGATGTACACACACGATATGATGTAAAACATTAAGAACATTGAAGAGAGAGTGAGATGTGTGTGTGTGTGTGTGTGTATGTGTGTGTGTGTCTGTGTGTGTGTGCGTCTGTGTACAGACGTGTGTGTATTGTGTCACAGGGAATGTGTGTGTGTGTGTGTGTGTGTCGGTGTGTATGTCTGTGCTGTGTGTGTGTGTGTGTGTGTCTGTGTGACTGTGTGTGTCTGTGTGTCTGTGTGTGTGTGCTGTGTCTGTGTGTGTGTGCATGTGTGTGTCTGTGTGTCTGTGTGACTGTGTGTGTCTGTGTGTGTGTGTGTGTGTGACTGTGTGTGTGTGTGTGTCTGTGTGTAGTGACTGTGTGTGTGTGTGTCTGTGTGTGTGTCGGTGTACTGTGTGTGTGTGTGTGTGTCTGTGTGTAGTGACTGTGTGTGTGTGTGTCTGTGTGTGTGTCGGTGTGTGTGTGTGTTTGTGTGTGTGTGCGTCACAACCCGCTGTCTACCGGGACACAGGAATGTGTGTGTGTTTGTGTGTGATTGTGTGTGTGTGTGTGTGTGACTGTGTATGTATGAAAGAGAGAAAAGAACAAGATATGAAAGCGATACGATGTACGAGATTACAAGCACACAACGTGCCGTACTGAAATGTCCATCTGTCCAAGTTGTTTTAAGAACGTCAGCCAGACCGTCTTTCAGCACTGCTAGTTGACCTATATTAAACTAGTCCACCCCATACACATTTTCCACAACATTCCCCCATTTGGGGCTATCCCTAGTCCCACACAAATCATATAACCAAGAAAATGTGAACGTCTAACTAAACGAGAAACCATATTTATATAATAAAAGTTTAAATGGCTGATCTAAACAAGAAACCTAGCCATATAATAAATTTCAAATGTCTAACTAACCAAGAAACCTTACTTCATTCACTGGACCCCTAACGGACCAACAAAGGCTGACTACCGTTCTCACAATAAACACAAAACCGCTCAAAACAAGAGTAATAATAAAACATCAAAAAAAAAATACCCCAATTTATAATCCTAACCTGACAGACAAATCCCCCCAACCTCCACCGCTTACCAAATGAGCCACAGTTCCGGCCGGAAACCGCGACTCTCATCAGGGAAAGGAGAAGTTGACCGTCAGAACTAAACATAGAACATCCCTCCCAAAAAAAATGACATTGTCTCTTCCATAACATTGAGTCCCAGTGTCCATCGCTCAGCCCCCCTTCCATGCCCACGCCATAGTCTCCTCACCGTATTGCCAAAAGTCACATTTTGCCAATACAGCAACCACCACGCCACACCTCCAGTCCTCGTAGAAGCATGTCCCCATGCCTGGACGGGAGGCGCTGGTACCGACCTCACCACGTGTCCCCCCATCTTCGACGGGAGGTGCCCATCTTGCCCACTGCGTTAGCCCCCCCCTTTGTCCCTCCAGTCCCCAGAACCGATCCCCAGACCACTTCTTCTCAATGCTTCCTCAGGCTCAGAACCGACACTCTGCCGATGCCCCTTCCCATTCCGGTTTGACCAGGACCACGAGTAAAATAAACAAAAAATAATAATAAAAAAAAAAAAAAATAATGCAATGATTTTCAATGGTTGCAATCTCTATGCCGAAGGATCATTAGAAAATCAGACTAAAATTCCTAGTTAAAGGAATAAACCAACAAAACTGCACTCAGACCATCCCCCGTCACTCTTAAAGGAAAGAACCAACAAAAAGAAAATGTCCCTACCTCACCATACCCCTAATCCTCTATCCCCTCGTCTCCCTCTAAGGCAGCATAAAGCTGAGGATATGGCCCGATTTGTGGCTCAATCTCTTTCTGTCCCACCATCAGCATTTGGCTCGTTACGTGTGAAGTTACCAGCCTACCCAAGAGAGGCATACCACAACAGAAAAGGAGAACCAATATCAACCCTGCCACCCCAATGGATATCCCCGTCTGCATCACTATGCTTCCCCACTGTCCCAATCTTTCCAACACCCCACTCCCCCACCATTCTTCATTCCGGCCAGAATTCCCCCTCAACTCCTCCCTCAAATCCTTCAGCTTAGCCATGGCCTCGGAGAACTTTCCCCCTGGCCCCACATTCGTCGGAATGAATGTGCAGCAGTACTGTCCAAACATGGAACAGACTCCACCCTTCTCCGCCATTAACCAGTTCAGAGCCTGTCTATTCTGCCACGCCACCGTACTGGTCGCGTGCATCTGGTCCCCCATTGCATCCAACGCCTCCTCGGTGTAGTTGAGATACCGCTGCTGATTGTAAAACAAATAGTTGATCCACCCGGTGTTCTTATTGACCGATATCCATGGCAGAATAGACTCAAACCCTGCCGCAATCTCATTCTTAGCCATGAACTCGGCTGGAATGCCCCTTGGCTGTCCTATGCTGTCCAGATACACCCTTGGGTCTGCCTTGTAGCTACGCTTCGTTCGAGAGATAGGAGACTCAGAAGGTCCTTCCGTCACTGATAATGGTAGGACCACCATTGGCATGATCGCCTGAACCCGGGCACATCTACCTGACCAATCTAAAGGAAGTGTATTCCTCAACCTCCTACCGCCGCAGAGCCAGTATTGGTCCGCCAGTGCCATATCCTGGACATGAAAAGGGCAAGCTACAGGCCGTGGGTTGGTATCCACTCCCTTTAACACGACCCCGTGTCCACACTTTCCTTCTTTCGTGCAGTTAGTCGTGATGCTCCAAATAGTAGTGCACCGCCCCTCTGCCACCTCCCCTACATCCCGGGTCCCCTCCTTTTGCAAGCACTCGAAATCCTTGGTCAGCCATAGTTTGACACCTCTGGGTATTGGCAACCCCGTCGCTACCCCCTGCACACGTACATCCAATTTCCTACAACGTTCCCGCATAGTGACATCCTTGAAATCCGTGACGTTTCCTGCCGCCTTAAAACGACTAGAGCCGAGAAACCCCAAACACTCTGCCTCGCACCAAGGGCGACTATTATGGGGCCCCTCCCATGCCTCTGCGTCCCTGTCACACTGAGCCCAACTGAACTTCGTGCCCTTCACCAGCAGCCTATCCGGACGTGCCTTGGAGCAGACATAACAATCCTCTATCTGATTCTGCGCGCTCGTGTACTGGACCCACTTAAACCACTCATTCCCTAAAGCCGCCCTATACATCGGGTCAGCCTCCGGGTCTTCCTCGTCATAGTCATAGTCGCCCCCATCTTGTTCCCCGGAAGGAAGCAAACCCCTCAACCTGGCCCAGAGTGAGCCCACTGAGTCCCTCAACGTTCCGGCTGTCCTCTGGAACATATCCTGTCCCCCCACCTCTTCCGACTCAGTGTCCTTGACCTCCCTTTTTCCCCTCACCCCTGTCCCCTGTGATTGGTTCGGGACAGGCTCAACCCTCCTATCTACCCCCACAACCCGATCCTCGTTAGTATAATGGTAAGTATCCCCGCCTGTAACGGGGGAATGGTCAAAATCAAAAACATGCCCTTGCGGTCCTACGGGAAACACCCCTTTTGGTTGTAGTCTTATCTTCTCCCCCCCTTCCTCGATGGAGGGAAGAGGGGGCGCCTGATTCTGAGCCTGGTCATGAAAGCCTGCTGGTACTTGAGCCTGAGCGGGACCCCGTGGGACTCCTACCCACTCAAACCCGTCATCCTCAAGGACGGGTCGACCGTGACGGTTCTCAATGACGTCGTTGTGCCCGGCCGACCGTCCGCACACTGCTGCCAACATCTGCGGGAGCATCAGCAGGCACTGCACCTTCCAGTTGCCGTCTCGGACCCTCCATGTCGGGTTCTGCATAACTGCGATCGATTGTATCCCCCAAGAGATCGCCGCTGGCCTTTATGCAGTGATTGAAGTGGAACCAGGTCGCTGATCCTTTGACTTGGACTGCCGTTCCAGTCGATCGGATCACCTCGTACGGGCCCTCTCTCCGGGGTGATGACCACTTTCTCTTGTGGACCTTTACGAAGACCAAGTCCCCAGGGATTAGTCTCGGTTAGGTGGCTTCCTTCTCCGCCTCCTTCACCCCCTTTCTCTCCTTTCTCTGCTCCTGTCGAAACACAGCTTCATGTATTTTAGTCACTTGCTGAAGATATTTTTTCAGATCTTGCTCAAAAATATCTAATGCCGGGCCCCTAGCCAGGTGTCTAAATGGCGGTGCTGGCATGCTGCGGCCTGTAAGCATTTCATGCGGTGTTAGCTGTGTTTGGCGGTTCACGCTGCTTCTAATAGCCATCAGAGCAAGTGGCAAAGCATCAATCCAGTTAAGCTTAGTTTGCATACAGATTTTCAACAGTTTGTTTTTAATGACCAGATTGGCCCTTTCCACCTTCCCCTGCGACCCGGGACTATAGACACAGGAAAGGCGCTGTCTTATACCTAATTTCTGCATCAGCCCTTTAACCACCTTGTCGATGAACTCGCGGCCATTATCGCTTTGTAATATCGTGGGAATTCCAAATCTCGGAATGACCTCGCGACACAGGAACTTGATCACTGTGTCCGCGTTCTTGTGTTTAGATGGAATGGCCTCAATCCAGCGACTAAAGCAGTCCTCTACTACCAGGAGGTATCGTTTGCCCTGCACTGGCGTTATCATGTCTGTATAGTCCATAATCAGATGTCTGAATGGTCCCTCAGGGAGGGGTGTGTAAGCCGCCACTGTCGGTACTCCTTTGCGCACATTGCCCTGTAAGCATGTTAAACACCTGGCTAGTGTAACGTCAATTTGTGCCTGAAGCTTTGGGGACCAAAATCCCATTTTCGTGATTCGTTTCAGGGTCTCTGCTCTTCCACAGTGATCAACACCATGAGCCTCAGGTATCACTAAGGACAGAAGATCGATGGAGGCGACTATCAAACCGTTATGACTCCTCCACAGACCATCTGCCCCCCTTACAGCCCCCCTCTCCGTCCACGACTGTTTCTCGGCCTGCGTGGCTGAGTCCTGAAGATCACTCAAATTATCCTCAGTTACCTCAGTCGTCAGTTCGGCCGCAAACATCAGAACAGCCGTGGACGGCACCGCAGCCGCCGCCTTCACGGCCTCGTCCGCCGCGTTGTTTCCCGTCGTCACAAAGGACAGGTCTTTTCTGTGTGCCTGGCACTTTACGATAGCAATGCTTTTGGGCAACTTTACAGCCTGAATAAGCGCCACAACCTGCTTGTGGTGAAGGATCGGTGAGCCGTCCGATTTCTTAAAGCCTCTTGCCTTCCAAATGGCCGCGAATAGGTGGCATACGCCATGCGCATACGCAGAGTCTGTAAAGATGTTAACCGTGCGATCTTTAGCTATTATGCATGCTTCTGTTAGTGCTATTAGTTCTGCAAGCTGGGCCGAACATGGTTGCATGCATTGTTCGGCCTTTCTTGTTAGTGTTTCTCCGTTAGGTTTGCACTGTACGACGGCGTATCCTGACCTTAAATTTTCCCCCTCCCGATAGCAGGACCCATCCACAAAAAGTGAGAGTTCTGCCATCGCGAGCGGGTCGACTCCCAAATCAGGACGGAGTTTCACGAAAGCCTGTACCTCCACCTCACACTCATGCGGTTGACCCTCGCTCGGGAGTGGTACCAGATCCGCCGGGTTACTGCCGTGGCATGTTTTTATCGTAATGTCCGAGTACTGCAGGAGCCTCATGTAAGCCTGTTGCCGTTGGCTGGTCAGAACAAATTTGCCTCTTTCAATCAAGTTTGCCAATTTGTGATGTGTCCAAATGCAAATGTCATATCCCATTGTCACGGCCGTTGCCTTCTCATACATCAAATGTGCTGCGGCCAGGGCCTGATAACAAGGTGGCAGACCCTGCTCCACCGGCGAAAGAGCTCTAGAGTAATATGCTATCGGTTGTTTTTTCCCACTCCCCCCCTGTGTTTGAGTCAGGACAGCTGTCGCATGCTGCGCTCTATGTGAGACGAATAGGTGGAAACACTTCTCATAATCCGGCAGCGCCAGGGCAGGGGCCTGTAACAACAGACGCTTAATGTTTATGAACGCGTCCTCCCCCTCCTCGGTCCATGTCAAGGGAGCGCGAAGCTTGTCTGTACCCGCCTCTTTTATCATCATCCTCAACGGCGCTGTCGCTATCGTATAGTCCTCCACCCACTCAGAGCTGTACCCAGTCATCCCTAAAAACGTCATCATCTGTCGGACCGTCAATGGCCTAGGTGCCTTGGATACAGCTTCGAGTTGCGTGGGTGAGATGTTTTTTATGCCCTTTTGAATGACGCGAGACAAGTACTCAACTTTTGGCTGGCAGTACTGCAGTTTTGAACGGGATGCCTTGTGGCCTCCCACGGCTAATCCACTCAAAACTTTGATGGAGTCCTCATGGCACTGCTGACGTGTATCCGAGCAGATTAGAATGTCATCTGCATACAGTAAAACCGTGCTGAGTAGTGTGTCGCACACTCCTTGCAAGTCTTCCTTGAGCGCCTTCGAGAAGTAATGTGGCGAGTGCGCGAACCCTTGTGGCAACCGGGTGTAAGAGTATTGTTTCCCCCTGTGGGTAAAAGCAAACAGATACTGAGACTCTTTTTCCAATGGAACACTGAAGAATGCCTGCGTGAGATCAATGACCGTATAGTACTGCGAGCTACTCGGGATGTTTGTCAGGAGGGTGTGTGGATTAGCGACTTCCGCCTCTGGTCCAGACACCACGTCGTTCACCGCCCTCAAATCGTGTACCAGTCTGTACCTAGCCCTGTCCGCCTTTAGCACTGGGTGGATAGGTGTATTACATCTGGATTTGAAAGGGACGAGCACTCCCCCCTTTAACAGTCCCTCAATCTGATGTGATATAGCTTCCTCCGACTCTGGCTTCATTGTATACTGTCTGATAAAGGGTGGTCTACAACCCTTCTTTAACCTGACCTTCACTGGCTGTGCCGACAATATTAGACCCACATCTGTGTCGTTTTGACCACAACCGTTCCGGGGTGCGCGCCAACATGTCCTGTTCCAGCAAAGCATCCGCCTCTGGAATAACGCAAGGGTCTCCTGGTAATCTGATTACTTGCGGTTTTGCCAAAACTGAAAAGGAAATCATTATTTTTATGAAACTCCCATCTGCGCTGTTCCAAATTAGCGGAGATTCCGTGGAGACCCACCTTTGAGTCTCGGATTCCTGTATCATTGAACCTAGATGTTCGGATTCGTAACCAGGATTTATTCTCAGAGTGATGTGTGGGGCGGCGTCTCTTAGTCTATGTTGTTCCCGTAGATACTTACCCGTGTTAACCCTCAACGCGCCCCACACATCAACGTCTCCCTACAATTATCGTAGATGAGTCAATCTGCACCTGCTCGGGCTGTCCCTGCAACCATGCCTTGTTCCTAACTAGGTCACTATTCGTCAAATATTGTAGTGTGCAATGTGCCTCCATGTTTGTTTGTCTAGACTGAGGCAGTTGGGTTTTCAGAAATGGCTCCCAGGGGTCACAGACCCTTTGCAGCTCTGCATCTATGTTGCCCAGCCAGAACACAGTGGCCTCTTTCTCCCCCGTCCCTTGTAGCATCATTTGGTACACGTCTTGTTCAATTTGAATCCCCTCAGGCGTACATAGGATTTTACAGCCTAGTTTACACATTGCATCTCGTCCCAAGAGATTGCGCGGGGTGCTGTCCGAAATTAATACAGGTATTGTTATGGTCTTGTTGTTATACGTCATAGAGATTGGATCTGATGTGGGTATTAATTGTGTTTTTCCCGAGAATCCGACCGTCCGAACATACTGTCCAGACTGGGGTAAGTGAGCGGCGTATTTTTGCTTTATGCAGGAAAAACCTGCTCCAGTGTCTGCCATCATCTCTGTTAATTTGCCCTCCACTAGGACCTGCAGAATAGGTTCTTGCTCAGCTCCCTTGGAAACCACAATCATTTGATTTCCCCCCGTCGCATTCTCTGGGCACCCCTAGTGATTACCCCCCTGGTTTCGGGGCCCTCCTGTCTCCCCCTGGTCGTGGGGCCCTTGTGACTCCCCCTGGCGCACGGGTCTTCCATACTCCGAGCCGGGACGGTATGGTTGCCTACATCTCATTTCCCTGTGTCCCTGCATGCCGCAGTTCCAACAGTGGAAACGGGGAAACTGTTGTTCGTTCCCCGGTCCCTGTGTAAACCGTGGGCCTGATTGCCCATTCCCTGCCTGCCGCCTGGACGCCTGGTTCTGTGAACTATAGCCATAGCTTCTCACTACCTGAGGTGCAGGCGGGGGTCCCTGGTCCTGCATGGGTGGAGAGGTAGCAGATGACACCATTACTGCCTGCAACCTCCTTTGGGGCTGCAGTTGTTGCTGAGTTAACTTCCTTGAGTCATTTCTATCCTGATCCCTGACTTTCTGCTCCTGAGCCCTTTGCTTCTCCACACTATGTGTTACATGTGCACAGAACAAAGGATAAGTCATGTCCATTAACCCCACCACGTCTTCCAGTCTATTCTTAACCACCTCTGGAAGCCCTCTCATCACACTTTCTCTAAACATCGCCCTCTGCAACGGGTCTATTTCTGGGTTGTGTCCTAGCTCACCTCTCCACTCCTTCAGTATTTTGTTCACATAGGTGCCAGGCCCTTCCGTCTCCATTATGGGGTTGCCCGCCAGTTTTGCCGGATTAATACGTGATGGATATTGATTCCTGAGTTTGTACCACAACGCCGCTCTATGCGCGTTGAATATGTCTCCATCATGGGCCTGCGTGTCGCATGCCACTCGCATCGATGTATCACCCATGATGTCCCGGCAGGCACCAATTCCTAGCAAGCGCGTCAACAGGGATTTGACGTCACCCACTGCTAGCAGAAAAGATGACGTATTTTCCTCAAACTGCGTGATCCACCTGGAGGCTCCTTCTGAAAGGTCCGGTAGTCTTGCTATTATGCCATCGATGTCTAGAGGTGACCATGGCATGTGAAAGATATCGTTCCCCTTTATTAGCAGGGGAAACTGGCCTGTACTTGTCACACTTCCCAGGAATGTAGGGGCGAAAGTCAGGGTTCCTGTAATGTTTCCTTTCTCCTGTGCTGGTTTCGTGTCGTTCTCATCTTCCTCATCAGTCAACAGTTTGGTGTGGCCACACGCCCCGTGTTTCCCTGATGTCTGCTGTGCCATATTTTGACGGGCCTCTTCCTCTATCTTCCCCCCGACTCCCTCCCTCTGCCTGCCCAGGTTCTCTACCTCCTCTTCCTCTGCATCATACAACTTCCGACGTACTGTCTCGCCATATGCCGCCAGGACTTTCGGATAGAGATCCTGCGGGGTCAGTTTGGGGGGGGTATCTCGCCTAAGGGAGGTCTCTGATCTAGCGGAGGTTTCTGACCTAGCGGGGGTTTCTGACCTAGCGGGGGTCCCTAATTCCGTCTCCTCATATTCTCCTCTTATTGTCACAGTGCCCACCGGCAATTGCGTGACATAAGGTGGGGATGTTGGTTTCCCTATATCCGTCTCTCTCTGATTTAGCGCTAAAGCTTCCTGCCTGTATGCTCTCCCCTTCTGGGCGTAGAGCTTCATTACCCCCAACTCTTCTGTCCTCTTTTTCAACCTCTTTTTGCTGCTGTCGCCTGGCTTGTGGTTACGAATCATTACATTCATCTCTTCGCATACGTCGAGATCAAAAGTACCTCCGGAAGGCCATTTTGTGTCCCCGGCCTTTGTACGCCTCTGCCACCGGACACCAACCTTAAGAATTAGGTTCTTTATGAGCGGGTTCCGGTCTAACAGTATGTCCTCTGCTGTATGCATCGTTGTTTAGCGTGTATGTGTGTTTATTGTGTTGTGTATGTGTGTGTGTGGTTGTACTTCAACTACTACTACTCTACAACTACCACTCCAGGACACAGTTAACCTAGATCTACTACTACTCTACTCCAGGACACAGTTAACCTAGATCTACTACTACTCTACTCCAGGACACAGTTAACCTAGATCTACTACTACTCTACTCCAGGACACAGTTAACCTAAATCTACTACTACTCTACTCCTACCCCAGGACACAGTTAACCTAGATCTACCACTACTCTACCCCAGGACACAGTTAACCTAGATCTACCACTACAACGCTACTACAACTCGGTGTGTGTGTGTCTGTGTGTGACTGTGTGTGTGTGTGTGTGTGTGTGTATGTCGGTGTGTGTGTCTGTGTGTGTGTGTGTGTGTATGTGTGTATGTCGGTGTGTCTGTGTGTTTGTGTGTGATTGTGTGTGTGTGTGTGTGTGACTGTGTGTGTGTGACTGTGTGTGTGTGCGTCACAACCCGCTGTCTACCGGGACACAGGAATGTGTGTGTGTTTGTGTGTGTGTCGGTGTGTGTGTGTCTGTGTGTGTGTGTGTGTGTGTGTCTTTGCTGTGTGTGTGTGTGTATGTGACTGTGTGTGTGTGTGTGTGTGTGTGACTGTGTGTGTGCGTACTGTGTGTGTGTACGTATGTATGTCTACCACCAGGGGTCAGCAAACCCAAGAGAGAAAGAGATGTGATGAGTCTGTATGCTACACCTTGGCCCACCAACAGGGGTCAGCAAACCCAGGAGAGAGAGAGAGAGAGAGAGAGAGAGAGAGAGAGAGAGAGAGAGAGAGAGAGAGAGAGAGAGAGAGAGAGAGAGAGAGAGAGAGAGAGAGAGAGCTATCTCTCTTGGCTCAACGCCCAGATTTGCTGCTGGCTCTACGCCCAGAATGAGTTATCTTCTACAGGTGTACGAAAGAAAGAGAGAGAGAGAGAGAGAGAGAGAGAGAGAGAGAGAGAGAGAGAGAGAGAGAGAGAGAGAGAGAGAGCTATCTCTCTTGGCTCAACGCCCAGATTTGCTGCTGGCTCTACGCCCAGAATGAGTTATCTTCTACAGATGTACGAAAGAAAGAGAGAGAGAGAGAGAGAGAGAGAGAGAGAGAGAGAGAGAGCTATCTCTCTTGGCTCAACGCCCAGAATGAGTTATCTTCACCGGTTTTTGTTTTGAAAATTTGAGAGTCTTATCTACAGAGGACAGAAGGCAGGGAGAAGCTTGAACAGATGGAGAAAAATTTGACCAGAGGTCGAAAACATGCAATTAAAATTGATTTAGTGGCCGCCACTGTTAAAAGAGGAATCGCCCTAGTGTAAACACCTCACCACTCGTGTTCGTTTAATAGCCGTCCATCCAAAACCAGTCACACAGCCAGCACTTTTTCCTCCCGCAGAATTTCTGACGGATATTATAATAACAAGCCCAACGCTTACCTTTTTTGTCGACAACCGCCAGAATGTCTACGGGAGGTTCCAGGAACTGGCCGTATGAAAGGCCCGGCTGGGCGTCTACCGGTCAAGGGTCACCAAATGTTGTGGCTGATGGTTGTTTAACACAGCAGGAGACGATATTTCCAATTGTAACAAGTAGGTAATTTATTTAGGAAAAGAAGTTCTTAACAGCAAAAGCTATGGATCGAGCAGAGGATCACCACAGCTTGAACAAAAAACACTCTCCCTCCCAATCCCTCTGCTTGTCCCCTAAATCCCCTCTCAGTCCTGCCCCCCCATGACAGATATGATGACGTATCATATCATGTCAGATCTGACATGACGTACATTAAGATGATACGTAGATTTAACATCGGAGAGAGATAAAAACATTTAAGAACATGAAGAGAGATAAAGACTTTAAGAAGAACATAGATTTAGATAAAAACATTAAGAACATCGAAGAGAGATAAACAAGATATGATGTACACACATGATATGATGTAAAACATTAAGAACATTGAAGAGAGAGTGAGATGTGTGTGTGTGTGTGTGTGTGTGTATGTGTGTGTGTGTCTGTGTGTGTGTGCGTCTGTGTACAGACGTGTGTGTATTGTGTCACAGGGAATGTGTGTGTGTGTGTGTCGGTGTGTATGTCTGTGCTGTGTGTGTGTGTGTGTCTGTGTGACTGTGTGTGTCTGTGTGTCTGTGTGTGTGTGCTGTGTCTGTGTGTGTGTGCATGTGTGTGTCTGTGTGTCTGTGTGACTGTGTGTGTCTGTGTGTGTGTGTGTGTGTGTGTGACTGTGTGTGTGTGTGTGTGTCTGTGTGTAGTGACTGTGTGTGTGTTTGTCTGTGTGTGTGTCGGTGTACTGTGTGTGTGTGTGTGTCTGTGTGTAGTGACTGTGTGTGTGTGTGTCTGTGTGTGTGTCGGTGTGTGTGTGTGTTTGTGTGTGTGTGCGTCACAACCCGCTGTCTACCGGGACACAGGAATGTGTGTGTGTTTGTGTGTGATTGTGTGTGTGTGTGTGTGTGACTGTGTATGTATGAAAGAGAGAAAAGAACAAGATATGAAAGCGATACGATGTACGAGATTACAAGCACACAACGTGCCGTACTGAAATGTCCATCTGTCCAAGTTGTTTTAAGAACGTCAGCCAGACCGTCTTTCAGCACTGCTAGTTGACCTATATTAAACTAGTCCACCCCATACACATTTTCCACAACATCATCCTCAACGGCGCTGTCGCTATCGTATAGTCCTCCACCCACTCAGAGCTGTACCCAGTCATCCCTAAAAACGTCATCATCTGTCGGACCGTCAATGGCCTAGGTGCCTTGGATACAGCTTCGAGTTGCGTGGGTGAGATGTTTTTTATGCCCTTTTGAATGACGCGAGACAAGTACTCAACTTTTGGCTGGCAGTACTGCAGTTTTGAACGGGATGCCTTGTGGCCTCCCACGGCTAATCCACTCAAAACTTTGATGGAGTCCTCATGGCACTGCTGACGTGTATCCGAGCAGATTAGAATGTCATCTGCATACAGTAAAACCGTGCTGAGTAGTGTGTCGCACACTCCTTGCAAGTCTTCCTTGAGCGCCTTCGAGAAGTAATGCGGCGAGTGCGCGAACCCTTGTGGCAACCGGGTGTAAGAGTATTGTTTCCCCCTGTGGGTAAAAGCAAACAGATACTGAGACTCTTTTTCCAATGGAACACTGAAGAATGCCTGCGTGAGATCAATGACCGTATAGTACTGCGAGCTACTCGGGATGTTTGTCAGGAGGGTGTGTGGATTAGCGACTTCCGCCTCTGGTCCAGACACCACGTCGTTCACCGCCCTCAAATCGTGTACCAGTCTGTACCTAGCCCTGTCCGCCTTTAGCACTGGGTGGATAGGTGTATTACATCTGGATTTGAAAGGGACGAGCACTCCCCCCTTTAACAGTCCCTCAATCTGATGTGATATAGCTTCCTCCGACTCTGGCTTCATTGTATACTGTCTGATAAAGGGTGGTTTACAACCCTTCTTTAACCTGACCTTCACTGGCTGTGCCGACAATATTAGACCCACATCTGTGTCGTTTTGACCACAACCGTTCCGGGGTGCGCGCCAACATGTCCTGTTCCAGCAAAGCATCCGCCTCTGGAATAACGCAAGGGTCTCCTGGTAATCTGATTACTTGCGGTTTTGCCAAAACTGAAAAGGAAATCATTATTTTTATGAAACTCCCATCTGCGCTGTTCCAAATTAGCGGAGATTCCGTGGAGACCCACCTTTGAGTCTCGGATTCCTGTATCATTGAACCTAGATGTTCGGATTCGTAACCAGGATTTATTCTCAGAGTGATGTGTGGGGCGGCGTCTCTTAGTCTATGTTGTTCCCGTAGATACTTACCCGTGTTAACCCTCAACGCCGCGCCCTGTCTCCCTACAATTATCGTAGATGAGTCAATCTGCACCTGCTCGGGCTGTCCCTGCAACCATGCCTTGTTCCTAACTAGGTCACTATTCGTCAAATATTGTAGTGTGCAATGTGCCTCCATGTTTGTTTGTCTAGACTGAGGCAGTTGGGTTTTCAGAAATGGCTCCCAGGGGTCACAGACCCTTTGCAGCTCTGCATCTATGTTGCCCAGCCAGAACACAGTGGCCTCTTTCTCCCCCGTCCCTTGTAGCATAATTTGGTACACGTCTTGTTCAATTTGAATCCCCTCAGGCGTACATAGGATTTTACAGCCTAGTTTACACATTGCATCTCGTCCCAAGAGATTGCGCGGGGTGCTGTCCGAAATTAATACAGGTATTGTTATGGTCTTGTTGTTATACGTCATAGAGATTGGATCTGATGTGGGTATTAATTGTGTTTTTCCCGAGAATCCGACCGTCCGAACATACTGTCCAGACTGGGGTAAGTGAGCGGCGTATTTTTGCTTTATGCAGGAAAAACCTGCTCCAGTGTCTGCCATCATCTCTGTTAATTTGCCCTCCACTAGGACCTGCAGAATAGGTTCTTGCTCAGCTCCCTTGGAAACCACAATCATTTGATTTCCCCCCGTCGCATTCTCTGGGCACCCCTAGTGATTACCCCCCTGGTTTCGGGGCCCTCCTGTCTCCCCCTGGTCGTGGGGCCCTTGTGACTCCCCCTGGCGCACGGGTCTTCCATACTCCGAGCCGGGACGGTATGGTTGCCTACATCTCATTTCCCTGTGTCCCTGCATGCCGCAGTTCCAACAGTGGAAACGGGGAAACTGTTGTTCGTTCCCCGGTCCCTGTGTAAACCGTGGGCCTGATTGCCCATTCCCTGCCTGCCGCCTGGACGCCTGGTTCTGTGAACTATAGCCATAGCTTCTCACTACCTGAGGTGCAGGCGGGGGTCCCTGGTCCTGCATGGGTGGAGAGGTAGCAGATGACACCATTACTGCCTGCAACCTCCTTTGGGGCTGCAGTTGTTGCTGAGTTAACTTCCTTGAGTCATTTCTATCCTGATCCCTGACTTTCTGCTCCTGAGCCCTTTGCTTCTCCACACTATGTGTTACATGTGCACAGAACAAAGGATAAGTCATGTCCATTAACCCCACCACGTCTTCCAGTCTATTCTTAACCACCTCTGGAAGCCCTCTCATCACACTTTCTCTAAACATCGCCCTCTGCAACGGGTCTATTTCTGGGTTGTGTCCTAGCTCACCTCTCCACTCCTTCAGTATTTTGTTCACATAGGTGCCAGGCCCTTCCGTCTCCATTATGGGGTTGCCCGCCAGTTTTGCCGGATTAATACGTGATGGATATTGATTCCTGAGTTTGTACCACAACGCCGCTCTATGCGCGTTGAATATGTCTCCATCATGGGCCTGCGTGTCGCATGCCACTCGCATCGATGTATCACCCATGATGTCCCGGCAGGCACCAATTCCTAGCAAGCGCGTCAACAGGGATTTGACGTCACCCACTGCTAGCAGAAAAGATGACGTATTTTCCTCAAACTGCGTGATCCACCTGGAGGCTCCTTCTGAAAGGTCCGGTAGTCTTGCTATTATGCCATCGATGTCTAGAGGTGACCATGGCATGTGAAAGATATCGTTCCCCTTTATTAGCAGGGGAAACTGGCCTGTACTTGTCACACTTCCCAGGAATGTAGGGGCGAAAGTCAGGGTTCCTGTAATGTTTCCTTTCTCCTGTGCTGGTTTCGTGTCGTTCTCATCTTCCTCATCAGTCAACAGTTTGGTGTGGCCACACGCCCCGTGTTTCCCTGATGTCTGCTGTGCCATATTTTGACGGGCCTCTTCCTCTATCTTCCCCCCGACTCCCTCCCTCTGCCTGCCCAGGTTCTCTACCTCCTCTTCCTCTGCATCATACAACTTCCGACGTACTGTCTCGCCATATGCCGCCAGGACTTTCGGATAGAGATCCTGCGGGGTCAGTTTGGGGGGGGTATCTCGCCTAAGGGAGGTCTCTGATCTAGCGGAGGTTTCTGACCTAGCGGGGGTTTCTGACCTAGCGGGGGTCCCTAATTCCGTCTCCTCATATTCTCCTCTTATTGTCACAGTGCCCACCGGCAATTGCGTGACATAAGGTGGGGATGTTGGTTTCCCTATATCCGTCTCTCTCTGATTTAGCGCTAAAGCTTCCTGCCTGTATGCTCTCCCCTTCTGGGCGTAGAGCTTCATTACCCCCAACTCTTCTGTCCTCTTTTTCAACCTCTTTTTGCTGCTGTCGCCTGGCTTGTGGTTACGAATCATTACATTCATCTCTTCGCATACGTCGAGATCAAAAGTACCTCCGGAAGGCCATTTTGTGTCCCCGGCCTTTGTACGCCTCTGCCACCGGACACCAACCTTAAGAATTAGGTTCTTTATGAGCGGGTTCCGGTCTAACAGTATGTCCTCTGCTGTATGCATCGTTGTTTAGTGTGTGTGTGTGTTTATTGTGTTGTGTATGTGTGTGTGTGGTTGTACTTCAACTACTACTACTCTACAACTACCACTCCAGGACACAGTTAACCTAGATCTACTACTACTCTACTCCAGGACACAGTTAACCTAGATCTACTACTACTCTACTCCAGGACACAGTTAACCTAGATCTACTACTACTCTACTCCAGGACACAGTTAACCTAAATCTACTACTACTCTACTCCTACCCCAGGACACAGTTAACCTAGATCTACCACTACTCTACCCCAGGACACAGTTAACCTAGATCTACCACTACAACGCTACTACAACTCGGTGTGTGTGTGTCTGTGTGTGACTGTGTGTGTGTGTGTGTGTGTGTGTGTATGTCGGTGTGTGTGTCTGTGTGTGTGTGTGTGTGTATGTGTGTATGTCGGTGTGTCTGTGTGTTTGTGTGTGATTGTGTGTGTGTGTGTGTGTGACTGTGTGTGTGTGACTGTGTGTGTGTGCGTCACAACCCGCTGTCTACCGGGACACAGGAATGTGTGTGTGTTTGTGTGTGTGTCGGTGTGTGTGTGTCTGTGTGTGTGTGTGTGTGTGTGTCTTTGCTGTGTGTGTGTGTGTATGTGACTGTGTGTGTGTGTGTGTGTGTGTGACTGTGTGTGTGCGTACTGTGTGTGTGTACGTATGTATGTCTACCACCAGGGGTCAGCAAACCCAAGAGAGAAAGAGATGTGATGAGTCTGTATGCTACACCTTGGCCCACCAACAGGGGTCAGCAAACCCAGGAGAGAGAGAGAGAGAGAGAGAGAGAGAGAGAGAGAGAGAGAGAGAGAGAGAGAGAGAGAGAGAGAGAGAGAGAGAGAGAGAGAGAGAGAGAGAGAGAGAGAGAGAGAGAGCTATCTCTCTTGGCTCAACGCCCAGATTTGCTGCTGGCTCTACGCCCAGAATGAGTTATCTTCTACAGGTGTACGAAAGAAAGAGAGAGAGAGAGAGAGAGAGAGAGAGAGAGAGAGAGAGAGAGAGAGAGAGAGAGAGAGAGAGAGCTATCTCTCTTGGCTCAACGCCCAGATTTGCTGCTGGCTCTACGCCCAGAATGAGTTATCTTCTACAGATGTACGAAAGAAGAGAGAGAGAGAGAGAGAGAGAGAGAGAGAGAGAGAGAGAGAGAGAGAGCTATCTCTCTTGGCTCAACGCCCAGAATGAGTTATCTTCACCGGTTTTTGTTTTGAAAATTTGAGAGTCTTATCTACAGAGGACAGAAGGCAGGGAGAAGCTTGAACAGATGGAGAAAAATTTGACCAGAGGTCGAAAACATGCAATTAAAATTGATTTAGTGGCCGCCACTGTTAAAAGAGGAATCGCCCTAGTGTAAACACCTCACCACTCGTGTTCGTTTAATAGCCGTCCATCCAAAACCAGTCACACAGCCAGCACTTTTTCCTCCCGCAGAATTTCTGACGGATATTATAATAACAAGCCCAACGCTTACCTTTTTTGTCGACAACCGCCAGAATGTCTACGGGAGGTTCCAGGAACTGGCCGTATGAAAGGCCCGGCTGGGCGTCTACCGGTCAAGGGTCACCAAATGTTGTGGCTGATGGTTGTTTAACACAGCAGGAGACGATATTTCCAATTGTAACAAGTAGGTAATTTATTTAGGAAAAGAAGTTCTTAACAGCAAAAGCTATGGATCGAGCAGAGGATCACCACAGCTTGAACAAAAAACACTCTCCCTCCCAATCCCTCTGCTTGTCCCCTAAATCCCCTCTCAGTCCTGCCCCCCCATGACAGATATGATGACGTATCATATCATGTCAGATCTGACATGACGTACATTAAGATGATACGTAGATTTAACATCGGAGAGAGATAAAAACATTTAAGAACATGAAGAGAGATAAAGACTTTAAGAAGAACATAGATTTAGATAAAAACATTAAGAACATCGAAGAGAGATAAACAAGATATGATGTACACACATGATATGATGTAAAACATTAAGAACATTGAAGAGAGAGTGAGATGTGTGTGTGTGTGTGTGTGTGTGTGTATGTGTGTGTGTGTCTGTGTGTGTGTGCGTCTGTGTACAGACGTGTGTGTATTGTGTCACAGGGAATGTGTGTGTGTGTGTGTCGGTGTGTATGTCTGTGCTGTGTGTGTGTGTGTGTCTGTGTGACTGTGTGTGTCTGTGTGTCTGTGTGTGTGTGCTGTGTCTGTGTGTGTGTGCATGTGTGTGTCTGTGTGTCTGTGTGACTGTGTGTGTCTGTGTGTGTGTGTGTGTGTGTGTGACTGTGTGTGTGTGTGTGTGTCTGTGTGTAGTGACTGTGTGTGTGTTTGTCTGTGTGTGTGTCGGTGTACTGTGTGTGTGTGTGTGTCTGTGTGTAGTGACTGTGTGTGTGTGTGTCTGTGTGTGTGTCGGTGTGTGTGTGTGTTTGTGTGTGTGTGCGTCACAACCCGCTGTCTACCGGGACACAGGAATGTGTGTGTGTTTGTGTGTGATTGTGTGTGTGTGTGTGTGTGACTGTGTATGTATGAAAGAGAGAAAAGAACAAGATATGAAAGCGATACGATGTACGAGATTACAAGCACACAACGTGCCGTACTGAAATGTCCATCTGTCCAAGTTGTTTTAAGAACGTCAGCCAGACCGTCTTTCAGCACTGCTAGTTGACCTATATTAAACTAGTCCACCCCATACACATTTTCCACAACATCATCCTCAACGGCGCTGTCGCTATCGTATAGTCCTCCACCCACTCAGAGCTGTACCCAGTCATCCCTAAAAACGTCATCATCTGTCGGACCGTCAATGGCCTAGGTGCCTTGGATACAGCTTCGAGTTGCGTGGGTGAGATGTTTTTTATGCCCTTTTGAATGACGCGAGACAAGTACTCAACTTTTGGCTGGCAGTACTGCAGTTTTGAACGGGATGCCTTGTGGCCTCCCACGGCTAATCCACTCAAAACTTTGATGGAGTCCTCATGGCACTGCTGACGTGTATCCGAGCAGATTAGAATGTCATCTGCATACAGTAAAACCGTGCTGAGTAGTGTGTCGCACACTCCTTGCAAGTCTTCCTTGAGCGCCTTCGAGAAGTAATGCGGCGAGTGCGCGAACCCTTGTGGCAACCGGGTGTAAGAGTATTGTTTCCCCCTGTGGGTAAAAGCAAACAGATACTGAGACTCTTTTTCCAATGGAACACTGAAGAATGCCTGCGTGAGATCAATGACCGTATAGTACTGCGAGCTACTCGGGATGTTTGTCAGGAGGGTGTGTGGATTAGCGACTTCCGCCTCTGGTCCAGACACCACGTCGTTCACCGCCCTCAAATCGTGTACCAGTCTGTACCTAGCCCTGTCCGCCTTTAGCACTGGGTGGATAGGTGTATTACATCTGGATTTGAAAGGGACGAGCACTCCCCCCTTTAACAGTCCCTCAATCTGATGTGATATAGCTTCCTCCGACTCTGGCTTCATTGTATACTGTCTGATAAAGGGTGGTTTACAACCGTTCTTTAACCTGACCTTCACTGGCTGTGCCGACAATATTAGACCCACATCTGTGTCGTTTTGACCACAACCGTTCCGGGGTGCGCGCCAACATGTCCTGTTCCAGCAAAGCATCCGCCTCTGGAATAACGCAAGGGTCTCCTGGTAATCTGATTACTTGCGGTTTTGCCAAAACTGAAAAGGAAATCATTATTTTTATGAAACTCCCATCTGCGCTGTTCCAAATTAGCGGAGATTCCGTGGAGACCCACCTTTGAGTCTCGGATTCCTGTATCATTGAACCTAGATGTTCGGATTCGTAACCAGGATTTATTCTCAGAGTGATGTGTGGGGCGGCGTCTCTTAGTCTATGTTGTTCCCGTAGATACTTACCCGTGTTAACCCTCAACGCCGCGCCCTGTCTCCCTACAATTATCGTAGATGAGTCAATCTGCACCTGCTCGGGCTGTCCCTGCAACCATGCCTTGTTCCTAACTAGGTCACTATTCGTCAAATATTGTAGTGTGCAATGTGCCTCCATGTTTGTTTGTCTAGACTGAGGCAGTTGGGTTTTCAGAAATGGCTCCCAGGGGTCACAGACCCTTTGCAGCTCTGCATCTATGTTGCCCAGCCAGAACACAGTGGCCTCTTTCTCCCCCGTCCCTTGTAGCATCATTTGGTACACGTCTTGTTCAATTTGAATCCCCTCAGGCGTACATAGGATTTTACAGCCTAGTTTACACATTGCATCTCGTCCCAAGAGATTGCGCGGGGTGCTGTCCGAAATTAATACAGGTATTGTTATGGTCTTGTTGTTATACGTCATAGAGATTGGATCTGATGTGGGTATTAATTGTGTTTTTCCCGAGAATCCGACCGTCCGAACATACTGTCCAGACTGGGGTAAGTGAGCGGCGTATTTTTGCTTTATGCAGGAAAAACCTGCTCCAGTGTCTGCCATCATCTCTGTTAATTTGCCCTCCACTAGGACCTGCAGAATAGGTTCTTGCTCAGCTCCCTTGGAAACCACAATCATTTGATTTCCCCCCGTCGCATTCTCTGGGCACCCCTAGTGATTACCCCCCTGGTTTCGGGGCCCTCCTGTCTCCCCCTGGTCGTGGGGCCCTTGTGACTCCCCCTGGCGCACGGGTCTTCCATACTCCGAGCCGGGACGGTATGGTTGCCTACATCTCATTTCCCTGTGTCCCTGCATGCCGCAGTTCCAACAGTGGAAACGGGGAAACTGTTGTTCGTTCCCCGGTCCCTGTGTAAACCGTGGGCCTGATTGCCCATTCCCTGCCTGCCGCCTGGACGCCTGGTTCTGTGAACTATAGCCATAGCTTCTCACTACCTGAGGTGCAGGCGGGGGTCCCTGGTCCTGCATGGGTGGAGAGGTAGCAGATGACACCATTACTGCCTGCAACCTCCTTTGGGGCTGCAGTTGTTGCTGAGTTAACTTCCTTGAGTCATTTCTATCCTGATCCCTGACTTTCTGCTCCTGAGCCCTTTGCTTCTCCACACTATGTGTTACATGTGCACAGAACAAAGGATAAGTCATGTCCATTAACCCCACCACGTCTTCCAGTCTATTCTTAACCACCTCTGGAAGCCCTCTCATCACACTTTCTCTAAACATCGCCCTCTGCAACGGGTCTATTTCTGGGTTGTGTCCTAGCTCACCTCTCCACTCCTTCAGTATTTTGTTCACATAGGTGCCAGGCCCTTCCGTCTCCATTATGGGGTTGCCCGCCAGTTTTGCCGGATTAATACGTGATGGATATTGATTCCTGAGTTTGTACCACAACGCCGCTCTATGCGCGTTGAATATGTCTCCATCATGGGCCTGCGTGTCGCATGCCACTCGCATCGATGTATCACCCATGATGTCCCGGCAGGCACCAATTCCTAGCAAGCGCGTCAACAGGGATTTGACGTCACCCACTGCTAGCAGAAAAGATGACGTATTTTCCTCAAACTGCGTGATCCACCTGGAGGCTCCTTCTGAAAGGTCCGGTAGTCTTGCTATTATGCCATCGATGTCTAGAGGTGACCATGGCATGTGAAAGATATCGTTCCCCTTTATTAGCAGGGGAAACTGGCCTGTACTTGTCACACTTCCCAGGAATGTAGGGGCGAAAGTCAGGGTTCCTGTAATGTTTCCTTTCTCCTGTGCTGGTTTCGTGTCGTTCTCATCTTCCTCATCAGTCAACAGTTTGGTGTGGCCACACGCCCCGTGTTTCCCTGATGTCTGCTGTGCCATATTTTGACGGGCCTCTTCCTCTATCTTCCCCCCGACTCCCTCCCTCTGCCTGCCCAGGTTCTCTACCTCCTCTTCCTCTGCATCATACAACTTCCGACGTACTGTCTCGCCATATGCCGCCAGGACTTTCGGATAGAGATCCTGCGGGGTCAGTTTGGGGGGGGTATCTCGCCTAAGGGAGGTCTCTGATCTAGCGGAGGTTTCTGACCTAGCGGGGGTTTCTGACCTAGCGGGGGTCCCTAATTCCGTCTCCTCATATTCTCCTCTTATTGTCACAGTGCCCACCGGCAATTGCGTGACATAAGGTGGGGATGTTGGTTTCCCTATATCCGTCTCTCTCTGATTTAGCGCTAAAGCTTCCTGCCTGTATGCTCTCCCCTTCTGGGCGTAGAGCTTCATTACCCCCAACTCTTCTGTCCTCTTTTTCAACCTCTTTTTGCTGCTGTCGCCTGGCTTGTGGTTACGAATCATTACATTCATCTCTTCGCATACGTCGAGATCAAAAGTACCTCCGGAAGGCCATTTTGTGTCCCCGGCCTTTGTACGCCTCTGCCACCGGACACCAACCTTAAGAATTAGGTTCTTTATGAGCGGGTTCCGGTCTAACAGTATGTCCTCTGCTGTATGCATCGTTGTTTAGTGTGTGTGTGTGTTTATTGTGTTGTGTATGTGTGTGTGTGGTTGTACTTCAACTACTACTACTCTACAACTACCACTCCAGGACACAGTTAACCTAGATCTACTACTACTCTACTCCAGGACACAGTTAACCTAGATCTACTACTACTCTACTCCAGGACACAGTTAACCTAGATCTACTACTACTCTACTCCAGGACACAGTTAACCTAAATCTCTACCCCAGGACACAGTTAACCTAGATCTACCACTACTCTACCCCAGGACACAGTTAACCTAGATCTACCACTACAACGCTACTACAACTCGGTGTGTGTGTGCGTCACAACCCGCTGTCTACCGGGACACAGGAATGTGTGTGTGTGTGTCTGTGTGTGTGTGTGTGTCTGTGTGTAGTGACTGTGTGTGTGTGTGTTTCTGTGTGTGTGTCGGTGTGTGTGTGTGTTTGTGTGTGATTGTGTGTGTGTGTGTATGTCGGTGTGTGTGTCTGTGTGTGTGTGTGTGTATGTGTGTATGTCGGTGTGTGTGTGTGTTTGTGTGTGATTGTGTGTGTGTGTGTGTGACTGTGTGTGTGTGACTGTGTGTGTGTGACTGTGTGTGTGTGCGTCACAACCCGCTGTCTACCGGGACACAGGAATGTGTGTGTGTGTGTGTGTGTGTCGGTGTGTGTGTGCGTCACAACCCGCTGTCTACCGGGACACAGGAATGTGTGTGTGTGTGTCTGTGTGTGTGTGTGTGTCTGTGTGTAGTGACTGTGTGTGTGTGTGTTTCTGTGTGTGTGTCGGTGTGTGTGTGTGTTTGTGTGTGATTGTGTGTGTGTGTGTGTGTGTGACCGTGTGTGTGTGACTGTGTGTGTGTGCGTCACAACCCGCTGTCTACCGGGCCACAGGAATGTGTGTGTGTGTGTGTGTGTCTGTGTGTGTGTGTGTGTCTGTGTGTAGTGACTGTGTGTGTGTGTGTTTCTGTGTGTGTGTCGGTGTGTGTGTGTGTTTGTGTGTGATTGTGTGTGTGTGTGTGTGTGTGACCGTGTGTGTGTGACTGTGTGTGTGTGCGTCACAACCCGCTGTCTACCGGGACACAGGAATGTGTGTGTGTGTGTGTGTGTGTCGGTGTGTGTGTGTGTCACAACCCGCTGTCTACCGGGACACAGGAATGTGTGTGTGTGTGTGTGTCTATGTGTGTGTGTGTGTGTGTCTGTGTGTCTGTGTGTGTGTGACTGTGTGTGTGTGTGTGTGTGTGTGTGTGTGTGTGTCTGTGTGTAGTGACTGTGTGTGTGTGTGTCGTGTGTGTGACTGTGTGTGTGTATTGTATGTGTGACTGTGTGTGTGTGTGTGTGTGTGTGTGTGTGTGTGTGTATTGTATGTGTGACTGTGTGTGTGTGTGTGTGACTGTGTATGTGTGTGTGTGTGGTTGTGTGTGTGTGTGTTTTCTACCACCAGGGGTCAGCAAACCCAAGAGAGAAAGAGATGTGATGAGTCTGTATGCTACACCTTGGCCCACCAACAGGGGTCAGCAAACCCAGGAGAGAGAGAGAGAGAGAGAGAGAGAGAGAGAGAGAGAGAGAGAGAGAGAGAGAGAGAGAGAGAGAGAGAGAGATCTCTCTCTTGGCTAGCTGGCTCTACGCCCAGAATGAGTTATCTTAAAGAAAGAGAGAGAGAGAGATAAAGATTTAGTGAGATGTGTGTGTGTGTCTGTGTACAGACGTGTGTGTATTGTATGTGTGTATTGTGTGTGTGTGTCTGTGTGTAGTGACTGTGTGTGTGTGTGTCGGTGTGTGTGTGTGTACTGTGTGTGTGTGCGTCACAACCCGCTGTCTACCGGGACACCGGAATGTGTGTGTGAGTGTGTGTGTCGGTGTGTGTGTGTCTGTGTCTGTGTGTAGTGACTGTGTGTGTGTGTGTCGTGTGTGTGACTGTGTGTATGTATTGTGTGTGTGTGTGTGTGTGTGTGTATTGTATGTGTGACTGTGTGTGTGTGTGTGTGACTGTGTATGTGTGTTTGTGTGTGTGTGCGTGTGTGTGACTGTGTGTGTGTGTGCGTGTGTGTGTGTGTGTGTATTGTATGTGTGACTGTGTGTGTGTGTGTGTGTGTGTGTAGGACAGCTAGCCTCTCTGTAGCAACAACCTCACAAGCCAATAAGAAAACGAACAATAGTGTAAACGTAATTAGTTTGACACAGAGAATGCCAGCTGTGATAGTGTGTTTTGAATAACAGCAGAGCGGTACCGGTTTTTGTTTTGAAAATTGAGAGTCTTATCTACAGAGGACAGAAGGCACAGTTATGTGTGTATGTGGAGAGTGTCGTAAAGAAATCAGGGGAAGGGGTCGGGGAGAGGTTTGAAGAGATGGAGAAAAATTTGACCAGAGGTCGAAAACATGCAATTAAAATTGATTAGTGGCGCACTTATAGCCTTGTTAAAAGAGGAATCGCCCCAGTGTAAACACCTCATCAGTCGTGTTCTTTTTAGCCGTCCATCCAGAAAACCAGTTCACACAACCAGCTCACTTTTTCCTCCCGCAGAAACTCTGACGGATATTTATATAACAAGCCCAACGCTTACCTTTTTTGTCGACAACCGGCAGAATGTTTACGGGAGATTCCAGGAACTGGCCGTATGAAAAGGCCCGGTGGAGCGATCTACAGGTCAAGGGTCACCAAATGTTGTGGCTGATGGTTGTTTAACACAGCAGGAGACGATATTTCCAATTGTAACAAGTAGGTAATTTATTTAGGAAAAGAAGTTCTTAACAGCAAAAGCTATGGATCGAGCAGAGGATCACCACAGCTTGAACAAAAAAACACTCTAACTCCCAATCCCTCTGCTTGTCCCCTAAATCCCCTCTCAGTCCTGCCCCCCCATGACAGATATGATGACGTATCATATCATGTCAGATCTGACATGACGTACATTAAGATGATACGTAGATTTAACATCGGAGAGAGATAAGAACATTAAGAACATGAAGAGAGATAAACAAGATATGATGTACACACACGATATGATGTAAACATTAAGAACATTGAAGAGAGAGTGAGATGTGTGTGTGTGTGTGTGTGTGTGTGTATGTGTGTGTGTGTCTGTGTGTGTGTGCGTCTGCGTACAGACGTATGTGTATTGTATGTGTGTATTGTGTCACAGGGAATGTGTGTGTGTGTGTGTCGGTGTGTATGTCTGTGCGACTGTGTGTGTCTGTGTGTGTGTGTGTGTGTCTGTGTGACTGTGTGTGTCTGTGTGTCTGTGTGTGTGTGCTGTGTCTGTGTGTGTGTGCTGTGTATGTGTGTGTCCGTGTGTCTGTGTGTGTGTGCTGTGTCTGTGTGTGTGTGCTGTGTATGTATGAAAGAGAGAAAAGAACAAGATATGAAAGCGATACGATGTACGAGATTACAAGCACACAACGTGCCGTACTGAAATGTCCATCTGTCCAAGTTGTTTTAAGAACGTCAGCCAGACCGTCTTTCAGCACTGCTAGTTGACCTATATTAAACTAGTCCACCCCATACACATTTTCCACAACACCTGCCTTTGGTCCGCTTTGCATTCACATCTCAAATGAACCGCAGCAGGGTTCACTTGCAAGAGTGAATGAGCTTTCACACCACCCCAAACCAACCGGACTATCCGAGGAAATGAACCAGGGTTCGATTAAAGCTTATTATAGGACACTGGACATGGGTATGGATGGCTCCAGGTGCTGCTGCGTTAAAATGCACATCTTCAATATCTGTACTATTTAAAAGCACAGTGCAGGACACACTCAAAGGTTATCGCACCTCAGAGATGGCAGTGGACATGTATGACAGGACAAAGGCCATATGTAATGGCCTTTGGATTGAGGAACATACTACCAGCCAAAGGAGGAAGCAGAAAAGGATGGACGAGTATGTAGTTGAGTCATCTTGTGGCACAAGCTCAGACCTCAGCTCAGAGACTGTTCTATCCAGTCGTCGGCAGAATGCTGCAAGAGCTTGAGAGCAGGTTCTCATGAGTTGGATAACAACTTATGAGAGGCATACAGGCATGTTATCCAGCCTCAGACCAGTTTCTCTCAGTGGAATTGCTGCAACCCCTCGCCACACATTACAATATCCAACTATTGCCAGAGGAGATCACAGTTGCAAAGTGTTTCCTGGTCAGGACAGGCAGAGATGCAGTCCCTACTATCCAAAGTGTCTTTTCCCTCCTGGATGATAATGATAATAATAATAATAATCATAATAATAATAATAATAATAATAATAATAATAATGCATTTGATTTATAAGGCGCCTTTCAGGACACTGAAAAAGTCCACAAATCGGTGAATATATATATATAGAAAAATACCAAACACTAACAAACATTCAGCACAGACAATGGGAATGCTGAAAAAAATAAAAATTTAAACAATTCTTTTTTTTTTAGATCCGGGGCTAGGAGAAAAACATCCGGGGCTAAAGCCCCGGAAGCCCAGGGCTAACGACGCCACTGCTGTAAATGTCCTAACACAACCCCCTCCAAAGTACAGTAAATGACCAAGTATGGTCTTGTCAATATTCCAATGTACAGTTTTGCTTGTACAGTTGTACAGTGTCCCCCACCCACCCCTCCTACCCAACCCCCCCCCCCCCCCCCCCCCCCCACTCCTACCCAACCTCCCCCCCCCCCCACCCACCCAACCACCTCCAATGTACAGTCCCCCCCACCACCCCCACCTACCCAACCTCCTCCAATGTAGAGTTTCTACGTCAAATGTATATACTCTTTTTTCTGGACTCTTTTCGTATCACAAACAGTACTGTATTTGCAAATCTGGTATGTCATAAATGTATAGATGTAGCAGTACTGTCTATCTGTATGTCATGTATGTCATATATGTTACGATGAATTGAAAATGGGGGACCCTGATGTAAACAAGACGAAAGTCTTTCTCTGGTCTGCATCCCCTTAACAATTGTATGTATTGAGTACCCATTCTGCAATCTGTTAATAAAGTTTTCAATCAATCAATCAAACCTGCTGTACCTTGAAAATATGTGTAATGCTCAAACTAATCCATATTGCGCACAATTGCGTTTTCCATGAGGAACCAACATTCCTAGGAATATTTTGTATATACACTGTGGGAAGGGGGAACGAAATTTCATGTCTTGCACATTAAAAACACGGCTAAATCCACAAAGAATGGATTGCACAGAGCAAGTTGCACCCTTACTTACAATTCATTATGAAATGAAAATGGGGAACCCTGATGTAAACAAGACGTTAAGTCTTTCTCTGGTCTGCATCCCCTTAACAATTGTGTGTATTGAGCTGTACTGTATTGTACCCATTCTGCAATCTGCTAATAAAATGTTCATTCAATCAATCAATCTGCACGGTGAACATTTTATTAACAGATTGCAGAATGGGTACAATACAGTATGGCTCAATACACACAATTGTTAAAGGGATGCAGACCAGAGAAAGACTTTCGTCTTGTTTACATCAGGGTCCCCCATTTTCATTTCATAATGAATTGTAAGTAAGGGTGCAACTTGCTCCATGCAATCCATTCTTTGTGGATTTAGCCCACAGTGTTTGACTTCTTGTCAAACATCCTGGCCAGCACAGTCTCATCTGTACCCATCCTGGATAATGTAGCCTATAGCCTGAGGTGAATTTGTATGATATTTTTACTTTTCACTATGTAGCTATGTACTATGTATTTCTCCTCATTTACTCAATGAATCAGACAATGCTGTAATACAAATTGTGTGGGGTCAATGTGTCTCAAGTTAATATCTTACAGGAGAATGAAACAAGCCTTTGTTGAGAGATTTCAATTCTAATGTGTCGAGGTGTGCAGTTATTGAAAAATAATGCATGATGCAGGGACTCATTTACTTGCCTTTGTCTCATGTGGAAGAAGAAGAAGAAAAGAAGAAGAAGAAGAAGAAGAAGAAGAAGAAGAAGAAGAAGAAGAAGAAGAAGAAGAAGAAGAAGAAGAAGAAGAAGAAGAAGAAGAAGAAGAAGAAGAAGAAGAAGAAGAAGAAGAAGAAGAAGTAAAGGTATGTCGCCCATGTGGTAATAAGGCAGACGTTGAGTGGGCTTTTATTTTGAAATGTAAACATTTGACGTCACGCAACGAGGAAGTGTTTTACAAGGACAGTTGGTTGCATGTCCTCCTCCTGACTGACTGTAAGTTCATGGAAAACTCAGGCGGATGAATGCATGATTTCTAAACACGAGCTGTCATGTAATCCTGTCCAGAGCTATTACACGTTTTGCCAGCTTAGCTAACGTCAACGTTATGATGATCAGCTAGCCTGTTGGCTACACTTAGCCAGTTATCCAACAGCGGTTAGCTTGCTGCGCTAAGTGCTAATATTGTGTGTATAGATGCAGCAGAGGGAAGAAGTGTTTGCAGGTTTTGATTGATTGATTGATTGGACATTTTATTAACAGATTGCAGAATGGGTACAATACAGTACAGCTCAATACACACAATTGTTAAGGGGATGCAGACCAGAGAAATACTTTCGTCTTGTTTACATCAGGGTCCCCCATTTTCAATTCATATATATGACATACATGACATACAGATAGTGATAGACAGTACTGTTACATCTAGACATTTATGACATACCAGATTTACAAATACAGTACTGTTTGTGATACAAGAAGAGTCTACTCTATACATTTGATGAAGAAACTGTACATTGGAGGGGGTTGGTAGGTGGGGTGTGGGGGAAAACTGTACATTGGAGGTGGTGGGGTAGGGGCCAGTTTCGAATTGCAGTCTCTCGTAGGTGGTCTTTGAGAGTGGTTTTGAAAGTGGGTAGTGAGTCACATTCCTTTACAGCTTTGGGTAGGGGGCGTTCCACATTGATGTGGCATAATTGCGAGACGTGTTTAGTCTCTTGTTTGAGCCGAATCTGGGTTTAACATGATTTGTGGAGCTCCCTCTGGTGTTGTGGTCGTGGTATTCACTGACCTTTGGGAAGTATTTTGACATGTACATGGGTACCTTGGTCGTGTAGTGTATCTTGTAGACCAGGCCCATTGCAAGTTGCTGTACTCTGTCGTCTACTCTAAGCCATCCTAGGTTGTCAAAGTGGGCAGGGGTGAGGTGGGTTCTAGGAGTAAGGTCAAGCAGTAGTCTGACCAGTTTGTTTTGTGATGTTTGTAATCTTGTTTTTAGTGCCTTTGAGGTGCTTTGGTACCATGAGGTGCAAGCATAGTCGTAGTACCCTTGAATGAGTGCTCCTGCCAGAGTCTTCAGGGTATTCTTGTTTACCAGAGAGGAGATCCGGTACAAGAAGGCATTTCTCCAACAAATCATCAATTGACAAACGCCATTCTGTGCACACAGGGGTTGGCTACAATCTGAGTGGTTATCTGTTCTACCAGTATCCGTCTGGGAATTAGGCTTTTTGTGAGGGAAGTGGCCCGAAAATGTGTTCTGAATAGCATTTGATTACGTGACAAATGTAACAGTACTATATACCTGTATCTGTATGTCATGTATGTCCCTATGTCATACAAGTCATGATGTCATGCATGTTGTGTATGTTTAAATGTCACTATGAATTGAAAAGGGGGGACCCTGATGTAAACAAGACAAACGTCTTTCTCTGGTCTGCATCCCCTTAACAATTGTGTGTATTGAGCCGTACTGTATTGTACCCATTCTGCAATCTGTTAAATAAAGTTTTCATTCATTAATTTGTTCACGTCAGAACGTTTGACCTCCTACTGTGTACCCCAGACAGTGGTTAAAACCAACAGCCACGCTAACGCTAAAACCATGTCATCTTGTACCTCAAGGGCAATGGCAGGGGCAGCTGTGTTACGGGGTTTGTTGTACCTGTGCCCCTGGAGACTGGCCCCCACCACCCGTGGGATAGGAGTGAGGATATGGCCGGTCCACTCAGACCTGCCGCGTCCCTGGGAAGCCTCACCTGTCAGAGCATTTCACCTGTGCCCTCTCCTAAGTGCCGGCCATAACAAGTGGTCAAAGGTCAAACACATAAAGGGACCTAAGGACGCGGCCCGCAGTACGATGTTTGCGAAGTTTGGCCTGATGATCAAGATCGCTATAAAAGGTAAGCAGACAGTAACCAGGTTCCCAGTTTGATTCCCGCTCCTCCCGGGCAGCGTGTCGATGTGTCCTTGAGCAAGACACTTAACCCCTAATTGCTCCAGATGAGCAGGTTGGCACCTTGCATGGTCGCCTCCGCCGTCGGTGTGTGAATGTGTGAGTGAATGGGTCAAATGTGAGGAACAAATTGTAAAGCGCTTTGGATAAAAGCCCTATATAAAAAAAGCAGCCATACCAATGTGAGGAACAAAAATTGTAAAGTGCTTTGGATAAAAGAGACATATAAATGCACCATCAGGGCCGTGCACAGACACTTTGGGGGGCAGGGGCTCAAGCTAAAACAAAAAGGGCCCTCGCCCCACTGACACTCTATTCACACCTCTCATCCAGAAAACACACACCTGTCATTCCTCCGTGGAGTTTGTGGGTGGGGGCGTGGGGTTCGCTGGTTTCCTCGTGGTGGCGAGGTCGCCGGGACGCGTGAATATTAAAGGCAACCAACTTGTGTTCGGCTTTTCTCTGATTGGCCGCGCCCCCCCCCCGCCCCCACGCGCAGGCAAGCGGCAGTCGTCCCACGTCCCAAATGAAATCCAAGGAGCAAGCGAGCGGCAGCGCGGGCAACCAACTTGTGTACCAACGCACTTGTGTTGGGCTGCTGTTCCAACGCACTTGTGTTCAGCTGCGGTAGCAGTGGAGCGCTATGAAATGCGCTGAACTAGAAAGCGTAACGTTATTATGTTTCACGTTTTTAACAACCAACTACCAGATTCACTCGTGTATAAACAAAGCCCATACAGTTATGAAATGCGCTGAACTAGAAAGCGTAACGTTATTATGTTTCGCGTTTTTAACAACCAACTACCAGATTCACTCGTGTATAAACAAAGCCCATACAGTTATGAAATGCGCTGAACTAGAAAGCGTAACGTTATTATGTTTCGCGTTTTTAACAACCAACTACCAGATTCACTCGTGTATAAACAAAGCCCATACAGTTATGAAATGCGCTGAACTAGAAAGCGTAACGTTATTATGTTTCGCGTTCCATTGATTAACGCCATTACCTGCTGTGCTGTAGGAAGCAGAGGTACAGTAAGTTACAGTAGGTGTAGGTTACATGTTTAATCAAAGCCCATACAATTTTTTAGATGAATGATTGTGGATATAATATAGAAAACACATCATTTTGATATTGTCAGATGGCGCAAAATACAATGGTGAGTGAGAAATATATCTCCAGTGATGAAACCCAGTGCTCTATGTCTCTATGATACACAGCGTGGATGGGCTTTCAGAGGGAGAGGCATGACTTCGCGACAGCCATATTAGACATTCACTGTACATCAGTGTGGAACTGTAACGTTATATGTTATTTCGCCCGTGGAGGCTGCTGAGCCTGAAGCGCCAGCGGGGCGACGCGGTGGTTTATCCCCGGCTTCCGTGCGCCGCCCGCGGCTTGACTCGGTTCAGCTCCAGCAGCAGCAGCGGCCGTTCCTCCGTTGTAGAAGCCCTTCAATGACAGCGCTCTCATATTTTGCTTATCAATGACTTCGCGACAGCCATATTAGACACATCGCCATAATTTAAGATATAGTTTATGCATTCGCAAATATGAGAGCTCTGTCATTGAAGTGGGTGGTGGCAGCATTACTAACAGTAGCGATTTTTATTGTTTTGTCATGACCAAACATAATCCCAACATAGATAGGAGGTGTACTGTATGTCAAATGTCGGTCATGTGGTGGAAGAGTTTAGTACAGTCACACAACAGAACACTGCTGTAGTACAGTCGCACAACAGAACACTGCTGGTTCGACCAGCGCTTCTGCCGCGTCTCTCTTGCCGCAAGGGCGTGTGCTAGTGGATTGATTGATTGGCCGTGTGGCCAATCAGAGAAACGCTGAACGAAAAGCTGAACACAAGTTGGTTGCCTTTAATATTCACGCCGCCGGGACCGGGGGAGACGGGCTGTTTTGTGTTTTCCTTCGGTCATGGCGTGCTTTATCAGGGGGGGGTGTCTTGGATGGGGATTGATGTGTGGGTAGGGCTGGGCGATATGGCCAAAAATGATATCACGATAACGATATGATAATGTTATTATATCACTCGATATCGATAATTATCGATATTGTTATAAGTATTAAATATATATATATTTTTTTTAATTATTATTATTATTTTTAAACAACAGATGTATGTTTATTTTGCAGCAATTCTTTGTCGTTGCCGCCATCTTTAGTGTTACAGCCCCTCACACTCCAGGGCCCTGTTCCTCGTACCTGGCTAACTGAGTTAGCCGGATAATTTTCAGCATAGCTTGACTTAAGCCAGACCTTTCCGTTCCTCGACGCTCGATTGTCTAAATCACTATGACAACAGATCAAAAAGGAACCTGGGCCCTGTTTCATGTACGTGGTTCAACTAAGTCGATCAAGATGTCCATTATCCAGCTTCAGTTAACCCGATGTTCGAAGCTGGGATTTTCCTGTTTCACAAAGGTGGATTCAGTCTCGTTAACTCAAGCCAGACTTGCGAGTCAGGCTAAATGCGCGCGGCCGTTTTAGGTGAAAAGCCAGCACGTATCGATGGCAGAGACCCTGATTCTCAACGGCATTGATTGATTAATTGATTTAAGACTTTATTGACAGATTGCAATACGGCTCAATCGCCTCGCCGACAAGTTAAATGCGTTATCTATAGGCTAATTCTAAGTCCCTCATTACCTCAATCAATCAGACTATATTTCTTTAAACTTGCCTGCTGGATTGAATAATCAAATGAGATCTTGCTAGCGAAAAAAATGTGTTAACTGTTATACAGAATTACGATACGGCCCTCTTGCCCATTGATTGATGTATAGTCAATCTTTAACTTATCTCCAATGTGGTCTAACGGGTTGTTCTTTTGACTTTCACACGGACGACCGGGGTTCAAGACCCTAGTCGTCTCCTTTTTTTTGCAATATAGGAATAATTCAATTTGGTGCACGTTGAGAGCTATATAAAGAATGACATCCTCAATGCATGTAGATTTATAATATTTTAACTTAAAACCAGGCTACTTTGGCGTATAATCATTAATATTATATTCAAAAAAATCATATTGGAAACACCGGGATTTTAACCCGGGTCGCAAGGTTGGCAGGCTTGAGCACTACCGCTGGGCCACTGTGCCAGATGGGATAAATTCATTGTTTATACATTAATGAACGAGAGACCCGTGTTTAGAATATTCCTTATTTTGAATGAAGTTTTATTTCTTTATCCTCATTCATTCATGTGACGTCAACGGCTCATTCAATTTCTCAAATCCGTCAAACAGCGCATCTCATCAGACATCTTAATCCCAGTTACAATTAAAATAACCAAATTTTTGTGTACATCGCACGAGCGAGCGCCACCGTTGCCACGGTATATATAACGTGCATTATTTAGGACAAAGTGAATTTAATATCAGCATTTTGGGTCTATTTTACATTTCAAAAGCCCCCTCTGGAAGAATGGAGCACAAAAACGTAATTCAGAATGGTATAATGCAGATCGTAGACTGTGGGAATAGTTTCAGGAAACGAGCTGTCACTTCTTTGCGGGGGCGTGGCTCTGCGTGATCGGGCTAACTTGAACTTGAACTCTGCTTTCGAGCAGGCTCAAACTTTTGGATCTGTTGGCATGGTGATCTGGAAAATCCACGTACATGAAACCGGAAAGTCCGGCTAACCCAGTTATCCAGCTAAAGTTATCCGGCTAACTCAGTTATCCAGGTACATGGAACGGGGCCCTGGTCGAGGTTAGTTCAGTTAGCTGGATAAACCATGGCCACACCCTCGCAAAGAAATGCCAGCTCGCTTCCTGAAATAATTCTCACAGTCTAGATCCCATTATACCATTCTGAATTATGTTTTTGTGCTTCGTTTTTCTAGAGGGGGCTTTTGAAATGTAAAATAATAGACCTAAAATGCTGATACTAAATTTACTTTGTCCTAAATAATGCACGTTATATATACGGCGCTCGCGAGGTGCGATATACACATTATGTGGTTATTTTAATAACGCGCAGCATTGCAAATGTGAATCCCGCGGGATGTTTTTAATGAATGAAACCTATCGCTCGTTTGGCTCTGATTCCTTTCATATTCTCCGCTGTGGATGTTTAACGGAGCGTCTGGATTTTGTTTCATTCAAGCATAAATTGAAGTCTTCGTGCATGGATTGTGGATATGAATTACGACAAATCTGAATATGTGGATTGTTGAATTGTCACTGTCACTCACACGTTATTGTGATATTGTAACTGAGATTAAAATGTTTGAGGAGATGCGCTGTTTGATTTGATGACGTGGACGTGACTTGAGAAAATGAATGAGCAATTGCAAGCCTTTGACGTTTTGATGAATGCATTTGAGAAAATGCATTTATCTGTTCAAGCACTGTTAGTGTTATCTGATGATGAACAAGAAGGTGATTAACACTTTCGATGCCGGCCGTGTTTTCCTTTTTACCCCCTTGAATGCCGCCACCCACTTCAATGTTAGCGTTATAAACGCATAATCTATGTTTTAAATTATGTGTCTAATCTGCCCGTCGCTTATCAATGACTTGTTTGCAGTCAACATTGTCGAAACGGATGGTTTTTTAATCGGTTCATATCCTTTTTATAGCATTTCGAAAAGCTATCGTTCTCTTGAAAACTTCCGGAAAATAGAAAGATTCCCCCATAAACGGCATTTATTGGAATATTCTCGAATACACTAGACACGTTGTCATTTGTCGGCCTATTTATGAATAGTTTTCAAATAAATGCTAGATTATCGATAGTATATGTGTACTTATGCACGCTATATAAGCGGGCTGAAAAATGTATTCTCTCATTTCCTCACAACATCACACACACACATACACACATACGGGACACGCTGTTATCTCAGTGAATACAGCTCTGATTATCCTAAAACTGGTAACATAGACTCCTTACCTTAGATCAGATGTTCTCCAAAAAGATTATTCCAATTCCTGATCGCCATTCCAAATATCGATTGCGTTTATTGATTGATTATTGGCTGCTGTAAATATATATTCCACGCTGCTTTCCAACTCGCGATCACTTCCCTCATCATCAGATCCCTCGCCAGCATAATGGAGCCAGTTGGCTCCCCCCACACAGATCCACCAGTATAATCGACTGACCTGCAGTTACACAGGGATAGACGATTGGGGGGCGGTATTTTCCCATCTGAGCTCCTAGAGGGTCTGCTGTACCAACGGGAGACTCGGTTGATGAAATATGAATTCAGATTAGGGCTGGGCGATATGGCCAAAAACGTTATCGCGATAAAATTATAAAATTATTTTCATATAACTCTATATCGATAATTATCGTCGATATAATGTCTGTCAAGTTTAATTAACTTTTTATGCCCGGCGCCGATGGACGGGCTATTAATAGACTTGTTTTGCTGCTGCGAATGTCTCGAGAGTCGAGTTGATGTCGTCATCAGTCCGCGCACGTTAGCAGTTAGCCAGAGCAAGTGGAGTATCTCATGACAATGTACTAAATATGACCCTAAAATACTCTGTTCCGCCCCAATACATTGCAACGACGTCCACCGTATACCCCACACTACTATAACAGTTACCCTCAGAATTCAAAACACACACCAACTCGGCAGGTAAACTGTAAAATAGCGCCGTGCAAGCTAATTATCCTAGCCAGCCTCGTTTTCAAGCAGTGTATTCCATGACAATGTACTAAATATGACCATAAAATACTCTGTTCCGCCCCAATACATTGCAACGACGTCCACCGCATACCCCACACTACTATAACAGTTACCCTCAGAATTCAAAACACACACCAACTCGGCAGGTAAACTGTAAAATAGCGCCGTGCAAGCTAATTATCCTAGCCAGCCTCGTTTCCAAGCGGTGTATTCCATGACAATGTACTAAATATGACCATAAAATACTCTGTTCCGCCCCAATACATTGCAACGACGTGCACCGTATACCCCACACTACTATAACAGTTACCCTCAGAATTCAAAACACACACCAACTCGGCAGGTAAACTATAAAATAGCGCCGTGCAAGCTAATTATCCTAGCCAGCCTGTTGACTACTGGAGTCC
The DNA here is from genome assembly GCF_963971535.1 of Notolepis coatsorum. Lineage (NCBI taxonomy): Eukaryota > Metazoa > Chordata > Actinopteri > Aulopiformes > Paralepididae > Notolepis > Notolepis coatsorum. Next base: position 17,451,582 of record NC_140174.1, on the reverse strand, counting down.
TAGATTCCGGGTCTCCTTCCGCTGTCGGCCATCTCCTTCACTGATTGGTTGTTAGTGCGTGTGCTCATATCCAAGCTTGGAAAATCGATATATCGAAACTTTGCGACCACGTTTCATGTTTATTTCGAGGAAATAATTTATCACGATAGTTATCGTTATCGTTTTATCGCCCAGCCCTAATTCAGATCACTAATAAAAAAAAATAAACGACAATTCGCTTTGTCTGCACTCAACGGGGGGCATGATAAGATGACAATACACGTTGCTGGCACTCAAAGTGTTAACGTAACTGGTGTCACTGGTATAAACCAAAGGTTAATCAATTCAATGCATGTATGGATCATGTCCGAAACAGATTAAAACCTGATTCATAGTGAAACTGTATAGCCTCCCTCCAAGCCTCTCTGACATGTTATTTCGGGGGTCGAGCCTTGAAAACTTTGGGAACCATGTATTTATATATAAAGTACATGATACCTAAACCGAGCGCATACAGTACAGATATCCTCATAAGTATCTATTAATTCGTATCAATTAGATACTCTTTGGGCTTGTTTGTATCTACTTATTCTGAACGAGTTTAACTAATTATTTTCGCTAGCAAGATCTCATTCGATTATTCATTCCATTAAGCCTACTGCCAGCAGGCACATTTAAAGAAATATAATCTGATTGATTGGGGTAATGAGGGACTTAAAATTAGCCTATAGATTATGCATTTAACTTGTCGGCGAGGCTATTGAGCCGTACTGTATTGTACCCATTCTGCAATCTTAATAAAGTTTTAAATCAATCAATCAATCAATGCCGTTAGAAAATCAGGATTTCTGCGATCGACACCTGCTGTCTTTTCAGGTGAGGCGGCCGTGCACAATTATCCTGAGTATCAAGTCTGGTTAGAATTAACGAGACTGAATCAGCGTTCGAGGAACAGGGAAAGCCCGGATTCAAACATCGGGTTAATTGAATCTGGATAATGGGACTTTTGATCGACTTAGTTGAACCAGGTACGGGGAATAGGGCCCAGTTCTCAGGCTGCAGCTGGTTTGAAAGCGAAAGTAAACAGGCTTCTCTACTAGCTGTGGCTCCAGGGGAGTTGAATAGTTCTGGCTCTGCTCGTTTCTTTTCTATCTTTTGGCGCTTTTTTGGTGGACAAACCACCGCACATGTGACTTGTGACTGGAGACTAGCTCTGCTAGCACACATAGCACATAGTACAGACGGTTTCAAACTGTATTTTAAATTAGAAAGCAAACAAAATAAATGGACAAGAGAAAAATAAATCTCAATTTGGTCAGTATTGTCATTTGGACAAGCAAAGCCATTACTTTAAGTTGCAGGCAAAAAAGACAAGTCTGTCCACTGTCTCTGGTTTTAAATTTCTTTTATTTTTAATCTTTTTGGTATTTTTTTTATTATCAATCGATATCGATTATTAAAATATATCGCGATAATTATCGTTATCGTTTTATCGCCCAGTGTTTGGGGTGTTTGGGGGACTGGCTGTTCCGGGGGGGTTCACATGCCTTCGAGCAACACTATACTTATTTTTAGGGATGCACGATAATTATCGGACCGATATCAGCAATTATGACGTCATCCCGATAAACCCGATAACGTTATTGATAGCTCCGATAATATATAATACATTTTTTGGTTAAAAGAAATCCGGTGTGGGTGGATTTGGATGAAGGGCGCTTGTTTTTATTATAGCCTCCTCCCGTTTTGCCAGTACTGTGGTACGACTGACAGCGTGTGGTTTAGGAACAGGGAGTTTTTCACAAATCCAGCGCTCCCTTTCTTGGCTGTGACGTAGTCACGTTACATTCGGAGGCAGACAGTCGATCTGCCAATTACGTCCCACCGCTTGCACCCACCTCTTCTTCTTACCACCAATCAGAAGCTCTCGTTCGTTTATTTACCTCCGGATTGTCGGCCATTATTCTACTCGGAGCTCAGGCTAATAACGTTAGCTCCCCGCCAGCCACATTGACAAGTACCAGCGCTTATACATTACTGGCAAATGTCTTGTTGCACTTGTGGCAACGAGCGTTGTCAGCATCGACTTTAGTAAAATAGACCCAGACTTTTGAACGTTTCGTTCTGTCCGCCATGATGAGAGCAGAGCTGTCTGTACTCGGCAGCACCCGTGTGTGTGTGTGTGTGAGTGAGTGTGTGTGTGTGAGCACAGCCCGCTCCTCGCGCAGGCAGAGACACGGAGGCAGGAGAGATATAGAAAACGGCCAACAAGATTAGTTTGCGACGTTTAAATTCCTCAAAAAAAAAACTCCATAATTTCTCGAGTACCGATAGCAGTACCGATGACGTCGGAGCTTATAAATACTAAAAAAAAAAAACGATAAAAAAATATACACATATATATATACATAAAAAAAGAAATTATAATACAATAAATATCGGTTATCGGCTTGAGGAGCATAAAGCTATCGGTATCGGTGTCAAAAAATCAATATCGTGCATCCCTACTTATTTTATGCCTATTCTTTTTTTTTTTAACTTTGACCAGTCAGCTGGTTCTTTTTGCGTTTATCGCATTTTTCTGGTCAAGTATGACCGACAGAAACAGGTTGAATGAGGGTACAGATGGGGGGAAAGACACTCTGAGAAAGTACGGCTTGTCCGGGAGTCGAACTCGCTACCCCAGATCCGTGACGCGCACGGTTGTCCCCGACGCCGAAATAGCGTTCGAGGTACGCGGTGAGCTACTGGAGCTCCCCTTTATGCCTATTCTTATGTCTGCACTTTCTACATTGCACTACTTTTATTGTCTTTTATTATACCTATTCTTATGTCTGCAATTTCTACATTGCTTTTATTCTGTCAACTATATGCAAATGTTATGCCTATGTTAATTGTATGCTATTTGCTGTGGGGCACTTTGGGCTGCGGTCCATGTGTGAAAGGTGCTATATAGATAGTTATTATTTATTATTATATTGTAAAAAAAAAAAAATTATGCATTGAAATGTCTAAGTCTCGATGACATTGAAAATGAGGGTGACCTCAATTGTCCATTTAGAGAATAAGTAAAGGTTTGAATTGGAAACAGAACAAGATGGTTGTAAGGTAAATGCATTTCACAAAACACTTTCTTTGCTTTTCGACTGCGACTATTATAATTTATATTATTATATTATTTTACTGAGCTAACCCGTCATGGACTGTTTTACTGAGCTAACCCCGTCATGGACTGTTTTACTGAGCTAACCCGTCATGGACTGTTTTACTGAGCTAACCCGTCATGGACTGTTTTACTGAGCTAACCCGTCATGGACTGTTTTACTGAGCTAACCCGTCATGGACTGTTTTACTGAGCTAACACGTCATGGACTGTTTTACTGAGCTAACACGTCATGGACTGTTTTACTGAGCTAACCCGTCATGGACTGTTTTACTGAGCTAACCCGTCATGGACTGTTTTACTGAGCTAACACGTCATGGACTGTTTTACTGAGCTAACACGTCATGGACTGTTTTACTGAGCTAACCCGTCATGGACTGTTTTACTGAGCTAACCCGTCATGGACTGTTTTACTGAGCTAACCCGTCATGGACTGTTTTACTGAGCTAACCCGTCATGGACTGTTTTACTGAGCTAACACGTCATGGACTGTTTTACTGAGCTAACACGTCATGAACTGTTTTACTGAGCTAACACGTCATGAACTGTTTTACTGAGCTAACCCGTCATGGACTGTTTTACTGAGCTAACCCGTCATGGACTGTTTTACTGAGCTAACACGTCATGGACTGTTTTACTGAGCTAACACGTCATGAACTGTTTTACTGAGCTAACACGTCATGGACTGTTTTACTGAGCTAACCCGTCATGGACTGTTTTACAGATGGAGGGTCTGCTAACCCAGAGATGAATCTGAACCTGGCCCAAATATTGGAGCAATGCAGAACCAAGAACATGCCTAAGGCAACCATAGACACCATTCTGAAGAATGCGGTAAGTTGACCTCACATTAAACACGTATCTAACATGACGGCACATATTATTTAATTATATTAGTATATATTTAGATTCTAGTGTTTATTGTACCATATTTATTGGTACACGGGCATCGATCACGAGGACGACCCACATTAACGTATGTGGACGTACTCGGGAGAGACGCGGGAGCAGAAAGCACCGGCGAGCTAGCCAGATGCATGGAGGATCGGGATGACTGGCAGCGCCGATGGAGGGCCCGTCGGAGGACGACCTAGATAGATAAATAGATAATATAACTGATGGGCCATACAGACCCTCATCTGCACCTTTGATCACACTGCCTACTTACACTGTCCAGCTCTCTGCCTAGGAGAATGATCCGTCACTACAAGGAATCTAATGGGAAGGTCATATGGTAGGGCACTAATCTGATGGGAAGGTCATATGGTAGGGCACTAATCTAATGGGAAGGTCATATGGTAGAGCACTAATCTGATGGGAAGGTCATATGGTAGAGCACTAATCTAATGGGAAGGTCATATGGTAGGGCACTAATCTGATGGGTAGGTCATATGGTAGGGCACTAATCTGATGGGAAGGTCATATGGTAGGACACTAATCTGATGGGAAGGTCATATGGTAGGGCACTAATCTGATGGGAAGGTCATATGGTAGGGCACTAATCTGATGGGAAGGTCATAATGGTAGGGCACTAATCTGATGGGAAGGTCATATGGGTAGACTATGGTATGAGGTAGGTAGTTATGATCAGTTGTAGACAGTGAAAGCAGTAGGTAGGTCTCATGGCCAGTACTCAGAAGGAGCTTCTACCCCCAGGCCACCAGGATGCTCAATGACTCTATGCAATACTAACCCATCCATTCTACATTCATTGCACACACATCCACATGCACACACTCACTTTAATGTGTAATGACGTGTGTGTCCCCCCCCCCCCCCCCCCCCCCACAGGAGAAGGCTCCGGCAGGAAGCCAGCACATGTACGAGGCCCGTGGGCCGGGCGGCTGCTCCCTGCTGATCCAGGTTCTGACGGACAACCAGACCCGCACCCTGCAGCAGATCAAACACCTGCTCAACAGGAAGGGGTCAGAATCGGATATGATTTTATTAGCCTTTTTATTAGATGTCGAACGCAAAACCTCCCATCTGAACATTCAACTTGCAGAACGATGTATTTTTTAAGGATGCCCAAAACAATACACTGCTTTTGTTTTGGCTTTTGGAAAATATCTTGCAGACGGACTGAATAGGTGCAGAGATGGGACGTTTCTCGTCATCCAAAGTGAATTTCTCATCCGAAATCTTGCAGATGGGAGGTTTTGCGTCTCGGCCATCGATTCTTATCAGCCGCTCTTCCTGGGATCAAACACACAACATATAAACATGACAACAGATGAAGACATTTACAGACAAAACAACCAAGAAAGTGACAATATCCTTTCTCTCAAACATATTACTACATACCATATTCTTAATCATGGAATCATACATAACATAATACAATATTATATTACCGGTACATAATACAGTATATATTAATATGCACAAAATTCACAAGCAGTGATCAATCATAAACATACATTATTAAAGGAGCTCCCGTCTTATACGGAGCTACTGAGCAATTTGATCCCGTAGATGGACCTGGCTGACGCGCCGTTCTATTTGTTTGGTCTGATACCAACCCGTCAGTTCGCTGTGTGTCAGTGTTGTTCCAATGATACGCTCGGATGCAGGCTGCTCTTCTTGGAAAACGATATATTTATTTTGCTTCACTGTGAAAACGGGATATATTGGGCTCCATAAACACTAAACAGAACAAATAATACTTAATATAATAACTAATTGCATACAAAAACCATTGCCCCTTCCGCGTGATTTTTTTCCGTAGCCTTTGTTTGCGAAGACGCTCTCTGATTGGCTAGCCCGCGTGCGTCTATTCGAATACCAACCGGTTCGTGCTTCCGCGTTCGCGTTTTGCGCTCTGATTGGCCACTGACCTACGCTAGTACGCCCCCCTTATCTACGCCAGTTATCTACCCCAGTTCGCCTCCAAGAACAGCTGTTTCCGTTAGTTTTGTCCCCCCCCCCCCCCCCCCCGGTATGAACGTAGAAATAATGCGTGGACACTTTGAAATGGGTATCACAGTAGTAAGTCCTACTGTAGAACATATTAGCATGATGTCCTACTGTAGTACATGACATATTAGCATGACATCTGATTTATTAATGCCAGATTAGGGACAAACGCAATTGGCACAAGTGTAAATCATGGATTAGTCACTCAGTTTAAACATCAGACATAGCTCACCTCGTTCGTTTTTTTTACGCTTAATTAATTTATCCACTCTGGTTGGATGGTGTGTAGTATGTAGACCTGTCACGATAACACATTTTGCTGGGCGATTAATTGTCCCAGAAATTATTGCGATAAGTGATATTATTGCGGTTTTGAGAGAAATTATTATTATTATTATGTATTTTCCAAAAGTTTTCAATACACTTTTTTTTTTACTAATATAATGATAATAGCACAATAATGCAAGGAAACCGTTTCAAAGTGCAATAAACCTTTATTTAACATTGGAAGACATTTTAAATATCCTAAATTACTACCTAACCAATCAGATCTGAAATATGAGGTAGCATCAGAAGCAGAGTAACCTTGGCTCGTTCCCAGTTTTAGCTCTGTGAGAGCAATGATCAAACGAGCAGAGCAATGTGTGTGGACAAGAGGCGGGTTGCTACGTTTAGTGTCTTTTCCGGTGTTTTAGACTTTGCTCTTTTATTTTGAAACCCACCGACCGGAAGTATTGTTGTTATTATCCTAGCAGAACCTATGAGCGGACAACTTGTGTCGTCCGGTTCTGTGTTTTTGAGCTAATGATAAAACAAATGTTGAGATTGTTGGTGAACAACTAACTTTAGGTTCGTTTTAACGTTATAGCTACTAACGTTAGATGCAGCTACTACAGGCAATCAACGATCAACCCCAATAACAGCCTGTTCCAGCTGCTGAGGTCAGGCAGACGCCTGCGAACCCCAGCTACTAGGACAGAGAGGCTTAGGCTCAGCTTCTTCCCCCAGGCCATCAGAGCCTTGAACAATGAACATTAAGTGCCACAGAACACTGAACTATCCACACACAAGCACACACACGACACACACGCTGTGCACTAGCAGCCACTTTAACACTTTAACATGAGCGGGCACACACTCATGCCGCACTCACCCACACTTACTGCCAAAAGGAAAGGCCACTTTAAATTAGTATAGCAACAGTAACAGTGTATTGCACTACCAAAGCTACCTAGCATGTCCTATATGCTCTGTAAATAACTATGTACAGATACCGAGATGTCACACCATGTTACCTGTTACCTGTTATTGCACAATGTTGTTTTTATTGGATTCTATTATATGTTGTACCACTGTATTGCACATCGTTGCGGGCAAGACCACCCGCATTTCATTGTATACTTGTATGCCGTGACAAATAAAACTCTTGACTTGACTTGACGAGGAGGAAGCGTCATAGCATCAACGCTAGATCTTTAATCTTTATTTAGCAGTCCAGTTTCTCCGGGCAGTAGCGTATAGCGTTTGTTCATGCTACATCACTACTTGGGTCTAAAAATAGCTACACTACAAAGAACGCTACTTGGTTCAAAAGGAGCGACGCTACCATCACGCTACTGAGAAATGTAGTTATGCTATGTAGCGTTGCTACTGCCCAACATACGCATGGTGCTCACAGGAGCTCTGTACTCTGTAGTAACGCCAGCGGCCCGCCTCCCCACACGGAGAGTGACTGACAAGAGGTACTGGTTCCCGCCTCATTAAAACAAACACGCAAATAGCAATTAATTGCGCCCGTCAAAATCATTGCATTCATTTTCATTATTGCGCGATAAATTGATTTATTGCTTATTGCGACAGGCCTATGTGTATGTATATGTATGTATTGTGCTGTATAATGACAATACATTTGAATCAAATCTCATTTTGAAATCGCTACGCTGCCTATGGACACGATTGTATTGCACCATGGTGATCCACTCAACGGGTAGCGATTTCAAAATGAGATTCGATTAAAATGTATTGTCATTATACAGCACAATACATACATATACATACACACCATCCAACCAGAGTGGATAAATTAATTAAACGTAAAAAAAAAAAAAAAAATTTAACCAAGAGTGATTTGAACTTGTGACCATAGGATCCACAGGCAGCAGACGAACGAGGTGAGCTATGTCTGATGTTTAAACTGAGTGACTAATCCATGATTTACACTTGTGCCAATTGCGTTTGTCCCTAATCTGGCATTAATAAATCAGATGTCATGCTATTATGTCATGTTCTACAGTAGGACGTCATGCTAATATGTTCTACAGTAGGACTTACTACTGTGATACCCATTTCAAAGTGTCCACGCATTATTTCTACGCTCATACCGGGGGGGGGGGGGGGGGGGGCAAAACTAGCGTATGTCAGTGGCCAATCAGAGCGCACGAACCGGTTGGTATTCGAATAGACGCAGCCCGCGTACAGCGAAGACCCTCTCTGATTGGTTTAGCTCCGAAGGGCTCTGGGATAGAAATGTCCGAATTGTACATATAATATTCTCTGCTTCGAAGTGGTTATGCTTTGGCTTTCTTTTGAAGTGGGTTATGCTTAGCCCTAACTCTAAGCATAACCCACTTCGAAAGAGGGCCAAAGCATAACCACTTCGAAGCAGAGAATATTATGTACAATGCGGAAGAGACCCTTCGGAGCTAAACCAATCAGAGAGGGTCTTCGCTGTACGCGGGCTAGCCAATCAGAGAGCGTCTTCGCAAACGAAGGCTACGGAAAAAAATCATGCGCCCTTTCCGGGTCAAACTCCTACCTCCTACAATGTACCTGGCACTTATATAACAGAAGCGCCACCCTATGGTCACATAAATCCATTACACATAATTACATCCATTTTGGCCCTTACATACATGCATAATACTACAGTCTTTTACTCTGATTCATAGGTACTGGATATACATACAAAGTAAACATACATACAGTATCTTACACTTTTAGACACTGATATACATACAGAGTTAACATACATACATACTACAGTCTTTTACTCTGATTGATAGATAGTTAGATACTGATGCACATACAGACTAAACTCCACCTATTCGTATAGGCTATTGATATGAGAATGATTTAAAAATGTTAAATATTCAAGAAAACCCACGCTGTGAATGGATTGAATTGAGAGGGAACAGACCCCCAGCACTGATGGAAATTGAGTCAGTATCACATGCTAAATGTAGCGCGGGGGTCTTTCCCAGAACTCATTACGTACAGTAAGACAACAGAGTGGTATGTTCTGCTGATTTCACTCACAGCCTGTAATCCCGTGTTTGTCCACAGAGGGGCGCTGACTGACGGCGCCCGCCATAACTTTGGCAGGAAGGGGGTGGTAGCGGTGGGGGGTGAGGGCGTCACGACGGAGCGGGCCCTGGAGCTGGCCATCGAGGCGGGGGCCGAGGACGTCCAGGAGACGGAGGATGAGGAGGAGAAGCCCCTCCTACAGGTCGGTCTGACGGACGGATGTTTCGACCAATGAGCCTCTTCGCGCACACAGCGTCGTCACAGACGTGTCACATGTCACTCTTTGAAGCGCCTACATGGAAGCCTGTCAGAGCGCAGGGTGCAGCACTTAGTATTGCTGCACATAATGCATATGTATGTGGTTATGGGATGGTTTGGAACCCTGTGTATTATGGGATGGTCTGTGGATCATTAGAATCCAATGCAGGGATACAATATATGGCTGCAGTAAAAGTGCTATAGTCTAGAATAGATAACATTTTATGTAGAGTAATATATATTTTTTTAATTATACACCCACAGAGCTTTTAGAAAGGTGTAGAATAAAAGTTTAGCTTTTCCCCCCCCCAAATTATTATTGATTAATTAATTTATCATTGAAAAAGAATTCTCTCTCTCTCCAGTTTATCTGCGCCCTGGTGGACCTGAAGAACGTGAGGACCTCGCTGGAGGACCTGAAGATGCAGGTCTTGTCCTCGGGGCTGGAGTTCGTGTCCCACACCCCGGCGCCCCTGCCCCAGGCCCAGCTGGAGGCCGCCTCAGCCCTGATCGACGCCCTGAACGACCAGGAGGACGTGGTCCGAGTCTGGGACAACATCCAGGCCCTCGGGTCCGACAGCAGCCCGTCGTCATAGACACTCGCTAGGGGACATTGGACATCTCTGTTCCTCATCGTGGCCTCTGGTCGTACCGTCTGCCAGGTGTACTGTACACCTGGCCTCTTGTCGTGTTTATGTCTGGAATAGATCAGAGATTCCCAGCCCTGTGTTTTGGCAGGTGAACTCATATTGAGGAGAGAAGAAAACTCATCTGCGTTTCCCCGGCTTTTGAAATACAAGGGGGCCTGTAGTAGGGCTGGGGGGTACACCGAATATGAAGGTATACCGTCATGGATCCATAATATATATATATATATATATATATATATATATATATATATATATATATATATACGAACTATTTAAAAGATAACCTCTTAAGCCCGAGCAGTCCGGTCCCGGTATGAGATTGATATCACGCCATAATATATATCTCTACAGAATGTATGAATTAATGATGCGTTTTCTTTTTCAAATGTAGCCAAGAGTAAAGACCCTAACCCTGTCAAAACGGCAGTCAAAGTGTATATTTTCAGCACTACGTTTGTTTACCAACTATTTTAAGTGATTTTTTTTATTTTAGTGAAATATGAGTTTATAGAAATCTCAGGACATCGAGTCGGAAAAAACTCGATGCACTTATAAATGCGAGGATTTGGCGCAATGATGGGCTTTCGTATAAATAAAAAAAACACTTCCCAGCTCACGCCAGCCCCTGTCAATCATCTGACTTCTAGCGTGACCTTTTTCTTTCTCTTATTTTTCGGGATCATACGGCCACAAACCTGAATGTTATTTTTATTTTTTTAAACTTTGACCAGTCACCTGGTTCTTTTAGCGTTTATCGCTTTTTCTTCGCATTCATACTTGGTCAAGTTCGACCGACAGATGCAGGCTGAAAGGGTTCAGATGGGGGGGGAAAGACACTCTGGGAAAGGCACGGCTGCCGTCCGGGATTCGAACGCGCTCAGCCCCAGATCCGCGCGAGCGCGGTTGTCCACGGCGCTGAAATAGCACTCGCGGTACGTGGTGAGCTACTGGAGCTCCCCCTAAACCTGAATGTTATTGACACAAAACAGAACGTACCTTTCTGTGAACGTCTAGCAAAAAACGGCGTTGCAATCTGATGAAAGGGGCAGGGGGAAGGGGAGATTTGGCCCGGTCCATAGATGCGCGACTTGGCCATAATAAGGTCATTTATAGGCCTGATATTCTATAATCATATTTCAAATTGCATGTGTCCGGATGGCAGAATTCAGTACTGTATTTACAAAACCTCACTTTTAATCATCTGCCCTTTATTCATTTGCTTAGATTTTTTGTACACGTGATCTCAAGAAGGTGCTGAATGAGCTCAATTTCTCATGTCTGGTAAATTTTTGCATGGTGTTATTCACCGTCAAAAGAAGAAGAAAACATTTATTTATATTCTCCTTTGGTTCATTACAATTTACTCAAGCCTAGTAACAGACACAATTATTTTTTTTCTGACACTGAATACATTCCCTGAGATCCATAGATGTGCAAGAACATGCAAATGGACCTTGTAGAAGTGGAGCAATCTTCCATTTACTTGTATTTGTATGTATTTTTAGGCAGATTTTCAGAAAATATTGCTAGGGCTTAAGAGGTTAAAGTTACTTTAACTTAAGTTATATTTATCAGGACCATTTTGAATGAAACGGCACCATCCATTCCCACTTACTTTAACTTGAGATTCCTTGCAGCAGTATTTAAAAAGTGAAAGAAAACGGACCATTTTGAATTAAATAGGAATCATGACAATTATATTATAAGATGAAGACGTAAAAAAGATGTCATATCACATTGTCATTTGCACTGGAAACCTATACCGTCACATAATGTTATACCGTCAACACTAAGGAAGATGATATTTTGGTCATATCGCCCAGCTCTCGCCTATAGGGCAGTGTTTCAGCTCGTCGGGGAGGACTCGAGGCAAGCAGTGTGGTTATTTACTGTGACTTCTGTGCAGTCCAAATGTAAAATAAAGTACCAATGAAAATGATTTCAGTTGGATTAGGAATTATTTAAAGAACACCTTTTTGGATCTACGGTAATCCTGGAATAGATGTTTGGCCGCTGCATTGGCCATCAATTCACACAGGGCAAAATGGCTGCCATGTGACTGGTCAATAGGAAAGCTTTGCTGGAGATCAGATGGAGATTTTTATTTAATTTTTTTTATTCTCTTTCCCCCCTTCTTTTTCCGTTTTTCTCCCCTCCCAATGTTAGTCATTATGCCAATTCCCAATCCCCTTCCTGGTCGTTGCGCACTCTACCCCCTACTGTCGGTCTGTGAGGGCGGAGACTATCACATGCTTCCTCCGACACGAGTCGCTGTTTACAATGACCAGGACCCACCCTCGCCGGGTTTCCCACCCGCTAACACTGCCAATTGTGTTAGTATGGACGGTCGGCCAACCCGGAAGCACCACAGCTGGATTCGATCCCACTGTCTCTGTGGTGGTAGACAGATGCTTAGTCCGCTGCGCTACCTGGCCGCCCTGAGATGGAGAACTTAATTAAAAGATCCAGTACAATGATGTTAATTCGGTCAGAAACGGCTTATTGTAGTTAATGTCATGAGTGTAATCCTTTCAGCTTCAGACGTAACTGTTTTAGTGCACCCTCTCTGATCACAGGGGGGGCGTGGCTTAGTGCAGGGGTTCCCAAACTTTTCAGGCCGTGACCCCCAAATAACGGTGTCAGAGAGCCGCGATCCCCACTATTATAGGAGGTAAAAAATTATATAATTTTTTTTTTAATTTTTATAAATGGAAATGTATGGTTGAAACATGCAAACGTTCAAACGCACACACACTAATAAGCATTGGAGGCTTTTAACCAGGGCCGGACTGGGGAAATCATTCAGGCCAGGAAATATAGTGCAAAATATAGCCCCAGTCAGGCCACTTTGTGGGGTTCCCCACTAGGAAATTTTTTGTTACAAAGACTTCATTTCCTGCATTCTGGTGCAGGACTTTTTTTATTTGTACCCTTTAAATGCCAGTGTTTGTGATGGCATCACAAATTATTGTTAAAAAACAGGCTAGCATATGTATGATTAGCAACAACACTGATTTTGATGGATTTTTTGTAATGTCAGATTGAAAATAATACAATCTTTTATTCAATTTCAGCCCTGATCATAACACCACATATTCATTTTATAATTCTAACCCTTTAAATGCCAGTGTGTGTGATGGCATATATTTGCAATATATCAAATGCAAAGTAGATTTTTCTGGGGGGGGTTATTACAGGCTAGCATGTGTCAATGATTAGCAACAACAGTTTTTTGTAAGGGTCCCCCCTCCACCAATCACATGCGGCTCCCTTTGTGTGAGAGCAAGAGAGAGAGAGATAGTTCTCCAACTTGTGTGAGTTGGGGGCGTCGCTTAGTGCACCCTCTCTGAGCAGAGCCAGCTCTCAGTATGTTGAGGGGGCGTGGCTTAGTGCACCCTCTCTGAGAACAGCCAGCTCTCAGTATGTTGAGGGGGCGTGGCTTAGTGCACCCTCTCAGCACAGCCAGCTCTCAGTATGTTGAGGGGGCGTGGCTTAGCATCATAATACATGAAGCTTTCAAATGTAAACACATTAATGAGCCCAGTGTGATCTGTTGCTATGGAGATTAACGTTGGCTATTTGGCTAATCTGTGCCGGCATGAGTTTAATACATTGTCACAGTTGCTGTGGATGTTTTTGTAGCAAACTAGTTTCATTACTTGTTTGTGGACCAACTACCGGTAGTTGATATCCTTTACAACAACTGACAGACTGACTGATGAGAAGATGAAGATGAAGAGCAACCTGAGTAGATGATGTCATCTCTTCCAGGAAGCAGACTGTCGATGTCCAGGGGGCTAGAGATCAAAGGGCTTCACTCATCATCACGACAACAAACAATATTTTCATTGTACTGAATCCAAGTGGATGTGTTGGATGGTAAGTTGGGGGGCGACAGTGGCTCAGGAGGCAGAACGGTTGTCTGGTAATTGGAAGGTTCCTGGTTCGATTCCCGGGCAGCGTGTCGAAGTGTCCTTGAGCAAGACACTTAACCCCTAAACTGCTCTCGATGAGCAGGTCGGCAGGTCGGTCAGTGTAATGGGTAAAATGTGGAACAAAAATATAGATAAAAGCTGCTATATAAATGCACCATTTACCATTTTTTATTTTAAGTCCACATGTCGACTAATGTGATCGTGTTCAAATTACGTTTTTATTTACAGAATTATCTTCTGTGAATTCTGTTCTTAATGTCTTTCTCAGTATTTAAAAAAAAAAAAAACATTTGAACAAAACTTCTGAAATGATATACATATATATATATATATATTATATACACAGTATATACAGAGCGCTGAAGGTTGAGTGAAGGGCATTGGGCCGCTGTCTCATCACAGGTCATTACCCGCTCGTATGAGTGTGGCGTCGACAACATGGCAGTCGATAAGGTGCCACATTACCAGTATGCAACATATTGAATGTTTGCCAAACCACTTTCCAGGTTGCCCCCCCCCCCCCAGACCCTTTCCCCTTCTCTCTTCTCCCTTCAATCACAACCCCCGTACATATTTCAAGGCCGCCGTACACAAACATTTGAAGCGGTGAGTTGACGTTAACAGTGAGTGTCCGCTGTGCAGCAGCGGCGGTGAACCCATTTCCTCTGGCGGGTCAATGATTCTGTATTGATTCTGCTGTCAGGCGGCTGAAGCATCGACCCGCTCCAGCGTTGGTTGAGTGAAGCGTAGCAACATGCTAAGCTGAGGTCCAGTGCGGTGCCTGTCGAGGCTTAGATCTGCACCCATCAAACCACTACACAACACCCTAACAACACCCCAACTACACCCCAACTACACCCCTAACAACACCCTTGAGTAGATCATCTCCCTGCCGTGAGTCATGGGAGGACCAGGGTGAATATTTCTCAGCATCCAGAAAGTACTTTTTGAAGGATGGAGGATTTGGATCACGGATGCCTGGCTGTCGAGGCCCAGTAGGATCTGAGTTTCTGGAGAGTTTCTGATCAGGTATGCTGTGAGTGTGTGTGTGTTCACGATGCTAACAGCACTTATTCTACATGCAACCTGAGGGACATGGTGCTGTTTCGGCTCAATCACCAGGAAAGTAAAGTAACTAAGTACTTTTATTTAAGTACTGTACTGAGGTATTTGTACTTTTTACGTGAAAATTTCCATTTTAGGAGAATTCATCATTACTCCCTGCATGGCGGCTGCCAGTAGTGGGCACTTTTAATGAAAGCCGTCTGCATACCAAATGTGAAATGAATTCAGAAAAATGTATACTTTTAACATTTTCTAAAAAAGAATAACATACTTTTAATCATTTTCAAACATTTTACGTTGTTTTACTCTAGTTGTAATTATATACACTAACAAAGACACCATTACTTTGTTTTACTCTAGTTGTAAAACACTAACAAAGACACCATTACTTTGTTTTACTCTAGTTGTAAAACACTAACAAAGACACCATTACTTTGTTTTACTCTAGTTGTAAAACACTAACAAAGACACCATCACTTTGTTTTACTCTAGTTGTAAAACACTAACAAAGACACCATTACTTTGTTTTACTCTAGTTGTAATACACTAACAAAGACACCATTACTTAGTTTTACTCTAGTTGTAATTATATACACTAACAAAGACACCATTACTTTGTTTTACTCTAGTTGTAAAACACTAACAAAGACAGTTACGTTGTTTTACTCTAGTTGTAAAACACTAACAAAGACAGTTACGTTGTTTTACTCTAGTTGTAATACACTAACAAAGACACCATTACTTAGTTTTACTCTAGTTGTAATTATATACACTAACAAAGACACCATTACTTTGTTTTACTCTAGTTGTAATTATATACAATAACAAAGACACCATTACTTAGTTTTACTCTAGTTGTAATTATATACACCAACAAAGACACCATTACTTAGTTTTACTCTAGTTGTAATTATATACACCAACAAAGACACCATTACTTTGTTTTACTCTAGTTGTAATTATATACACTAACAAAGACACCATTACTTAGTTTTACTCTAGTTGTAATTATATACACTAACAAAGACACCATTACTTAGTTTTACTCTAGTTGTAATTATATACAGTAACAAAGACACCATTACTTTGTTTTACTCTAGTTGTAATTATATACACCAACAAAGACACCATTACTTTGTTTTACTCTAGTTGTAATTATATACACTAACAAAGACACCATTACTTAGTTTTACTCTAGTTGTAATTATATACAGTAACAAAGACACCATTACTTAGTTTTACTCTAGTTGTAATACACTAACAAAGACATCACTTTGTTTTACTCTAATTGTAATTATATACACTAACAAAGACACCATTACTTAGTTTTACTCTAGTTGTAATTATATACACTAACAAAGACACCATTACTTAGTTTTACTCTAGGTGTAATTATATACACTAACAAAGACACCATTACTTAGTTTTACTCTAGTTGTAATTATATACAGTAACAAAGACACCATTACTTTGTTTTACTCTAGTTGTAATACAATACAGTAACAAAGACACCATTACTTAGTTTTACTCTAGTTGTAATACAATAACAAAGACACCATCACTTAGTTGTACTCTAGTTGTAATTCTATACAGTAACAAAGACACCATTACTTTGTTTGACTCTAGTTGTAATACAATAACAAAGACACCATTACTTAGTTTTACTCTAGTTGTAATACAATAACAAAGACACCATCACTTAGTTTTACTCTAGTTGTAATTCTATACAGTAACAAAGACATCATTACTTAGTGGTGAGGAGGAGAGGAGAGGTGTAGCTCTCTTCCCAACGACAGACACAGACGTCCATAAAGTGTCATTCAAAACTTGTGGAGCAGCGTTTTACACCTGCTCACCTGAAGTCCATCAGAGCGTGCCAGTTCTATCATTCATTTCCGCTCTCAAACGTAACATACTCTCGTGAGGCTTTGTGCCTTATCATGTTTAACTGTTGACCAATGACTTTAGCTTTACATCAAATTATTTATGCATCACATTATTTATCTAATTACTTTATACATAAAAATAAGAAACTCATGAATCAATGAATTATGAATATAGAATATTTATGCAACAGCACTTACAAGAGGAGAGGAGATAAGTTAAGATATTCCTTTGTTGATCCCCTTGGGGAAATGTGTGTCATAGCAGCACAGGGAGGGGAGGTACAGGTATGGGCAGGGTAATAGTAGAAAGACATAAATATTGGCAATAAAATTTGATCTGAATATAAACACATGGGAAAAATAAACTGTAAACAAAGGAGGGGTTGAGGATAATCACTTCTACAACTAGAGTAAAATAAAGTAATGGTATCACTGTACATATTACAGTTTTTTACAATTGCTTTGACGCATTTTGCACATCTGTGTGCCCTATTGGTTATATTATACATTACTCGCAATAAATATAGGCAATACAGAATATGAGGCTGAATGAATTTCAATAGCGTTCTTAATATGTTCTCTCTTCCCATGTGTCCTGCTAGACCAGCTCCATGTCTGACCCTGACCTCATGAAGAGCGGGGGCGTGGCCAACAGGGGCGCCGAACACCTGTCCCCTCCCACCGTCAGGGCGGAGCTCCTCAACCCCTCCTCCAAGGTGAAGGAACGCACTCAGAACGTCACAGAGAAGGTCACGCAGGTACGGTGGCCTGGAGGGGCCTCTGGGAGGGAGGGGGGGGGCTCTGGGAGGAGGGGCCACTGGGAGGGGGGGGGCTTTGCGAGGGGGGGGCTCTGGGAGCAGGGGGGGGGGCTCTGGAAGGGAGGGGGCTCTGGGAGGAGGGGCTACTGGGAGGGGGGGGGCTTTGCGAGGGGGGGGCACTGGGAGGAGGGGGGGGGGGCTCTGGGAGGAGGGGCCTCTGGGTGGGGGGGGGGGCTCTGGGAGGAGGGGCCTGTGGGAGGGGGGGGGGCTCTGGGAGGAGGGGCCTCTGGGAGGGAGGGGCCTCTGGGAGGGGGGGGGGGGGCTATGTGCGTGTCTCTGTGGTCTGACGCTCTGTGGGGAGACACGCATCCGAGCAATTGGTGACTAATTTGTAACTATTGATCGTTGTCAGTATCGACAGGCTCACTGACAGAAATAAACTTTGTGTGTGTGTGTGTGTGTGTGTGTGTGTGTGTGTGTGTGTGTGTGTGTGTGTGTGTGTGTGTGGGAGAAGGGGGGTCTATGGTAAAGAGTAAATTGGCCATGTTCTCTTAGATTAGATTCAAATGTATTGTCATTATACAACAACATAAGTTAGTACTACTGAGTAATAGTGCTAATCAGATGTACGTACAGAGTTGTAGTATTAATATGTACTAATTGCTCCCGATGAGCAGGTTGGCACCTTGCATGTCACCTCCGCCGTCGGTGTGTGAATGTGTGAGTGAATGTGTCAAATGTGAGGAACAAATTGTAAAGCGCTTTGGATAAAAGCGCTATATAAAAAAGCAGCCATTTACCATTTACAGTGATACAGGTATAAAGACACTATGGTAGTAAGTCATACTGGCCAGCAGCGTAACTAGTAAGAGTAGGTAAGGGATATGTACAGATATAGATATAGTATCTACAGATATGTACCTGCATTTAGTCCTTGTTACATATCTGTAGATACTATATCTATATCTGTACATATCCCTTACCTACTCTTACTAGTTACGCTGCTGGCCAGTATGACTTACTACCATAGTGTCTTACTGTCTTCATACCTGTATCACTGTACATATTATTATTTTTTTTACGATTGGTTTGACGCATTTTGCACATCAGAGTTTCAATGTGCAAAACTCTTAACACAGAATGCTATACTGCAAATCTTGGGTTAAAAATGCAATATAGCGGGCGGTCAGGTGGCGTAGCGGAGATTGCGTTCGTCACCAACACCGGAGAAGCTGGATTCGCCTGTTCGAATCCAGCTCACAGCTCCGGCGTTGTCACCAGCTTGGCTGGCCGTTCACACTAATACAATTGGCAGTATTAGAGGGTGGGAAAGCTGGCGGGTGGGTCCGGGTCGTTGTAAACAGCGACTCCTACAGTTCGGTCGGGGCGCCTGCTCAGCGCGGATAGGATCTAAGGGGGGTAGTGTGATCCTTCCACACGTTACACCCTCTCAGTGAGAGTCCGCGCTGCCAGGTGAAAAGAAGCGGTTGATTGGCTAGACGTGTGTCGGAGGAAGCACGTGATAGCCTCCACTCTCCCAGACCGACTGTGGGGGGTAAGTGCGCAGCGACCAGGAAGGGGATTGGGAATTGGCATAACGACTAACATTGGGATGGGAGAAAATCGGAGGAAAAAGGAGGGGGGAAAAGATAAAAAAAAAAAAAAAATGCAATATAGCATGCAAAATAAAAATACCAGTGTCAAATCAGATAATAGTATATGCAAAAGCTTATCACAGCACCAGAACATTAGATATTTCAAACAATTAAGTGAACAACTGAACCAAATGTGATTTATATTTCATGCTAAAGTTTATCATAGTGTCAGAACAGTGGATATGTTCATCGTTGAAGTTTAATTATTGGTGCACTTTTCAAATACAAGTCATTATCAAATAATGTGGTCAAACACAAAATACTTGTTACCAAAACGGACTATGCAATGCCAATGGTCATTTCCTCATAGAGTAACCCCTGTCATAGATGAACAAAAAAATATTTGATTATTTGAAGTTTAATCATTACAGTAAAGAAAGATACATACAGTAATGCTCTGTATTTTACAGTAAAAACCAAAACAGTTACATTAAACAAACTATTGTAAAGTAGTGTAAGTACTGCACAGAGAGAAGACAGCCACGTCCTCCACTTGGTGCTCGTTCAGTTCTAAAGTACAGTAAAGAAAACAATTACAGAAATAATTCACACCCACACCTTTAGTATTTATGAAATATACTGTAACAGACAACAATATAAATTACTGTAATTTCAATATACAGTTACTGTACAGTCAATTACACATATTGACTTACCAATTATCTCTCTTACTGTAAAAAATCGTATAATGGATGCCACCGTTGACCTGTTCAGGTTTGGCTGCACCACTCTACCAGCTTCAGCCAGTGTTAGACCTCGGTTTACTGTATTATGTGGTCAATAATTGTGGCTATAATTTCATTTGAGACAGATGTTCTTCTGCCTCCTTGGCCACGACCACGACCCCGACCACGACCCTGTCCTTCGTTGCCAACCTCAGCTGCACCAACTTGCTCCATGTTGCTCTTTTCTTCAGGTTTCTAAGCAGCCTTTTATTAGGGCTGGGACGATACATCGATCCAGATCGATACATCGATGTAATTATCAACGATCGAATCGGATCGATGCAATGTAATAAGATCGATTCATATCGATACTCTTATTTTGAAAATCCTGTGGCGAGTCTCATATTCGCCCAAGAACAACAGCAGTAGCTCCGTGTGTGTAGACGTTACAGCATAGCATTCTCCCTTTCTGTGTGTGTGTGTGTGCGCGCGTCTTTGGAAAGACCAGATGAGGTCAGAGGAGTTTGATGTTTAAATGTTATTTAAACATAAACAATATAATACATAATAAATGTAGGCCTATACATGATCATGCAACATCAACAAATTGTTGTAGGAACGGTTTGGGAGAGGGAGGTAGGGAGGGGTTTTAGGTTGTGAGTTTTGAGTTCCAAAAAATGGAGCTTAAAGTTTAAAGCTCAATATATCAAAACGTGGCACTTTACAGTGAACAGGAGGTCTATTTGTATTAAAAACAATAGATTGATTTTCCTTTAAATGTCTGGAAGAGCTCAAAAATACAAATGTCAAATGATATTTTCGTTACCTTTTTTTAGTTGATCTAAATGTTACTGATTGTGTTAAATGGGCATATGATATCATCTCATATCGATTGCAGGCACCTGAATCTAATCTAATCGTATTGTATCGTGAGAGACTTTGTGATATCGGCAAATATCGTATCGTTGTCCAAAGAATCGATATCGTATCGTATCATGATGAAACTGGTGATTCCCACCCCTACCTTTTATGTAGTGCTGAAGAGATTATCAATTGTATTGCAATGCTACTCACCTGGGCAAGGTTGTTGAAGGTAATGAGACATTAGTACAAACACCTGTTGAATTGATTTAGTGATCTGCCTTTGTAGCAATAAGCAATTGAACATCGTCGTAATATTAGGTGGCTGTATTGTATTCTGAGAATGGAGCATATGATTTAGAGTTTGGCACTTTGTATTAACAGTTTGGCACTTTCAACATAGGATGTAATGTCTAAGGTAAGAATTCTGCAACTCAGTTTAGAACTTTGCATTAAGAGTTTTGCACGTTATATGTAAGCATAGCATTTCGTATCTTAGAGTATGCATTTTGAAAGTCAGTTTGGCAATTAGCATTTTGAGTTTTGTACATTGAAATTCTGCTGTGCAAAATGCAAAGCAATCGTAAAAAACTGTAATACTACAACTCTGTATCAACCAGTGTGGTGACTCCATACAACACAACCTCTCTGACACAGTGTGGACATCCACTCTGAGGTCAAGAGGTCCTGGCAGCAGAACAGAACTAAATCATTAGCTGTCACCTGGTACCAGCTGGGCTCCATGAAGACCATGTGGCGCCGCGGCCGTGTTGCTATTTTACAATGAACTATAATGAATTACGGTTCATACAGAAGTTCTGTATGAACCGTAATTCATTATAGTTCATTGTAAAATAGCAACAGTAGTGTAATTATGGTCAAAACCCTATAAATAGCATTTGGAATAATAGATCTTTCTCTCAGAATGAATGCAGCATGGTTTATATAGCGTTATCGGAATATACGGGGTGTAGGCTACTGACTGACTGCGCTCCGCCAGTGTTATTATGCACAGAAGCTCATTTCCTTGTTGTAATAATATATTCTACCACTGGGCGTCAGGTAAGTGTGCTCTGACCTGTGCGTAGACGTAAGCACGGAGTCAAGTTCAAATTGAAATTGATGAATCCCACTCTTTGCTTAGAAATGATCGTACGCACAGGGTAAGCACAGATCTGTGCGTAGAACACGTTGATGAATGAGGGCCCAGGTCTTCTAGAAAGGTCTGTTGGAGGTGGAATTAGTTGGAAAAAGCTGTATGATTGTTGACATGTTAAGAACTAGTTGAATTAGATGTGCTCCTTGTGTGTGCATGCCTGTGTAAATGGTAAATGGCTGCATTTATATATATCTTTTTATCCAAAGCGCTTTACAATTTGTTCCTCACATTTTACCTATTCACTCACACATTCACACACCGATGGCGGGGGCAACCATGCAAGGTGCCGACCTGCTCATCGGGAGCAATTAGGGGTTAAGTGTATTGCTCAAGGACACTTCGACATGCTGCCCGGGAGGAGCGGGAATCGAACCAGGAACCTCCGGATTACCAGACGACTGCTCTACCTCCCGAGCTACTGTCGCCCCCAGGCGCACACACACCTGTGTGTGTGTGTTCGCGTGCGTGTTCGCGTGCGTGTGTGTGCAACTCTGAATATGAGAAAATAAACAGTGTAAACAATATAGTTAACTCTGAATATACAAATATAAGAAAATAAACAGTGTAAACAATATAATTAATTATGAATATAAAAATATGAGAAAAATAAAGAGTGTAAACAAAGGTGCAGATGAGGGTCTGTGTGTCCTATCAGTTATATTATACGTAATAATTTGAACGAGTAATCGGAATCAGAAAGGTCTTTATTGCCAAGTAGTTTACACATATACGGAATTTGATTTGATCGTTTGGTGCGACATTAACGGACAGACAATTTTAAGGTAGAATAAAATAAAAGGTAGAATAAAATAAAATTTGAATATGAACTAAATATAAAATGAATAATTCAAATAAAAATAGAAGTAGAATAGAATAGAATAAGATAAAAGCGGCCAGGGCTGTACAATAGTGCACGATAATGAATCTTGTAGGGCTGTACCGAATGTCATTTTTTAACATTCCAAGCTTCTATTGAAGTATTTGAACGAAGCTTCGAATGTCTGTCGTCATATTTTACATAATCAAAAAAAAGAGAAAAAAATATTTCTTTTTATCCTCAAACTAAATCCTCAATTTGAATAAAGTGATTAATCTGATTAAATGAGTATTTTTTTATTTTTATTAAATCAACTTTATTTAATGAATATAACTCAGTTACCTCAACATAAATAATACAATAAGGGCACGGTTGGTACGAAAGTGATGATTAGATGGAGCGCCGAGTGCCAAGCGGATGCAGATGGGCTACATCATTTATGATAAATGTTTTATTTTCATTTTTATGATGAGTTATATACTATAATATATTCAACCCATTGGTTTAAACAGAATGAATAGACTCATAAAAAAAATATATACATATAAATAAAAAAGAAGAAATTTTATAGAAAATTGGAATGTTGATTTAGAATTCGAACGTCAATATTATGTTCAAAGCTTCAAACTATTCGCTACAGCCCTAGACTCTCGTACTACAACACTGTTTGTCCCCCAGGTCCTGTCCCTGGAGGCGGATGTGCTCCCGGAGTACAAGCTACGGGTCCCTCAGACGGGCTGGTGGATCCTGCTGCACTACAGCCCCGTCAAGGCCTTCTGGGACTGGGTGGTGCTGCTGCTGGTGCTCTACACCGCCGTCTTCACGCCCTACTCCGCCGCCTTCTACCTGGACGAACACGGCGACGCCCACCACCACAGGGGGGGGGGCTGCGGCTACACCTGCGACCCGCTGAACGTGGTCGACCTGCTGGTGGACGTGCTGTTCGTCGTGGACATCGTCATCAACTTCCGCACCACCTACGTGAACCGCGAGGACGAGGTGGTGACGCGGCCCTGGCGCATCGCCCGGCACTACGTCACGGGCTGGTTCCCCATCGACCTGTTCTCCGCCGTGCCCTTCGACCTGCTCATCTTCAGGTCCGGCTCAGACGAGGTGAGGGGGGGGGGGGGGAGAGAAGCCGCCTATTCTCTGTCCTCGCTCCACAAACCAACTTCCCACCACAGTCAGGGCAGCTGAAACCACCACAGTCAGGACAGCTGAAACCACCAGTCAGGACAGACAGCTGAAACCACCACAGTCAGGACAGCTGAAACCACCACAGTCAGGACAGACAGCTGAAACCATCACAGTCAGGACAGACAGCTGAAACCACCACAGTCAGGACAGCTGAAACCACCACAGTCAGGACAGACAGCTGAAACCATCACAGTCAGGACAGACAGCTGAAACCATCACAGTCAGGACAGCTGAAACCATCACAGTCAGGACAGACAGCTGAAACCATCACAGTCAGGACAGCTGAAACCATCACAGTCAGGACAGACAGCTGAAACCATCACAGTCAGGACAGACAGCTGAAACCATCACATTCAGGACAGACAGCTGAAAGCATCACAGTCAGGACAGACAGCTTAAACCATCAGTCAGGACAGCTGAAACCATCACAGTCAGGACAGCTGAAACCACCACAGTCAGGACAGCTGAAACCATCACAGTCAGGACAGCTGAAACCACCACAGTCAGGACAGACAGCTGAAACCATCACAGTCAGGACAGCTGAAACCACCACAGTCAGGACAGACAGCTGAAACCATCACAGTCAGGACAGCTGAAACCACCACAGTCAGGACAGACAGCTGAAACCACCACAGTCAGGACAGCTGAAACCATCACAGTCAGGACAGACAGCTGAAACCATCACAGTCAGGACAGACAGCTGAAACCATCACAGTCAGGACAGACAGCTGAAACCATCACAGTCAGGACAGCTGAAACCACCACAGTCAGGACAGCTGAGACCATCACAGTCAGGACAGACAGCTGAAAGCATCACAGTCAGGACAGCTGAAACCATCACAGTCAGGACAGCTGAAACCATCACAGTCAGGACAGACAGCTGAAACCATCACAGTCAGGACAGACAGCTGAAACCATCACAGTCAGGACAGACAGCTGAAACCATCACAGTCAGGACAGCTGAAACCATCACAGTCAGGACAGACAGCTGAAACCATCACAGTCAGGACAGCTGAAACCACCACAGTCAGGACAGCTGAAACCATCACAGTCAGGACAGCTGAGACCATCACAGTCAGGACAGACAGCTGAAACCATCACAGTCAGGACAGCTGAAACCACCACAGTCAGGACAGACAGCTGAAACCACCACAGTCAGGACAGACAGCTGAAAGCATCACAGTCAGGACAGACAGCTGAAACCATCAGTCAGGACAGCTGAAACCATCACAGTCAGGACAGCTGAAACCATCACAGTCAGGACAGCTGAAACCACCACAGTCAGGACAGCTGAAACCATCACAGTCAGGACAGCTGAAACCACCACAGTCAGGACAGACAGCTGAAACCATCACAGTCAGGACAGCTGAAACCACCACAGTCAGGACAGCTGAAACCACCACAGTCAGGACAGACAGCTGAAACCATCACAGTCAGGACATCTGAAACCATCACAGTCAGGACAGCTGAAACCATCACAGTCAGGACAGCTGAAACCATCACAGGCAGGACAGCTGAAACCACCACAGTCAGGAAAGCTGAAACCATCACAGTCAGGACAGCTGAAACCACCACAGTCGGGACAGACAGCTGAAACCATCACAGTCAGGACAGCTGAAACCATCACAGTCAGGACAGCCGAAACACCACCAATCTTTTGCCGTCGACTAAAAACACACTTCTTCAATCAATATCTGAAATGAAAGAAGAGAAAAAATAATACTAACCTTCTTACTGTCTTCTACTATCATGCACTCTTCCACTAAATAATCTTCCTTGCCTATATTACTACCTACACTATACTAATATGTCTCTACTACTATGCACTCAACACTGCAGCACCCAAGTTTCAGCACTGTTTGATGAACATTGTTACTCATATCAGCTGTAAGAGTTGTTCCTTCCTGCTGACTTGTTGTACAGAACTTGTAAGTTGCTTTGGATAAAAGCTTCAGCTACATTACTAAATGTAAATGTGAGAGATTTGTGGATTAGTCGACTAATTGGGTAGTTAGGGTTAGTCGTTTTATAAATTTTCTCAGAAAATCAGAAGCACATCTCCGGCATCACAATAACATTCACATAATCTGGTCTTTTGATTGTTTCGTTTTTATGTTTTGTGTGGGGACTGCGGATGAAAACTAGCATCCTTGCTAAATCTGAAGTATTTACACTGCATTTATTTGTAGTGTCCATTAATATGCTCTGTCCCGTCTAAATAAACAAATAATAAATAAATAGATTTAATAAGCTATATGTCAACGAGGTCAGTAATGTGAGCAATTTTATAGATTTGTCTAATTGAATGGACTGTTCAACTAGTCGAAAGATAAATCCTATAATAAGGTTTAGCCCTATACGTTTGCGTCTATGCAGATGACATTGTCTTAAAAATATATAAAATAAATATATATATGTGCCTTTTCACATATATTGAAAATATTCTGGTAGAACTGAATAGGTTTATGATTTTGGGGACTTTATTTGGATATTTTACCACGTAATCTAGTGGTAAAATGGTACAAAGTGAATTTGTAAAATTATTTCACAGACGTGGTGAACTTTCGTTCCTCTGTTGAAAGGATGTTGGACCCCATGCTTCATTAACACATTTAAATAACAAATGTTTAATTCCAATAACAAATCTCACAATTTTTTATTTTTTTTATGTTACTTGTCCTTTCGGACAAGTTATGTTTTTGTAGATTTTTATTGGGTTTTTACTACCGGGCAGTCCGGTAGAGAGATAGAGAGAAGGAATGGGAGACAGAGCGGGGGAAGACATTCGGCAAAGAACGCCGGGTCCGGGAATCGAACCTGGGTCTCCCACTCGGGCGCCCCTAAATTTCACAATTTTAGAAACCAGACTTGTACTAAATGCTATATTTTACTATCTATTCTATTCTACTGTTTTATTGCATTGTATTATTTTACTCTGTCTATTGCTTTTTATTCCAGGTTCAAAACTGTCCGGTATTAAACTGTGTGGGTATCAAACAAGAAAGACTGTCAGGCTTTAAAACTGTGTAGGACCCAGGCCTAGAACTGCACCCTGAGAGGGAGGTTTGCCCTGAGTGGGAGGTTTGCCCTGGGTGGGAGGTTCGAAGGGTCAAAGTGGGTATAAAACAGGAGGGAAGACTGTCAAGTTTTAAACTGTGGATGCCAAACATAGAAGGTAAAGACGACTTTGAACTGTTGAACAGTAATCCAGAACTATTTTATTGCACTGTAAAACAAATATTTTATCTATTCTATTCTACTATTTTATTGCACTGCACTATTGCACTATTTTTCTCTGTCCATTTTATCTTACTCTTTTTATTATTGTCTATTTAAAACTGAATCAAACCATAAACAAGGTGGCCTGTTGGGATGTTAGATCCTAATGTGAAAAACTGTGATTTTATATGTCTGCACTTTATGTGCTCATTTTATGCCTCTTTTTTCTGTCGTGAAGCACTTTGAGCTGCAGTTTCTGTATGAAAGGTGCTATACAATTAAAGTTGATTATTATTATTATTATTATTAACTCCCCCCTTCCCCGCCCACCCGTCCTCCTCGGGGGCGCCCCTCCCCCGGAAGATGGCGACGCTGATCGGCCTGCTGAAGACGGCGCGGCTGCTGCGCCTGGTGCGTGTGGCCCGGAAGCTGGACCGCTACTCGGAGTACGGCGCCGCGGTCCTCTTCCTGCTCATGTGCACCTTCGTGCTGATCGCCCACTGGCTCGCCTGCATCTGGTATGCCATCGGCTTCGTGGAGCGGCCGTACACCAACACGGGCTGGCTGGACAACCTGGCGGAGCAGCTGGGCAAGGTCACTTTTTTTTTTATTTATTAGTCGTCAAAGGTACAGTGGAATACAATACACATTGAATGGCACATTTTAATTTTCGCCCTTCCCCCCCTCCCTCCAGGGTTCCCACAGACATTGCAAAATAAAATTCAAGGACTTTCTAAAAAGGATACAGTTCACTTTTAAGTGCTGTTTTCTATAGATTTTTTTTTTTATAAAATAAGAATCTGATCCAATATTTATGGCTCAAAGCCAATCTCCGACACTTAGCCACACCTTAATAATACAAAATTAAAATTAAAATATATATATATATAATAAATTCAATTTCTTGATTCCATATAGGGATGTCCGATATTATCGGCCTACCGATATTATCGGCCGATATTGGCATTAAAATGTGATATCGGAAATATATATATTTTTTTAACCTTTATTTACCCAGGCAAGCAAGTAAGAACACATTCTGATTTTTTTATTGTCAAAAGTATGCGTAATGTTGTGTTAATTCCACAACAAGAGATATGTAATGTTAATTACCTGAAATTATTCCGTTTTTTGGGGGGGGAAACCCTGCATATATCGGTATCGGAAATGAAGAGTTGGACAATATCGGTATATCGGTATCGGTAAAAAAGCCAATATACAATTCTATCTTGGATGATCAAAGCCCTCAATATGAATGGCCGATTTGAATTTCAAGGACTTTCCAAGCACCTTGTCAAAAAGAAATATATATTTAACACTATGATCGCCGGGAACGAGTTTTCACGTCATTCCGAGCCATGCTCATTCTGCCGAAGACGCCGTAACTCGTCTTTGATGTCAATATTTCAAAAATCTGTCATCGAAATCATATTTCCTTTCCGGAGCCCTGAGACACACTGCTGATCTCCTCTCAACTCTCTAACGGTTCAAGAGCGCCATCTGGTGGCCGATCGGCAGATCGCCAACCGGATATTAACCTTTGAACCGGTAGTACTCATCCAAATGTGGTCCGGCCACTCGCTATAGCTCCCGCGACTCCATCTTGAAACACTGGATAATAGATCGCTCGCCCTAACTCAATAAACAACGTTATTTGGACGTATATACTATTATACAACCTGGAAATATATCGGGCATTTCTACATCCCATAATAGAAAAAAATCTGTTCCACGTTCATCTGCCAGCGGCGCGAGGAAGCCACGGTAAGATTCAGCGTTATTTTCTAACGTATTCTATACTAACTGATCTGATGAACATATGACCCACTCTGGATGAATCTAACGCTGCCCACGGAATTATAAACGATCCCCTGCCCATCCGGTCATCATCAGATGATGCGTAGAAACGTCTAGAACCACGTCCAGTTGAAACTTTTTATCTCGCACAGATTCCTACCAAACTGTATTTGATCATCAATATAATGCATTTAGGGCTATAAATCACGTTCTGAAGAAAGCTGCAGAAAACGATAAAAACATACTTATACTTTAGACCATATTTTAGTATGAATATGTGAATGAAAAAGTTTAACGTTGCTACACCCTGAACAATACATATAGGACATTGAATGGGCCATAATAATGGCAATTTAGCAATAGAATTTAAAAAGTTATAGCCCTGCAAAGAAGGGGAACTTCTCCATAGACAAATAGAGCTGGCGAGGGATGGTAAATTATGAATTTAACCCATGGCGATTAAAGTGTTAAGGTATTTTCTTTAAAAAAAAATTAAGGGCAAGGTATTTTTTGAACGAATTCTTTATTTCGAATGTTTACAAATAAATAAACAATAAACAAAAAAAAAATCTAAATGTTTACAAATAAACAAGCGAAAAGGATAGGTTTGAAGCCAAATGGCTTATAGAACAAACCTACCCCTAATTCAAAAACAAATTTAAAAAAAGGTTAATGTTTGCAAAATCAACAATCAACAAAAAACATTCCCGAAAAGAACATTAAGCCAACGTAGGAAAATCAATACTTAATCTGCAATAGCCGAGTTACATGGTAGAGAAAACAGATTCTAGGTTAAATTGGACTATAAGATTCTAGAGAACCCTGTTTTTAAACTGTTTTTTTTATCGCTGGGCAAGGTCTACAACGAGAGCGACAGGAGCTCCGGGCCGTCCATCAAGGACAAGTACGTGACGGCGCTGTACTTCACCTTCAGCAGCCTCACCAGCGTGGGGTTCGGGAACGTCTCCCCCAACACCAACTCGGAGAAGATCTTCTCCATCTGCGTCATGGTCATCGGCTGTGAGTTTCTTGAAGCACCTTTTCCCCAAACCGGTTCGTAAGGCTGTCCCCGAAGCCTGTTTTTGGGATTCGAACTTTGTTTAATTTTTTTTTTATAATTCAAAAAGAAAAAAATATTTTTTTATATAAATATCCTCAAACTAAATCCTCAATTTGAATAAAGTGATTAATCTGATTAAATTAGTATTTCTTTTTTTATTAAATCAACTTTCTTTAATTAATGAATATAACTCATCAGTTTTAATACTATAATATTAGTGTAGCCTAATCTTTATCTGAAACTGTGAAGAAAAACCCCATTGGTTTAAACAGAATGAATAGACAAAAAAAAAATAAAAAAATAAATAACTTTTTCTTTTTTTATTAAAAATAAAAAATTCAAATGTTGATTTAGAATTCGAATGCGAACGTTTGGGCTCAGGCGGGTCGCCTCCAGAACATCTCCCTTTGTCACCTTTTTCTAGCCACAAACGATTGAGATGTAATTGTTCAGATGGTGAGATGTCGACCCGTGGGTACCAGCATCACTACTACTACTACCATAGTGTCTTTATACCTGTGTCATATTAATACTACAACTCTGTACATACATCTGATGAGCACTATTACTCAGTGTACTCATTTATATATTTTATACCCGGTTTAATCACCTGTACATTGTATAATTACTATTGCACTTTACTGTCACATTTGCACTCTGGTTGGATGCCAAACTTTGGATGCTGTATCCACCTCCTCCCTGCTCCCTCTCTCCACCTCCTCCCTGCTCCCTCTCTCCACCTCCTCCCTGCTCCCTCTCTCCACCTCCTCCCTGCTCCCTCTCTCCACCTCCTCCCTGCTCCCTCTCCACCTCCTCCCTGCTCCCTCTCTCCACCTCCTCCCTCTCTCCACCTCCTCCCTGTTCCCTCTCTCCACCTCCTCCCTCTCCTCCCTGCTCCCTCTCTCCACCTCCTCCCTCTCTCCACTTCCTCCCTGCTCCCTCTCTCCACTTCCTCCCTGCTCCCTCTCTCCACCTCCTCCCTGCTCCCTCTCTCCACCTCCTCCCTGCTCCCTCTCTCCACCTCCTCCCTGCTCCCTCTCTCCACCTCCTCCCTCTCCACCTCCTCCCTACTCCCTCTCCACCTCCTCCCTACTCCCTCTCCACCTCCTCCCTGCTCCCTCTCTCCACCTCCTCCCTCTCCACCTCCTCCCTGCTCCCTCTCTCCACCTCCTCCCTGCTCTCTCTACCTCCTACCTGCCCCCTCTCTCCACCTCCTCCCTGCTCCCTCTCTCCACCTCCTCCCTCTCTCCACCTCCTACCTGCTCCCTCTCTCCACCTCCTCCCTGCTCCCTCTCTCCACCTCCTCCCTGCTCTCTCTACCTCCTCCCTCCTCCCTCTCTCCACCTGCTCCCTCTCTCCACCTCCTCCCTCCTCCCTCTCTCCACCTCCTCCCTGCTCCCTCTCTCCACCTCCTCCCTGCTCTCTCTACCTCCTCCCTCCTCCCTCTCTCCACCTGCTCCCTCTCTCCACCTCCTCCCTCCTCCCTCTCTCCACCTCCTACCTGCTCCCTCTCTCCACCTCCTCCCTGCTCCCTCTCTCCACCTCCTCCCTGCTCTCTCTACCTCCTCCCTCCTCCCTCTCTCCACCTGCTCCCTCTCTCCACCTCCTCCCTCCTCCCTCTCTCCACCTCCTCCCTGCTCCCTCTCTCCACCTCCTCCCTGCTCTCTCCACCTCCTCCCACCTCCCTCTCTCCACCTGCTCCCTCTCTCCACCTCCTCCCTCCTCCCTCTCTCCACCTCCTCCCTCCTCCCTCTCTCCACCTCCTCCCTCTCTCCACCTGCTCCCTCTCTCCACCTCCTCCCTGCTTCCTCTCTCCACCTCCTCCCTGCTCCCTCTCTCCACCTCCTCCCTGCTCTCTCTACCTCCTCCCTCTCTCCACCTGCTCCCTCTCTCCACCTCCTCCCTCCTCCCTCTCTCCACCTCCTCCCTGCTCCCTCTCTCCACCTCCTCCCTGCTCCCTCTCTCCACCTCCTCCCTCCTCCCTCTCTCCACCTCCTCCTCTCTCAGCTCTCATGTATGCCAGCATCTTTGGGAACGTGTCTGCGATCATCCAGCGTCTGTACTCCGGCACCACCCGCTACCACACCCAGATGCTGCGCGTCAAGGAGTTCATCCGCTTCCACCAGATCCCAGGGGGCCTGCGGCAACGGCTGGAGGAGTACTTCCAGCACGCCTGGAGCTACACCAACGGCATCGACATGAACGCTGTGAGGCCCCGTCCCCCACGCTGACCCCCTGTCCCCCACGCTGAGCCCCTGTCCCCCACGCTGACCCCCCGTCCCCCACACTGAGCCCCCGTCCCCCACGCTGAGCCCCCGTCCCCCACGCTGACCCCCTGTCCCCCACGCTGAGCCCCCGTCCCCCACACTGAGCCCCTGTCCCCCACACTGAGCCCCCGTCCCCCACACTGAGCCCCCGTCCCCCACACTGAGCCCCTGTCCCCCACACTGAGCCCCCGTCCCCCACACTGAGCCCCCGTCCCCCACGCTCCCTGTCCCCCACGCTGACCCCCTGTCCCCCACACTGACCCCCCGTCCCCCACACTGTCCCCCACACTGACCCCCTGTCCCCCACACTGACCCCATGTCCCCCACACTGACCCCCTGTCCCCCACACTGAGCCCCCGTCCCCCACACTGTCCCCCACACTGACCCCCTGTCCCCCACACTGTCCCCCACACTGACCCCCTGTCCCCCACACTGACCCCCCGTCCCCCACACTGACCCCATGTCCCCCACACTGACCCCCTGTCCCCCACACTGAGCCCCCGTCCCCCACGCTCCCTGTCCCCCACACTGACCCCATGTCCCCCACACTGACCCCCTGTCCCCCACACTGACCCCCCGTCCCCCACACTGTCCCCCACACTGACCCCCTGTCCCCCACACTGACCCCCTGTCCCCCACACTGACCCCCTGTCCCCCACACTGACCCCCTGTCCCCCACACTGGCCCCCTGTCCCCCACGCTGTCCCCTGTCCCCCACACTGTCCCCCACACTGAGCCCCTGTCCCCCACACTGACCCCCTGTCCCCCACACTGACCCCTGTCCCCCACACTGACTCCCTTCCCCCACACTGACCCCCTGTCCCCCACACTGACTCCCTTCCCCCACACTGACCCCCCGTCCCCCACACTGACCCCCTGTCCCCCACACTGACCCCCTGTCCCCCACACTGACCCCCTGTCCCCCACACTGACTCCCTTCCCCCACACTGACCCCCCGTCCCCCACACTGACCCCCTGTCCCCCACACTGACCCCCTGTCCCCCACACTGACTCCCTTCCCCCACACTGACCCCCCGTCCCCCACACTGACCCCCTGTCCCCCACACTGACTCCCTTCCCCCACACTGACCCCCCGTCCCCCACACTGACCCCCCGTCCCCCACACTGACCCCCCGTCCCCCACACTGACCCCCCTTCCCCCACACTGACCCCCTGTCCCCCACACTGACCCCCTGTCCCCCACACTGACCCCCGTCCCCCACACTGACCCCCCGTCCCCCACACTGACCCCATGTCCCCCACACTGACCCCCTGTCCCCCACACTGACCCCCTGTCCCCCACACTGACCCCATGTCCCCCACACTGACCCCCTGTCCCCCACACTGACCCCCCGTCCCCCACACTGACCCCCTGTCCCCCACACTGACCCCCTGTCCCCCACGCTGAGCCCCTGTCCCCCACACTGACTCCCTTCCCCCACACTGACCCCCTGTCCCCCACACTGACTCCCTTCCCCCACACTGACCCCCTGTCCCCCACACTGACCCCCTGTCCCCCACACTGACCCCCCGTCCCCCACACTGGCCCCCTGTCCCCCACGCTGTCCCCTGTCCCCCACACTGACCCCCCGTCCCCCACACTGGCCCCCTGTCCCCCACACTGACCCCCTGTCCCCCACACTGACTCCCTTCCCCCACACTGACCCCATGTCCCCCACACTGACCCCCGTCCCCCACACTGACCCCCCGTCCCCCACACTGACCCCATGTCCCCCACACTGACCCCCTGTCCCCCACACTGACCCCCTGTCCCCCACACTGACCCCATGTCCCCCACACTGACCCCCTGTCCCCCACACTGACCCCCCGTCCCCCACACTGTCCCCCACACTGACCCCCTGTCCCCCACACTGACCCCCTGTCCCCCACACTGACCCCCCGTCCCCCACACTGGCCCCTGTCCCCCACACTGACCCCTGTCCCCCACACTGACTCCCTTCCCCCACACTGACCCCCTGTCCCCCACACTGTCCCCTGTCCCCCACACTGACCCCTGTCCCCCACACTGACTCCCTTCCCCCACACTGACCCCCCGTCCCCCACGCTGTCCCCTGTCCCCCACACTGACCCCTGTCCCCCACACTGACTCCCTTCCCCCACACTGACCCCCTGTCCCCCACACTGACTCCCTTCCCCCACACTGACCCCCTGTCCCCCACACTGACCCCCTGTCCCCCACACTGACTCCCTTCCCCCACACTGACCCCCCGTCCCCCACACTGACCCCCTGTCCCCCACACTGACCCCCTGTCCCCCACACTGACTCCCTTCCCCCACACTGACCCCCCGTCCCCCACACTGACCCCCTGTCCCCCACACTGACTCCCTTCCCCCACACTGACCCCCTGTCCCCCACACTGACCCCCCGTCCCCCACACTGACCCCCCGTCCCCCACACTGACCCCCCGTCCCCCACACTGACCCCCTGTCCTGTCCCCCACACTGACCCCCTGTCCTGTCCCCCACACTGACCCCCCCGTCCCCCACACTGACCCCCTGTCCTGTCCCCCACACTGACCCCCTGTCCTGTCCCCCACACTGACCCCCCCGTCCCCCACACTGACCCCCTGTCCTGTCCCCCACACTGACCCCCTGTCATGTCCCCCACACTGACCCCCCGTCCCCCACACTGACCCCCGTCCCCCACACAAACTATCATTTTAAAATGGAAAACATGTAGGAACCACAAGGCCTTGATACACCAAATCTGCTAGAGGAAAAATATCCTTTGTTGCATCTAACCCTGCACTGATCAAGAGTGACGTTCTCTGTCCCGCACAGGTCCTGAAGGGCTTCCCAGAGTGTCTGCAGGCGGATATATGTTTGCACTTGAACCGCACTCTGCTCCAGAACTGCAAGGCCTTCCGCGGGGGCAGCCAGGCCTGCCTGCGCGCGCTGGCCTGCCGCTTCAAGACGGTGCACGCCCCGCCGGGGGACACCGTCATCCACTACGGGGACGTCCTGGACTCCCTGTTCTTCCTCTCCCGCGGGTCCATCCACGTCATCCGGGACGACGTGGTGGTGGCGGTGCTAGGTAGGGGGTCTGGTGGTGGCGGTGCTAGGTAGGGGGTCTGTTGGTGACGGTGCTAGGTAGGGGGTCTGTTGGTGACGGTGCTAGGTAGGGGGTCTGGTGGTGACGGTGCTAGGTAGGGGGTCTGCTCTGTGTACTGTCATCCGGGACGACGTGGTGGTGGCAGTGCTAGGTAGGGGGTCTGGTGGTGACGGTGCTAGGTAGGGGGTCTGCTCTGTGTACTGTCATCCGGGACGACGTGGTGGTGGCAGTGCTAGGTAGGGGGTCTGGTGGTGGCGGTGCTAGGTAATAATAATAATAATAATAATTCATTTTATTTATATAGCGCTTCTCAATGACCCGAAGTCGCTGACAGTAGTTGGGAACAAGGTAAAAACAAATAAAACAAAAACAAAGAAACATGAGACCATGGGGGGAACAGAGGAAGACAGCATGGGATAGCACAAAAAGACGGAGCGACAGGAGATAGACATCAATCGGGTTGGAGGGGGTTATGGGTGGGGGGGGTTGAAGGCAAGGGAGAACAGGTGGGTTTTGAGGCGAGCTTTGAAGGTGGAGAGTGTAGGGGAGTCTCTGATGGACTGAGGGAGGGAGGGGCGGTAGGGAAGAAGGAGATCAGTCAGGTAGGGGGGGACCAGGCTGTGGAGGGCTTTGAAGGTGAGGAGTAGTGTTTTAAAGTTGATGCAGTGTTTGATCAGGAGCCAGTGGAGAGAGTGGAGGACAGGAGTGATGTGTTGCGGGACCGGGTGTTAGAGGCGGGCGGCTGAGTTTTGGACCATTTGCAGTTTATGGAGGGAGCGGGAGGTGATGCCAGTGAGGAGGGAGTTGCAATAGTCCAGGCGGGAGGAGATGAGGGCGTGTATGAGGGATTCAGCAGCAGGGGGGGGAGAGGCCGTAACGGATTTTAGCAATGTTGCAGAGGTGAAAGTATGATGTTTTTACAATGGAGCGGACGTGGGGGTCAAATGAGAGGGTGGGGTCGAGGAGGACACCAAGGTTTCGGACTAGGGGGGAGGGGGTGATGGTGGAGTCATTGATGGTGAGTGTGATGGGTCCGGATCTGGTGAGGGTGGTTTTGGTGCCAATGATGAGAAGTTCCGTTTTGTCACTGTTGAATTTGAGAAAGTTGTGAGTCATCCAGGTTTGGAGTTCGGTAATGCAGGATTCGATGTGACTGAGGGTAGAGGGTCTGCTCTGTGTACCGCATGCTGGCGATTAATCCAGAAGTTCCCCCAAGGGGATCAATAAAGGAATATCTTTTCAATCTCCTCTCCCCACGATCATGAAAACACGATAATGGAGATTAAACGATCGTTGTGCCACGTCGCTCTCATGCTGTCTCGTGTCGTAAACGCAGTGCACCCTTCCTTCACAGCGGTGCGCTCCCCCCTCCCCCCCTGTAGATTTACCCCACTCTTCGAATTCTGAAAAGTGCATTACCGGCCGCCAGATCCTCTTAGGGGCGCTGTCTCGATAATGCAGTGTTCCCTGTGGCAGAACGTGCTCTTTATTTTTTTTTACTTTCAATGGAGTTTCCAGTTAGCTGGATTCTATACGTGTAGTCTGTAGCTTGGAATACCTTTTGCGACGCCGAATTCACTATGCAGTAAAGGAATATATCATCAGCCAATGGACATATCGATCTACCAGATGGCGATCGATAACTGGGAAATCCTTTTGGGGATCCAACCGGCCCACGGTAAGATCTTTTTCACGTAAATTACACGCTGATCAGGACTTGTTATCATAGCCAACCAGGCGATCAGCGAATGTGGCTACTGAGGCTAACACAGTTATTGGTAATCAATCATCAGAAACGACGTCCCCCGCCCCCCCCCCCCCCCCTTTCATGCATTCATCGTGGACCATGAATACCGACAATATGCATTTTGCGTTTTAGCTCTAGCTTCTGTAGTGCCGAAACGCTGTTCGATTTATTAGCTTAGCGGCCTGTATCTCGCCGTCCAGGAAATATACTAGTCCAAATCCCATATAACGCTTATATTCACGAGGCTATAAAATGAGAACGTATTGATGAAAAAATTATTTCTTTAAGCCATTTTGAAGGGACGGTTTATGGTCTCAATTGACAATGAGAATGGACAGATAGCAATACTATAAAGTATAGATTTAGCTCTACAAACAGCCTCACATACAATGCAAGTCTGTTTTGAAATGCTGGCCATTTAGCGTGAGATTAGACGGCCCCCAATGGCCCCGAATGTGTTAATTTCCGATACCGATATCAACAGATACCGATATATGCGGGGTTCCCCCCCCCCCAAGAAAACTGAATAATTTCAGGTAATTAACATTACATATCTCTTGTCGTGGAATTAACACAACATTATGCATACTTTTGACAATAAATAAAATAAGAATTTGTTCTTACTTGCTTGCCTGGGTAAATAAAGGTTAAATAAATGTAAAAAGATTATTATAATTAATTCTTTTTAACCGGTACCAATCATTTCCGATATTACATTTTAATGCCAATATCGGACATCCCTAAAAAAAAGTTATAATAATTTCACAACGTCTTGCAGAGAAGAACGCCATCTTCGGAGAGCCCGTCCACCTGTACGAGGAGCCGGGGAAGTCCAGCGCAGACCTGCAGGCCGTGGCCTACTGCGACCTGCACCACATCCAGAGGGACGACCTGCTGGAGGTGCTGGACAGCTTCCCGGCCTTCGCCGACGACTTCTGGAGGAACCTGGAGATCACCTTTGACCTCCGAGACGTAAGATCCTAGCGGGTCCTACTAATCGCCACAAAGTACCCCAAAATACCCCAAGTATACCCCAAAATACTCCAAAGTATACCTAAAGTACCCCAAAATATACATAATATATAATATATATAATAATATATTTTGGGGTATTTTGGGGTACTTTGTGGTATTTTGGGGTACTTTGGGGTATTTTGGGGTACTTTGGGGTATATTTTGGGGTACTTTGTGGTATTTTGGGGTACTTTGTGGTGATTACTAGGACCCATCTTAGCTTCGCCGGCGTCTTCGTCTTCTTAACCCTCTTACCTGGAATCTGAATCCAGAACAGTATGCATATAAATGGCTATAGCTCACTGAGGAAAATCTCACATGGAGGTTCAGAACACCTGAATATAACCCTTCATGTTGAGAAAACAATAATTCACTGGTAAACTATGGTGTTATTCAACAAAACACAAGGTTTTTTCACTGGGCTATAAGGCAGTACCGGCTCCTCCACTAGGTCAATCTGACCACGACGCCATCTTCCTTTTGCCCGGCTACAAACAAAGAGCCAGAGAGGCTGTTGTGTCGCGAGAGGTTAAGCGGTGGTCCGAGAGCTCAGAGGCCACGCTACAAGACGCACTGGAGGACGTCGACTTGGGGATGCTACGGTCGAGCTCCAGTGACGTCAGTGAATATGCTGATGTTGTTGTTAGCTTTATAGCAACGTTAGCTGACGGTATTGTCCCCACGAAGAAGGTGCAGGTTTTCCCAAACCAGAAACTGTGGGTGGACAATTCCATCGGAGTGGCCCTGAATGCTCGTACCGCTGCTTACAACCCAGGCCGAGCATCGGGAAGTATGGAAGAGTATAAGGTAGCAGCCTATATGCTACGTAAAGAGGTGCGGGCTGCTAAATGGCGATATGCGAACAAGATGGAGACACAGATGGCACAGAACGACACAAGAGGCTTATGGCGGGGAGTACGAACGATAACTGATTATAAAGTCAGCCCCCCCTCAATAGTGAGTGCCGATGCCTCTCTTGCGGATGAACTCAACTCCTTTTACGCACGGTTTGGAGCGAGCAGTGGCGACGTTAGCTCACCGGCTAACGGCGTCACTGACGCACCGGCTGCAGCGGGGAGGGGGGGGGGGTTCATCCGCGGGAGGGGGACACACACTCTCATTGACGGAACACAGCGTGAGATTAGCGTTCATGGGTGTGAATACTCGGAAAGCAGCTGGCCCAGATGGGATAACAGGACGAATACTTAAGTCCTGTGCAAATCAGCTGGCCCCAGTATTTACATCCATATTCAATCTATCCCTGGCTGAGTCCGTGGTCCCTGCCTGCTTCAAAATGTCTACTATAATCCCTGTGCAAAAAAACTCCTCTCCAGCAGGCCTTAATGACTACAGACCGGTGGCACTCGCCTCTGTGGTCATGAAATGCTTTGAGAGGCTGGTCAAGGATTACATCTGTGCCTCCCTCCCCAATAACAGGGACCCATTGCAGTTTGCATACAGGACAAACAGGTCCACTGATGATGCGGTCTCCCAAGTACTACCCAACACACTATCTCACCTTGACAGTCAGAAGGGGGGCTATGTGAGATTGCTGTTCATTGACTATAGTTCAGCTTTCAACACCATAGTCCCCACCAGACTGGTTGACAAGCTGATCGATCTGGGTCTGAGCTCCGCCATGAGCGCCTGGATCCTGGACTTTCTAAGTGACAGGCCCCAGGCGGTCAGGATGGGGGGTCATACCTCCAGCAAAATCACCCTCAGTATCGGGTCTGAGCCCCCTGCTGTATTCACTGTACACACATCACTGTGTGGCCAGGTTCAGCTCCAACTCCATAGTGAAGTTTGCGGACGACACAGTGGTGGTGGGGCTGATCTCTAACAATGACGAGAAGGCCTATCATGCGGCAACCGCTAAAACAATCACTCAAACAAAATGTCACTTTAAAAAATAGAAAGTCACTTTAAAGGAAGGAGGTACTAATAGTATAGTATAGTTTAGATACATTAAGAGTTAAAATTGTAAATTGTATATTGTATAGTAGTGTATATAGGAACCAGTTTCTCAGGAACTTAGCATGTCTTTTTTTACCATGCATATCTTGTGTCTTACCTATTTTATTTCTATGTTTATTTTTTTCTATGCCTATTTTTATTATTGTATTTTGTATTTTGCACAATCAATGTGGGCATGACCACCCGCATTTCACTGTATGCCCTGGTATGTATGTGACAAATAAACCTGTTGATCTGTACATATCTGTAGATACTATATCTATATCTGTACATACCTGTACTATATCTGTACATATCCCTTACCTACTCTTACTAGTTACGCTGTTGGCCAGTATGACTTACTACCATAGTGTCTTTATACCTCATGTATATATTTAATACCCAGTCTAATCACCATGTACATTGTATATTACTATTGCACTTTACTGTTACATTTGCACTCTGGTTGGATGCCAAACTTCTTTTCATTGTGCTGTACTTGTGCTGCATGATGACAATACATTTGAATGTAATGCAATGAATGGGTTGTTCATCTTGTGTCCAACAGGCCGACCAGGTTCCACCACTAACTCCTGATGGTTCTGGGGACGGCTGTCACCACCGCGCCCGGCACCGAGGACACTCCCTGGACTGCCGCATCAGGCCTGGTGAGATATTATAATAATAATAATAAACTTTAGGTGCGGCTGGGTAGCGTAGAGGTCTAAGCACTCTCCTACCATCGCAGAGACTCTGGGTTCAAATCCAGCTGTCAGCGGTGCCTCCGGCTTGGTCAGTCGTCCCTACGAACACAACTGTCAGTGTTAGCGGATGGGAAGCCAGTGGGGTACGAGTCCTGGTCGTTGCAAACAGTGACACCTACTGGTCGGTCGGGGCGCCTGATCAGCAGGGAGGGGATCTGGGGGAAATAGCGCTAACCTCAGCACGCGTTACGCTCCCCCAGTGAAACTCCTCGCTGTCAGGTGAAAAGAATCGTCTGGACGACTCCACATGTATCAGAGGAGACATGTGCTAGTCTACACCCTCCCCAGACCGACAGTAGGGCAGCATGTGATAGTTTACACCCTCCCCAGACCGACAGTAGGGCAGCATGTGGTAGTCTACACCCTCCCCACACCGACAGTAGGGCAGCATGTGGTAGTCTACACCCTCCCCAGACCGACAGTAGGGCAGCATGTGGTAGTCTACACCCTCCCCAGACTGACAGTAGGGCAGCATGTGGTAGTTTACACCCTCCCCAGACAGACAGTAGGGCAGCATGTGGTAGTCTACACCCTCCCCAGACCGACAGTAGGGCAGCATGTGGTAGTCTACACCCTCCCCAGACTGACAGTAGGGCAGCATGTGATAGTCTACACCCTCCCCAGACCGACAGTAGGGCAGCATGTGGTAGTCTACACCCTCCCCAGACCGACAGTAGGGCAGCATGTGGTAGTCTACACCCTCCCCAGACCGACAGTAGGGCAGCATGTGGTAGTCTACACCCTCCCCAGACCGACAGTAGGGCAGCATGTGGTAGTCTACACCCTCCCCAGACCGACAGTAGGGCAATGTGCGCAATGACCAGGAAGGGAATTGGCATAATGACTAAATTGGAATATTAA
This sequence comes from Notolepis coatsorum, assembly GCF_963971535.1. Lineage (NCBI taxonomy): Eukaryota > Metazoa > Chordata > Actinopteri > Aulopiformes > Paralepididae > Notolepis > Notolepis coatsorum. Next base: position 17,409,557 of record NC_140174.1, on the reverse strand, counting down.
TATTTTAATAAATATTTGTATAGCACCTTTCATACAAGGATTGCAGCCCAGAGTGCTTTACAGCAGTGATGTAGACACAAAATAGACATTGGCATAATTATAGACAGGCATAACATTTGCAGATAATTGATATTAAAACCTATAGATTTCTGACATCTCTAAAAATCTATAAAAGACTATTAGCAGGTTTCTGACTAAATGTGCAGACATAGAATGAGTATAAAAATAGACAGAATAAGAGCAGTGCAATAAAATAGACGCCTTATAGTTCTCATCTACAGACAATCACAGTATGCATGCAATGAAACTGGCCCCGGTAAATGTCAAATCCCCCCCCCAATGTACAGTTTCCTACCCCTCAAATGTATATATTATCTTTTAGAAACTCTGTCTGTAAATAAACAGTACTGTATATTTGTATATCTTGTATGTCATAAATGTCTGGATGTAACAGTACTGTTTATCTGTATGTCATAAATGTTATGAATTGAAAATGGGGGACCCTGATGTAAACAAGACGAAAGTCTTTCTCTGGTCTGCATCCCCTTAACAATTGTTTGTATTGAGCCGTACTGTATTGTACCCATTCTGCAATCTGTTAATAACATTTTCAATCAATCAATTCAATCAATCAATCAATCAATGAGTCCAAGCAGCGGAGTGTATTAAAAGGCTGAGGTGAAGAGGTAGACTCTTAACTTACTTTTGAAAACACTGCACACTGGCAAGAAAATGTGTATGAATTATCCTGATTGGAGATTCCACAACAAGGTATGTGGAGATGGCAAACACAGAAAATATCTGTCTAGACAATACATCTGTGAAAGAGCTGGCCGAAAAACTTCCAACACTAATCAGACCGGGAATAACAAAAATTGTCATTCACTCTGGATCGTTTGACATCCTGCGAAAGAAGACTGGCACAGAGACTTTGAAAGACGATTTCACACGTTTAATGAACACACTAGACAAACATCAGTCTGTGTACATAGACACTGATGTGTCCATCAGTGGACCAATTGCATGCTTTCGCAGAGGACAAGAAGCATTCAGTCGACTCCTAAATTTTAATTCATGGTTAGGGGCTACATGTCTTGTACACGGCCTGAAATTCATTGACAACTTCAATGTTTTCTGGAATAACCCAGAACGTTTTCAAAGAAATGGCTTCTTCCCAAATCGCTTAGGTTCAAAGCTCCTAGCAGCAAACATGCGTCATGCCTTGATGGCCTCCAAGAATATTAAGCTCATACCAGCACGAGAGATAGTCATGAAGGACACAATCTCACCACGAAGTGCAGCAGCACAAGGCGTCCCCCCCCCCCGCCCCCCCCCCATATCACACAAGGCCATCTCGTCTGATCAAATGTCCCCGAAAGCACAGTACAGTCAGTGCATTGCAGTATAGCACAATTGCCATGCCATCTCTCAAAACATACCAGTAATCATAACCAGCCAATGGCATGGTGAAAAATATACGCCATCAATGCGTTTACCTGCTATTAACCTCAGGGCCATCACGGTCAAGCCAAAGCAGACCTCCTCTAAAGAAGTCCAACAAATAAAATTAGCTTTCCTAAATGTCAGATCACTGAATAATAAAACATTCTTAGTAAATGATCTGATTAAAGAAAATAACTTAGATTGCATCTGCCTAGTAGAGACATGGCTAAATAATGACACAGCTACATCAATAATGATAGAAGCTTGTCCACCAGACTATAACTTTTTTCAAATACCCAGAAAAAATAAAAGGGGCGGAGGAGTTGCAGCAATCTTCTCCTCAAAACTCTTGTTTAGAATCACAGAACTAGGCAAGTTCATGTCAATGGAATATCTTGCCATTGAACTAAAAACAGAATCAATTATTATTGTCACAATATACCGCCCGCCTAGACACTCACCAATATTTATACAGGAGCTCTCTGAACTGATCTCACTATGTGTTACCGGATATGATAAGGTGATCCTAAATGGAGACTTGAACATCCATTTTAATAAGAAAACAGATTCCAAAACTATAGAACTAAAAAATCTACTGGATAGCTTTGACCTAATACAGCATATAACAAATGCAACTCACAGGCTTGGGAATACACTAGACTTAGTTATAACAACAACTGGGCTAAGCATAACAAATATCTCAATAACTGAATTATCTCTCTCCGACCATCACTGTATATTTTTTGATACTCAAATAACCCCTACTAAAACAAAAAAAGAAATCATAGTTAAAAAGAGGCTCTTAAACGACAAAGCTGAATCAAAGTTCATTGATCTTATCAGACTACATGAACCACACAATCATGACAGCTCTCTAAATGAAATGGTAGAAAATCTCAATGATGCAATGTCATCTATATTAAATTCTGTCGCCCCATTAAAAACGAAAAAGAAGAAAACTAGAGCCTCGCCCTGGTTAAACTATAATACGGTCAACGAAGAAAAAGGGAAATGTCGTGCAGCGGAGCGAAAATGGAGAAAAACAAAAACCACCATATGCTGTGATATATACAAAGATGCTTTAACTGCTTATAATAAAACCATCCGCTTAGCAAGGAAAGATTACTTCTCTAAAATCATTACAGAAAATGCTGGAAACTCCAGAATCCTCTTTTCCACTATTAATGTACTACTCAACACTGCCCCTACACCTCCTCAGTCATCAACGGTTAAGTGTGAAGAACTTGCACTATTCTTTAACAACAAAATAACCTTGATCAGGGCCAGCATTACTCATGATGGAAATAAAGCTGATTGCGGCAAACCGTGCAATGTAACCATGAGAAGTTTCACATGCATCACATTAGATGTACTCTGCAAAACTGTCTCAGAATGTAACTCCTCCACCTCAGACATTGACCCTATACCTACAGCTTTCTTCAAACGGGTATTTAATAGTGTTTCAAGTCCTGTGCTAGATATCATAAACACTTCCCTTAGGACTGGTATTTTCCCGGATGCCTTTAAAACAGCAGTTGTAAAGCCATTACTAAAAAAACCTAACTTGGATAGTAATGAAATGGCAAATTATCGTCCAATATCCAACCTACCATTCATTAGTAAAGTACTTGAAAAGATAGTTTCAGTTCAAATAAATTCCTTTCTTGAAGAAAACAACATCTTAGAAGAATTTCAGTCAGAATTCAGAAAATATCATAGCACTGAAACTGCCCTCACCAAAATAATCAGTGACCTCAGACTAAACTCTGACGAGAATAAGATCTCCATCCTTATCCTGTTAGATCTCAGTGCAGCATTTGATACAATCGATCACGATATTCTAATCGATCGTCTTGAAAACCATGTTGGTTTCTCAGAACATGTGCTGGGCTGGTTTAAAACATACATCAGAGGGAGGAAATTCTATGTTAAACTAGGAGATCACATGTCTGATATATACGACAACAACTATGGAGTTGCACAAGGGAGTTGCTTAGGTCCTTTACTCTTCTCCCTTTACATGTTACCGCTGGGTGATATCATCAGAGAACATAATGTAGATTTCCATAGCTATGCGGATGATACACAACTGTACATATCTGCTGAACCAAATGCTACAGCGATTAGCTCCATTACAGACTGCTTACTGGCAATAAATAAATGGATGAGTAAGAACTTCCTGAAACTAAACGAGAACAAAACTGAAATTCTAATTATCGGCTCCAAAACTAGAAAAGAAACATTAATAAAGAACCTGGGGGGAGGGCGGCTAGGTGGTGTAGTGGTCTAAGGCACTCGCCACCAGTGTGGAGACGCTAGGATTCGCGTGTTCGAATCCAGCTCTCCACATTGTTTTTCAGTTTGGCTGGTCGTCCGCAGTAATACACATTGGCCGTATTACGGGGAGGGAAAAACTGAAGGGTGGGGATCGAACGTTGTGAACAAGCGACTCCTACAAGTCGGTTGGTGCGCCTGCGCAGTAGAATCAGGAAGTGTCGGGGGCAGCGTGAGCCTCCCACGCGTTACTCCTCGACACTGAGAGGTCGAGCTGCGCAGGTGAAAAGATGCGACTGCTGTTACCTCAAGTACCGGAGGGGACTTGTGCTATGTATGACTTAGTCCTCACTGCAGCCGGCTTGTGGGAGGCAAGAAACAGCGTTCGTGACAGGGGAGGGTTGAATTGGATGATACGAAATTGGGATGGGAGAAAATATAGAAAAATGGGAGAAAAAGTGGATCAAAAAAAAAAGAACCTGGGGGGACTAACCCCTTGGATCAAATCTGAGGTCACTAGTCTTGGGGTTATCATAGATTCAGAACTGAACTTCAATTATCATATTAGCAAAGTGACGAAAACATTGTTCTTCCATCTCAGAAATATAGCAAAAGTACGACCATTTATTAATCAGAACGATGCTGAGAAGCTAATTCATGCATTCATATCTAGCCGGTTAGACTACTGTAATGCACTTTTCACAGGTCTCCCTAAGAAAACCACAGAGAGGCTTCAGCTAATCCAAAACTCTGCAGCCCGACTGCTAACTAGAACCAAAAGGAGAGAGCACATTAGTCCAGTCTTAGCTGCTTTACACTGGCTTCCTGTAACATTTAGAATTGACTTTAAGGTCCTTCTCCTTACATACAAAGCTCTAAATGGACAGGGACCTAGCTACATCGCCAACACTCTAATAAATTACACACCAGCAAGAACACTGCGATCATCAGCTGCTGGACTACTAGAGGCTCCCAGAAGCAGTCAAAAGAGGATCGGTAATGCAGCCTTTATCAACTATGCCCCAAAACTATGGAACAAACTACCCCAAAACATCAGGGAAGCCAACTCGCTAGACATCTTTAAAAGACAGCTTAAAACCTATCTCTTTGCTCAGGCATTTCACTGATAGATATCTGCTACCACCTAGTGGCAAGAGGAAACATCAGGGATATCCTGACACAACTTGTATTTACCTGCACTATTCTTACCCTGCCTACTCTTATACACTGCCTATCAAATTCATGTGTCGGTTATTGCACTTTTTACTTCTTACTGATGACTATTTTTAAACTGAATCATTTTAAACTATTTTTATTATTTGCTAGATCCAAATGTGAAACACTGATTATTTGTTCATGCAATAGGTCCCACTATTTAGTATGGGTTCGAGTCCCTGTGATCTAATATCACTAAAGTTACAGTGTGGGTTCGAGTCCCTGTGATCTAGTATCACTAAAGTTACAGTGTGGGTTCGAGTCCCTGTGATCTAGTATCACTAAAGTTACAGTGTGGGTTCGAGTCCCTGTGATCTAGTATCACTAAAGTTACAGTGTGGGTTCGAGTCCCTGTGATCTAGTATCACTAAAGTTACAGTGTGGGTTCGAGTCCCTGTGATCTAGTATCACTAAAGTTACAGTGTGGGTTCGAGTCCCTGTGATCTAGTATCACTAAAGTTACAGCGTGGGTTCGTGTCCCTGTGATCTAATATCACTAAAGTTACAGCAATATGTACTGGGAAGTATGTTGGGAATTACAGGAGTATTACTGAATAGAGAGCCTATTAGGATGCTAGATCCAAATGTGAAACACTGTGATTTGCCATATCTTGCTATGCTCGCTCATGCCTGTATTTTTTATGTCCGTTCTATTTTATAATTTTTTTTACTATTTTTAAACTGAATCATTTTAAACTATTTTTACTATTTGTGTTACTGAATACTGTAAGCGGAGAGCCTATTGGGATGCTAGATCCTAATGTGAAACACTGTGATTCTACCTGTCTATCTTTTTATGCTCGCTTATGCCTGTATTTTTTACTGTTGTGAAGCACTTTGAACTGCAACCTCTGTATGAAAAGTGCTATACAAATAAAGTTATTATTATGAATTATCCTGTAGTATAGTAATCCTTTATTACATACTCACTAGACGATGATGAAGATGTATTTATTACATACTCACTAGAAGATGATAAATGTTTTTATTACATACTCACTAGATGATGAAAACCTATTTATTACATACTCACTAGAAGATGATAAATGTTTTTATTACATACTCACTAGATGATGATGTATTTATTACATACTCACTAGAAGATGATAAATGTATTTATTACATACTCACTAGATGATTATGAAGATGTATTTATTACATACTCACTAGATGATGAAGATGTATTTATTACATACTCACTAGATGATGATGTATTTATTACATACTCACTAGATGATGAAGATGTATTTATTACATACTCACTAGATGATGATGTATTTATTACATACTCACTAGATGATGAAGATGTATTTATTACATACTCACTAGATATAAAAATAACAATAACAATAAATAACAATAACAAAATAACATCTGTGACAAATTCCAATCTGGCTTCCGCAAACTCCACTCCACTGAATCTGCCCTTCTCAGACTATCCAATGATCTCCTGATGTCTGCTGACTCTGGTGAATGCTCTGTTCTGGTCCTGTTGGACCTGAGCGCAGCGTTTGACACGGTCAACCACAACATCCTTTTGGACAGGCTCAGGGAGTGGGTGGGCATCTCTGGGAGCGCTCTAAACTGGTTTGCCTCTTATCTAAAGGAGAGAACGTTCTCGGTGGCTGTGGGTCCTTTTAAATCTGACCCCACCCCCCTCTCATGTGGGGTACCACAGGGATCGGTGCTAGGACCACTCCTTTTTGCCATCTACATGCTTCCCCTAGGCCTCCTCATCAATAAATTCACCGGCATTAAATACCACTGCTACGCAGACGACATACAACTACTCTGCTCTTTTAAACCCGACAACTTGGAGAAACTCAGCCTTCTCCAGGAGTGCCTGCTCGGCATTGAGAGCTGGATGGGGAGTAACTTCCTCCAGTTAGACGCAAAAAAAACGGAGGTGCTGATCGTAGCAGCTGAAAAGACTGCAGCTAGAGTGGCCACTCACTTGGGGTCCCTTAAAGACAACATACGTCCCCACCTGAGAAACCTGGGTGTTGTCTTCGACCAGGCCATGAACCTAGACAAACATGTCAAAACACTCACACGCACCTGCTTCTTTCACCTCAGAAACATTGCAAAACTACGTACCATCATATCTCACTCTGAACTAGAACTGTCCGTGCATGCTTTTATTTCCTCTAGGCTTGACTACTGCAACTCACTTTTCACCTGTCTCACCAAATCATCCACAGATAAATTACAAATGGTCTAAAATGCTGCAGCCAGGCTACTCACAAGGTCAAAAAAATCATGCCACATCACTCCCATTCTGGTATCCCTGCACTGGCTCCCGGTACACTATAGAATTCACTTCAAAGTCCTCACTTTCACTTTCAGAGCACTTCACGGTCAGGCCCCCATCTACATCACTGAACTCATCCATCCCTACACCAACACCCGCTCACTCAGATCTGCCGATCAGCACCTCCTGGTGGTCCCCAGGTCCAGGCTTAAAACAAGGGGTGATCGAGCCTTCCAGGTGACAGCACCAAGGCTCTGGAATGCTCTCACCCTGGACCTGCGAATTGCCCCCTCTGAGAACTCTTTTAAAAAACAATTAAAAACACATTTGTTCAGACAGGCTTTTGGTCATGCATAGGCACTTTTTTCTTGTCCTCACTGTTCTATAGTTTTTGTTTTAATTAGTGACTCATGATTTTATCCAAATTCTTTTATTCTACTTTTTCTATCTGGTTTCACTGTTTTTAACTGCTGTTTGTTGTTGTTGTCATTTATTTCTGATTTTGTTTTTATTGTGTTTTTATATTAAGCTGTAGTGTAAAGCACCCTGTGCATTCGTGCTGTGAAGGGTGCTATATAAATAAAGGTCATTCATTCATTCATTCATGATGATGTATTTATTACATACTCACTAGATGATGAAGATGTATTTATTACATACTCACTAGATGATGATGAAGATGTATTTATTACATACTCACTAGATGATGATGTATTTATTACATACTCACTAGATGAAGATGTATTTATTACATACTCACTAGATGATGATGAAGATGTATTTATTACATACTCACTAGATGATGATGTATTTATTACATACTCACTAGATGATGATGTATTTATTACATACTCACTAGATGATGAAGATGTATTTATTACATACTCACTAGATGATGAAGATGTATTTATTACATACTCACTAGATGATGAAGATGTATTTATTACATACTCACTAGATGATGAAGATGTATTTATTACATACTCACTAGAAGATGATGTATTTATTACATACTCACTAGATGATGACGATGTATTTATTACATACTCACTAGATCAGGGGTAGGCAACCCTAGGCACGCGTGCCTGCATAGGCACGCGGGGGCATTTTCATAGGCACAGAGGGCAGCAGTAAAAAAAAAATATATATATATATATATATATATATTTTTTTTTTGCTTTGAAACATTATAGTGAAATATTTTGCACTGTTGTCGCATTTATCTTGTTGAAATCCTCCCACAGGTTCTTTTTACTACCACATATTTAATTGAGACCCTTTATTTGTTTATTATTTCAATTTAGCTGGAAATACATTGCTACATCATTCAGTAACATTTGCAGAGCCTATAACAAAAACATTATTACGGTCACCATTGTGACCAGTGGGATTAATCAACACATTTTATTATTTATTTTTCTATTTCATGTTAAAAGCAATTTTTTTTTACTCAAAATGTGAATATTACCAAGTCAACTTGTGTTCTTAAAAAATTACAATAAACATAGTTTTATTAGGTTGAAATAATGTGGTTGTGTACTTATTTTTCTGTTAACTTATTATGGATTGAAAACTGAAAACCTTAATGCACACTAACTGAACTCAATCTTTTTAAGTTCTGGTAACTTATTATTATTTATTTTTTCAGTGTAGTCTTGTGATCAATCAAAACTTATTTACACGATATACCTCACATTCACCCTCCATTCACATCCTGGTGTTCTCCTGGTGTTCTCCATTAGACCTGTAGGTGGAGCTATGACAGCACACGTACAGTACACACACCGATGGTGTGTGATGTGTCCAAAAATGAATGGGCAAATGTGAGTGAAATGGTTGCACTGTATGCAGCTATTTGTCTGCATTGCATTCCCCCCCCCCAAGATTTAGGGTTGATAATAATATTGTTAATAATAACAATAACAATAATGATGTAATAATGTAAAAATTATCATTAAAAAGACCTGATTATGAGAAAAAAAAATTACGATGCATGGAATATTGTTGAGGCACACTAGTTACAACTATATTTCAAACAGGCACTCCATGTCAAAAAGGTTGCTGACCCCTGCACTAGATGATGAAGATGTATTTATTACATACTCACTAGATGATGATGTATTTATTACATACTCACTAGATGATGAAGATGTATTTATTACATACTCACTAGATGATGATGTATTTATTACATACTCACTAGATGATCAAGATGTATTTATTACATACTCACTAGATGATGATGTATTTATTGCATACTCACTAGATGATGAAGATGTATTTATTACATACTCACTAGATGATGATGATGTATTTATTACATACTCACTAGATGATGAATACATATTTATTACATACTCACTAGATGATGAATACATATTTATTACATACTCACTAGATCAGGGGTCAGCAACCTTTTTGACATGGAGTGCCTGTTTAAAATATAGTTGTAACTAGTGTGCCTCAACAATATTCCATGCATCGTAATTTTTTTTCTCATAATCAGGTATTTTTAATGATAATTTTTACATTATTACATTGTTATTGTTATTATTAACAATATTATTATGATGGTTGTATCAACCCTAAATCTGAGTTGGGGGGGGAATGCAATGCAGACAAACAGCTGCATACAGTGCGACCATTTCACTCACATTTGCCCATACATTTTTGGACACATCACACACCATCGGTACGTGTGCTGTCATAGCTCCACCTACAGGCCTAATGGAGAACACCAGGAGAACACCAGGATGTGAATGGAGGGTGAATGTGAGGTATATCGTGTAAATAAGTTTTGATTGATCGCAAGACTACACTGTAAAAAAGATAATAATAATAAGTTACCAGAACTTACAAATATTGAGTTCAGTTACTGTGCATTAAGGTTTTCAGTTTTCAATCCATAATAAGTTAACAGAAAAATAAGTACACAACCGCATTATTTCAACCTAATAAAACTATGTTTATTGTCATTGTTTTAAGAACACAAGTTGACTTGGTAATACTCACATTTTGAGTAAAAAAAATTGCTTAATATGTGCAATGTTCAATGAAATAGAAAAATAAATAATAAAATGTGTTGATTAATCCCACTGGTCACAATGGTGACCGTAATAATGTTTTTGTTATAAGGCTCTGCAAATGTTACTGAATGATGTAGCAATGTATTTCCAGCTAAATTGAAATAATAAACAAATAAAGGGTCTCAATTAAATATGTGGTAGTAAAAATAACCTGTGGGAGAATTTCAACAAGATAAATGCGACAACAGTGCATAATATTTCACTATAATATTTCAAAGCAAAAAATTTAAATTAAAAATTTAAATTTAAAATTTAAATTTAAAATTTTAATTTAAAATTTTAATTTAAAATTTTAATTTAAAATTTAAATTAAAAATTATAATATATATATATATTTTTTTAATGCTGCCCCCTGTGCCTATGAAAATGCCCCCGCTTGCCTATGCAGGCACGCATGCCTAGGGTTGCCTACCCCTGCACTAGATGATGAAAACCTATTTATTACATACTCACTAGAAGTTGAAGATGTATTATTACATACTCACTAGAAGATGATGTATTTATTACATACTCACTAGAAGATGATGAAGATGTATTTATTACATACTCACTAGAAGATGATGAAGATGTATTTATTACATACTCACTAGATGATGATGAAGATGTATGTATTACATACTCACTAGATGATGATGAAGATGTATTTATTACATACTCACTAGATGATGATGAAGATGTATTTATTACATACTCATTAGAAGATGATGTATTTATTACATACTCACTAGAAGATGATGAAGATGTATGTATTACATACTCACTAGATGATGATGAAGATGTATTTATTACATACTCATTAGAAGATGATGTATTTATTACATACTCACTAGAAGATGATGAAGATGTATTTATTACATACTCACTAGATGATGATGAAGACGTATTGGGGCTGTTGGAACCCTTTGATCGATAAATGATGTATTTCCTGTGGCTAGATGGGATGGACCGTGACGACGACACGTACCCCCACCAGACCTTCCCGCACCGGCACACCGCGCCCCAGGCCCACTGGGAGGACTGCAGCTGTGGCTCTGCCTGCTCCCAGTCCAGCGAGGACCTCGGGAAGCCCCTCGGCCACGGGGACAAGGTGGAGCTGTACTCTGCAGAGGACGACGGGCTGGACTACTCCCCCTCAGCGGTGCGACTGCTGCCCCCTGGTGGCACCCCAGTGGGGAGGGAAGCAGTGGTGGACAGGGGCCTCCAAGGTAGGAATCAGAAGCACCAGGGTAGGAGTGAGAAGCACCAGGGTAGGAGGAGTGAGAAGCACCAGGGTAGGAGTGAGAGGCACCAGGGTAGGAGTGAGAAGCACCAGGGTAGGAGAGAGAGGCACCAGGGTAGGAGAGAGAAGCACCAGGGTAGGAGTGAGAAGCACCAGGGTAGGAGTGAGAGGCACCAGGGTAGGAGTGAGAGGCACCAGGGTAGGAGTGAGAAGCACCAGGGTAGGAGTGAGAGGCACCAGGGTAGGAGTGAGAAGCACCAGGGTAGGAGGAGTGAGAAGCACCAGGGTAGGAGTGAGAGGCACCAGGATAGGAGTGAGATGCACCAGGGTAGGAGTGAGATGCACCAGGGTAGGAGTGAGAAGCACCAGGGTAGGAGTGAGAGGCACCAGGGTAGGAGTGAGATGCACCAGGGTAGGAGTGAGAGGCACCAGGGTAGGAGTGAGAGGCACCAGGATAGGAGTGAGACTGAGGCACCAGGGTAGGAGTGAGAGGCACCAGGGTAGGAGGAGTGAGAAGCACCAGGGTAGGAGAGAGGAGCACCAGGGTAGGAGGAGTGAGAGGCACCAGGGTAGGAGTGAGGAGCACCAGGGTAGGAGGAGTGAGAAGCACCAGGGTAGGAGAGAGAGGCACCAGGGTAGGAGTGAGGAGCACCAGGGTAGGAGTGAGGAGCACCAGGGTAGGAGGAGTGAGAAGCACCAGGGTAGGAGGAGTGAGAAGCACCAGGGTAGGAGAGAGAAGCACCAGGGTAGGAGTGAGAGGCACCAGGGTAGGAGTGAGAGGCACCAGGGTAGGAGTGAGAGGCACCAGGGTAGGAGGAGTGATAAGCACCAGGGTAGGAGTGAGAGGCACCAGGGTAGGAGTGAGAAGCACCAGGGTAGGAGGAGTGAGAAGCACCAGGGTAGGAGTGAGAAGCACCAGGGTAGGAGGAGTGAGAAGCACCAGGGTAGGAGAGAGAAGCACCAGGGTAGGAGTGAGAGGCACCAGGGTAGGAGTGAGAGGCACCAGGGTAGGAGTGAGAGGCACCAGGGTAGGAGGAGTGAGAAGCACCTGGGTAGGAGGAGTGAGAAGCACCAGGGTAGGAGTGAGAGGCTTGTTAGAAGAACAAGGGCACCAGGGTAGGAGTCTTTCATAATTAGTCCTACGATTTCAAAGTATGCACAGGCTAGTGATCCGCATCCGCTTCTGTTCATTTGTGCTAAGCCAGGCTAGCTCGCAGCCGGATAGCTTTCTACTGAACGCACAGAGAGGAGATTGGTATCATCTGTGTTCTCGTCGGACTCTGGAGAAGACTTCAACTTTAAACTTCAAACTTCAAATTACTTTATTTTCCTTTCGGAACTTCATTTGTGCAGTGGTTAAAAGTCAAACATACAGTCACAATACATAGACACACACCACTATAAAAAAAAACACCAGCTTCGTTAAAACTACAGTAAAAAATACCACCATAAAAAACCACCAACTACATTCAAACTACAGTACTTAAAGCATGATATATTAACATCCATGTGGAGCAGTTCTATATGTATATAAATAATAAATAATAGTAGTACAGGTGATATGTGTCCATCAGGTGGAAGGGGGAGTCTATTTTTTAAGTATTTCAGAATGTCAAGACGCTAAGCTCACTTACCATGATGTCGCGTGTTCCTTTAACGCCCCCCTGCCTGTCTTCTCCTCAGCCGCCGCCCTGAACACGAACATGCCTGACGTGTACCAGTACTGGCCGGACCGGGCCTGGCGCTCGTCTTCTGCCCGGGCCTCGACGTGCCACCAGCCCTCCCACCTCACAGAGCAGAGGCCGGGCGAGCTGGGGGACAGGCTGGCACTGCTGCAGTCACAGCTCAACAGGTTAGTCACAGGTCAACAGGTCAGTCACAGGTCAACAGGTCAGTCACAGGTCAACAGGTCAGTCACAGGTCAACAGGTCAGTCACAAATCAACAGGTCAGTCACAGCTCAACAGGTCACTGCAGGTCATTTAACTGTTTAAAAGGATGGTGACAGGGTAGCATGGTGGTTGGAGGAGTTCAATCCCTCTTATCTGCAGGTTTCAACAAGTTAAATTTAAGACTTTTTAATACCACTTTATAAACAAGAGTAAAATTGTGAATAAACGAGAGTAAAAGTGTGAATAAATGAGAGTAAAAGTGTGAATAAATTAGAGTAAAAGTGTGAATAAACAAGAGTAAACGTGTGAATAAACAAGAGTAAAAGTGTGAATAAATGAGAGTAAAAGTGTCAATAAACAAGAGTAAAAGTGTGAATAAGCAAGAGTAAAAGTGTGAATAAGCAAGAGTAAAAGTGTGAATAAGCAAGAGTAAAAGTGTAAATAAACAAGAGTAAAAGTGTGTGTAAACAGGAGTAAAAGTGTGAATAAACAAGAGTAAAAGTGTGAATAAACAAGAGTAAAAGTGTGAATAAATTAGAGTAAAAGAGTGAATAAACAAGAGTAAAAGTGTGTGTAAACAGGAGTAAAAGTGTGAATAAACAAGAGTAAAAGTGTCAATAAACAAGAGTAAAAGTGTGAATAAGCAAGAGTAAAAGTGTGAATAAACAAGAGTAAAAGTGTGAATAAGCAAGAGTAAAAGTGTGAATAAACAAGAGTAAAAATGTTAATAAATTTGAGTAAAAGTGTGAATAAACAAGAGTAAAAGTGTGTGTAAACAGGAGTAAAAGTGTGAATAAACAAGAGTAAAAGTGTGTGTAAACAGGAGTAAAAGTGTGAATAAACAAGAGTAAAAGTGTGAATAAACAAGAGTAAAAGTGTGAATAAGCGAGAGTAAAAGTGTGAATAAACGAGTAAAAGTGTGAATAAATGCGAGTAAAAGTGTGAATAAGCGAGAGTAAAAGTGTGAATAAGCGAGAGTAAAAGTGTGAATAAACAAGAGTAAAAGTGTAAATAAACAAGAGTAAAAGTGTGAATAAACAAGAGAAAAAGTGTGAATAAGCAAGAGTAAAAGTGTGAATAAACAAAGAGTAAAAGTGTGAATAAACAAGAGTAAAAGTGTGAATAAATGCGAGTAAAAGTGTGAATAAACTAGAGTAAAAGTGTGAATAAATGAGAGTAAAAGTGTGAATAAATGCGAGTAAAAGTGTGAATAAACAAGAGTAAAAGTGTGCATAAACAAGAGTAAAAGTGTGTATAAACAAGAGTAAAAGTGTGCATAAACAATAATAATAATAATAATAATAATAATAATAATAATAATAATAATAATAATAATAATAATAATAATAATAATAATAATAATAATAATAATAATAATGTGTGAATAAGCAAGAGTAAAAGTGTGAATAAGCAAGAGTAAAAGTGTGAATAAGCAAGAGTAAAAGTGTAAATAAACAAGAGTAAAAGTGTGTGTAAACAGGAGTAAAAGTGTGAATAAACAAGAGTAAAAGTGTGAATAAACAAGAGTAAAAGTGTGAATAAATTAGAGTAAAAGTGTGAATAAATGAGAGTAAAAGTGTCAATAAACAAGAGTAAAAGTGTGAATAAGCAAGAGTAAAAGTGTGAATAAGCAAGAGTAAAAGTGTGAATAAACAAGAGTAAAAGTGTGAATAAACAAGAGTAAAAGTGTGAATAAGCGAGTGTAAAAGTGTGAATAAACAAGAGTAAAAATGTGAATAAATTAGAGTAAAAGTGTGAATAAACAAGAGTAAAAGTGTGAATAAATGCGAGTAAAAGTGTGAATAAATGCGAGTAAAAGTGTGAATAAGCGAGAGTAAAAGTGTGAATAAACAAGAGTAAAAGTGTAAATAAGCGAGAGTAAAAGTGTGAATAAGCGAGAGTAAAAGTGTGAATAAACAAAGAGTAAAAGTGTGAATAAATGAGAGTAAAAGTGTGAATAAACAAGAGTAAAAGTGTGGATAAACAAGAGTAAAAGTGTGAATAAACAAGAGTAAAAGTGTGAATAAACGAGAGTAAAAGTGTGAATAAACAAGAGTAAAAGTGTGAATAAACTAGAGTAAAAGTGTGAATAAACGAGAGTAAAAGTATGAATAAATGCGAGTAAAAGTGTGAATAAATGAGAGTAAAAGTGTGAATAAATGCGAGTAAAAGTGTGAATAAATGCGAGTAAAAGTGTGAATAAACAAGAGTAAAAGTGTGAATAAACAAGAGTAAAAGTGTGAATAAACAAGAGTAAAAGTGTGAATAAATGCGAGTAAAGTGTGAATAAACTAGAGTAAAAGTGTGAATAAATGAGAGTAAAAGTGTGAATAAATGCGAGTAAAAGTGTGAATAAACAAGAGTAAAAGTGTGCATAAACAAGAGTAAAAGTGTGTATAAACAAGAGTAAAAGTGTGCATAAACAATAATAATAATAATAATAATAATAATAATAATAATAATAATAATAATAATAATAATAATAATAATAATAATAATAATAATAATAATAATAATAATAATAATAATAATATATTAGATTTGTAGGGCACTTTATAGTTGCGGAGCAAATCTCAAAGTACTACATTGTAAAAGAACATAAAAGCTAGCAAGAGAGTAAAAAAAGAGAATGTAAAATAAGCAAGATTAAAACTAGTAAGGATTAAAAGTAAACGTGTGAATAAACAAGAGTAAAAGTGTGAATAAATGAGAGTAAAAGTGTCAATAAACAAGAGTAAAAGTGTGAATAAGCAAGAGTAAAAGTGTGAATAAGCAAGAGTAAAAGTGTGAATAAGCAAGAGTAAAAGTGTAAATAAACAAGAGTAAAAGTGTGTGTAAACAGGAGTAAAAGTGTGAATAAACAAGAGTAAAAGTGTGAATAAACAAGAGTAAAAGTGTGAATAAATTAGAGTAAAAGTGTGAATAAATGAGAGTAAAAGTGTCAATAAACAAGAGTAAAAGTGTGAATAAGCAAGAGTAAAAGTGTGAATAAGCAAGAGTAAAAGTGTGAATAAACAAGAGTAAAAGTGTGAATAAACAAGAGTAAAAGTGTGAATAAGCGAGTGTAAAAGTGTGAATAAACAAGAGTAAAAATGTGAATAAATTAGAGTAAAAGTGTGAATAAACAAGAGTAAAAGTGTGAATAAATGCGAGTAAAAGTGTGAATAAATGCGAGTAAAAGTGTGAATAAGCGAGAGTAAAAGTGTGAATAAACAAGAGTAAAAGTGTAAATAAGCGAGAGTAAAAGTGTGAATAAGCGAGAGTAAAAGTGTGAATAAACAAAGAGTAAAAGTGTGAATAAATGAGAGTAAAAGTGTGAATAAACAAGAGTAAAAGTGTGGATAAACAAGAGTAAAAGTGTGAATAAACAAGAGTAAAAGTGTGAATAAACGAGAGTAAAAGTGTGAATAAACAAGAGTAAAAGTGTGAATAAACGAGAGTAAAAGTGTGAATAAACGAGAGTAAAAGTATGAATAAATGCGAGTAAAAGTGTGAATAAATGAGAGTAAAAGTGTGAATAAATGCGAGTAAAAGTGTGAATAAATGCGAGTAAAAGTGTGAATAAACAAGAGTAAAAGTGTGAATAAACAAGAGTAAAAGTGTGAATAAACAAGAGTAAAAGTGTGAATAAACTAGAGTAAAAGTGTGAATAAATGAGAGTAAAAGTGTGAATAAATGCGAGTAAAAGTGTGAATAAACAAGAGTAAAAGTGTGCATAAACAAGAGTAAAAGTGTGTATAAACAAGAGTAAAAGTGTGCATAAACAATAATAATAATAATAATAATAATAATAATAATAATAATAATAATAATAATAATAATAATAATAATAATAATAATAATAATAATAATAATAATAATAATAATAATAATAATAATAATATATTAGATTTGTAGGGCACTTTATAGTTGCGGAGCAAATCTCAAAGTACTACATTGTAAAAGAACATAAAAGCTAGCAAGAGAGTAAAAAAAGAGAATGTAAAATAAGCAAGATTAAAACTAGTAAGGATTAAAAAGAACACTAGAACTAGTAAAAGAGTAGAAAAAACATATTAAAAGAGTAAAAGTGTTTCACAGAGGAAAAGGTGGATAAGAAACCCTTGGCGAGGACCGCGTCTCCAGTTCTCCTCTCCTTCCTCCCCAGACTGGAGACTCGGATGACGGCTGACATCCACGTGGTGCTGCAGCTGCTCCAAAGGCAGGCGGCTCCGGTCCCTCCGGCCTGCAGCACCGTGTCGTCCAGCACGCTCTCTGCCGACGGAGCCCTGCAGGTACGGAGTGGCGTCCCCAAACTCCAAACTGTATTTGGTATTTGTTCATTTTTATGCTACAGCATTATTGATAAGCTACCTCCTTATACTACATTATTACATGGCGTTTTCACATTCGCCGAAATGCTTGCTTGTGATTGGTCAATAGCCCGCGTCAGAGGTCCGTTATCACACAATGACCGCTGTGGGACAATAATGACCGCTGTGCGCAGCTGTTCACAATCAAGCCCACTACAACACTGTATCAGTGCTGCTCAGCATATGCACAGCTGCACTCAGTCATGCAATCAGACCACAGACCTGCCGGCTGCCGATAATAATAATCACTTTATTTGGGCTGACAGAGCCACAGAACAACTGCGTCTTCATTTGATCTAGTCTTGTCGATGAATTAGGTATATTGTAGTAAGTTAGCCATGTAATAAGCGGGATAATGTATAGCTATACTCAATCATTGTCGCAAAATTATTGACCTTCACTGACGTTTAAAACACCTCGGCGCTGCGCCTCGGTATTTTAAACTCTGTGTCGGTCAATTATTTTGCGACAATGACCTCGTAGCTATACATTATCCCTTACTCATTATTGGTAAGCTACCTCCTTATACTACATCATTATTGGTAAGCTACCTCCTTATACTACATCATTATTGGTAAGCTACCTCCTTATACTACATCATTATTGATAAGCTACCTCCTTATACTACATCCTTATTGGTAAGCTACCTCCTTATGCTACAGCATTATTGATAAGCTACCTCCTTATACTACATCATTATTGGTAGAAGCTACCTCCTTATACTACATCATTATTGGTAAGCTACCTCCTTATACTACATCATTATTGATAAGCTACCTCCTTAAACTACATCATTATTGGTAAGCTACCTCCTTATACTACATCATTATTGGTAAGCTACCTCCTTATACTACATCATTATTGATAAGCTACCTCCTTAAACTACATCATTATTGGTAAGCTACCTCCTTATACTACATCATTATTGGTAAGCTACCTCCTTATACTACATCCTTATTGGTAAGCTACCTCCTTATACTACATCCTTATTGGTAAGCTACCTCCTTATACTACATCCTTATTGGTAAGCTACCTCCTTATACTACATCCTTATTGGTAAGCTACCTCCTTATAGGTAAGCTACCTCCTTATACTACATCATTATTGGTAAGCTACCTCCTTATACTACATCATTATTGGTAAGCTACCTCCTTATACTACATCATTATTGGTAAGCTACTTCCTTATACTATATCATTATTGGTAAGCTACCTCCTTATACTACATCATTATTAATAAGCTACCTCCTTATACTACATCATTATTGGTAAGCTGCCTCCTTATACTACATCATTATTGGTAAGCTACCTCATTATACTACATTATTATTGGTAAGCTACCTCCTTATACTACATCATTATTGGTAAGCTACCTCCTTATACTACATCATTATTGGTAAGCTACCTCCTTATACTACATCATTATTGGTAAGCTACCTCCTTATACTACATCATTATTGGTAGAAGCTACCTCCTTATACTACATCATTATTGGTAAGCTACCTCCTTATACTACATCATTATTGGTAAGCTACCTCCTTATACTACATCATTATTGGTAAGCTACCTCCTTATACTACATCATTATTGGTAAGCTACCTCCTTATACTACATCATTATTGGTAGAAGCTACCTCCTTATACTACATCATTATTGGTAAGCTACCTCCTTATACTACATCATTATTGGTAAGCTACCTCCTTATACTACATCATTATTGGTAAGCTACCTCATTAAACTACATCATTATTGGTAAGCTACCTCCTTATACTACATCATTATTGGAATGCTGGAACCTATGGAACCAGCCAGCTAGTGACTGGCTGGTCCTTAAGGTCCCTCTAGTTTGCTCTGAACAAGGTCTGCATTTTTCTATGATGCCCCTCTAGCTCATAGAATGAACTCCAACAGTCCTTACAGCTTGAGATTCTCCCCTGTTGCAGAGTTTAACACCTTGATCTCCAACCTTTGTCAATCAAGTTGTACGTGTTTTAATTGATTTGTTATCCTTACTCGTCTTATTATGATTTTAGATGCCTTTTTGTTGTTGCTTAACTCTGTATGTACACCCGACGTGACTGTAAATGAGGGAAACCTCAGTTGCCTTTTAGAGTTTAAATAAAGGTTTGAAATTAAATCAAATAGTTACTAATATTAAAGCCCCGATATGGAATAATTTTTGACCGTGTGAATGTGAATTCACATTCACGTACATAAATGTCATCAGAAACCGATCATTTATGAGCCTGCGTGTTGTTGAACCTTGACCTCGTTGACCCACCAGAGCTCCAACCCTCCTGACCAGCGGTCCACAGAGACGTGCAGCGGCGTCCAGGTGACCTCTGACCCCGCGACACGCCCGGCCCTCCAGCTCCTCCAGCCGGCTGCCTCCTCCGTCATGGACACTCTGTCTGCCAGCCTCCGCTCCCCTTCACTCCCTGGGAACCTGGACGTCTCCTCAGGACTGATGGAGATCAAACACCTGTCTGACCCCATGCTGCCCTCTGACCCCATGCTGTCCATCACCTGAGGCCCTCTGACGCCATGCTGCCCTCTGACCCCATGCTGTCCATCACTTGACACCCTCTGACCCCATGCTGTCCATCACCTGACTCCCTCTGACCCCATGCTGTCCATCACCTGACGCCCTCTGACCCCATGCTGTCCATCACCTCAGGCACCTCCATCCCCTCTATTCCAGACTGCAGGAAGCAGCTATGGGACTGTAGCTCATTATCCAACACTAATAAAACACAAGGAGCAAGTTAAGGGTTTCTAGAATGATCTGTTTGAGGCTCATCTAAAGCAGCATCGCCGTGTCTGGAACATTGAGAGTCTAAGGCCCTGTCCACACGAGTACGTTTAGAGTCTAAGGCCCTGTCCACACGAGTACGTTTAGAGTCTAAGGCCCTGTCCACACGAGTACGTTTAGAGTCTAAGGCCCTGTCCACACGAGTACGTTTAGAGTCTAAGGCCCTGTCCACACGAGTACGTTTAGAGTCTAAGGCCCTGTCCACACGAGTACGTTTAGTCTAAGGCCCTGTCCACACAAGTACGTTTAGAGTCTAAGGCCCTGTCCACACGAGTACGTTGAGAGTCTAAGGCCCCATCCACACGAGTACGGATATTTAGCAAAATTCACATTTCCCTCTCCGTTTGGGCATTTCAGCCACATGTAAACGGCATTTTCGGAAAAGAAAACGGAGATTTTAAAGTGAAGATTTTTGGAAATATCCGTGTCAGTGGATCCGTGTAGCCACATTAAACGTATCGTCTCGAGCAGGGGTCGGCAACCCGCGGTCTGGAGCTGCATGCGGCTCTTCAGCCATTCTGCAGTGGCTTCCTGTAGGTTTGAAAATAATAGTAATATGGAAATAAATAATGCCTATTTTCTATTAAATTAAAGTGTTTAATATTTCATTTTTTTTTTTTATCTACTTTTTCTCCCCATTTTTCTATTTTTCTCCCATCCCAATTTCGTATTATCCAATTCTTCCCTCCCCTGTCTCGAACATTGCTAGACCATGCCTCCCACTGGTCAGCTGCAATGTGGACGAAGCCTTGCATCACGTGCCCCCTCCGGTACACGAGGCAGCCGTCGCATCTTTACACCTGCACAGCGCGATCTCTGTGGCGAGGAGTAACGCGTGGGAGGCTCACGCTGCCCCCGATACTTCCTGATTCTGCTGTACAGGCGCACCAACCGACCTGTAGGAGTCGCTGTCCACAACGTCCAATCCCCACCCACCGGCTTTCCCACCCCCTAATACTGCCAATTGTATTAGTATGAACGACCAGCCAAGCCGGAAGCAACGCAGAGAGCTGGGCTCGAACCCAGCATATCCTGCGTTAGTGGCGAGTGCCTTGCCCACTGCGCCACTTAGCCGCCCCAGTGTTTAATATTTCATCAACTAAAATACGTCACACGCCTCTCCCTGCCATCTGCAGGTGGCTAATCTTGAGTTTCTGACCCCCCATTAAGTTAACCATGGATAAAAAAAAGTAGAGGGTTTAATTCAGAATGGACAGATTAATTTGCTTATCATATGATATCTGGCGAGAAATAAGCAGGAAAAAAATTCACTCGCCACTTCAAAAAATCAAAAGCATGTATTTAACAACAACAAAAAAATGTAAACTCTGTTTTATAATAAATAAACAAAATTTTTAAATCTACTTACGCCTACTGGACATTTTTGTTTGACAGATACGCACATAAAACGCTGAAAACAACCAACTGTACTAAAGACACTGAGTGTCAACACTGAGAGTACTAACTGAGTATTTTAATGAGGCTATTATTATTATTTGGCAACAAGATAGCCTATATAGAACATAAATAGCCTGTCAGCCAATTTGTATCCATGGATGGGGAATTCCACAAGCGTTTAATAATAATAATAATAATGCAGGACCTGTTCAGAGGTCCGGCAGCGTCTAGTTTTTTACCAACAAACTTGCATTTTTCCGCGATCTGATTGGCCACTGACGTTTCTGGTCATGTGACATCTGCGCCAATCGCGTGACGCCCGTTTCTGCGCCTATTTCCGCCTCTAACAGCCTGCAAACTACCTAACGCCTAGTTCTTTTTTTTTTTATCCACTTTTTCTCCCATTTTCTATATTTTCTCCCATCCCAATTTCGTATCATCCAATTCAACCCTCCCCTGTCACGGACGCTGTTTCTTGCCTCCCATAAGCCGGCTGCAATGTGGACTAAGTCATACATAGCACAAGTCCCCTCCGGTACTTGAGGTAACAGCAGTCGCATCTTTTCACCTGCGCAGCTCGATCTCTCAGTGGCGAGGAGTAACGCGTGGGAGGCTCACGCTGCCCCCGACACTTCCTGATTCTACTGCGCAGGCGCACCAACCGACCTGTGGGAGTCGCTGTCCACAACGCCCGATCCCCACCCATCAGTTTCCCACCCCCTAATACGGCCAATGTGTATTAGTACGGACGACCAGCTAAACTGAAAGCAAATGTGGAGCGCTGAGCTCGAACTGACGAGCCCAGCGTCTCCAGCATTTTGTGGCGAGCGCCTTGCCCACTACGCCACGTAGCCGCCCCCTAACGCCTAGTTCTATCACTGGTTAAACTTAGGGCGACTCTTTCGAAGTTGGTTAAGGTTAGAGTTTGGAATCAGGGCTGGTGTTCTATCGCCCTGCTCTAAGACAAACTCTAACCTTAACCAACTTCGAAGAGTGCCTAAGCTTAACCAGTGATAGAAACAGGTGTCACACGATTGGCACAGATGTCACATGACCAGAAACGTCAGTGGCCAATCAGATCGCGGAAAAATGCAAGTTTGTTGGTAAAAGACTACACGCGGTCCGGCATGCAATTATCCTCAATGTTTAGCGGTTAGCACACACACACACCGGAACACACACGCATGCATCGTCTTTGTAGGATCGCTGATGTTGTGTGTGCACTGCCAGCCAGCCTTAATGCGAAGGAGATATACACTTTACATTTTTACAGATAACATAATCTCCCGATTCAGATACAAGTGAACACAAACGGTTCCAAAGATATTTAATGTTTGTCGGCATATTTTCACGCCGCCAACAAAGTACTGGGTCCGTTGTCTCTTATTCGGATTTTCTGTCACTACATTATTTTACTTTTCAGTTGCTGCCGCCAATGAAAATCAGCTCGCTACGCATCCTCAGACTGTTGTTCTATGGTATTTGAGATATTGCTTATCGCCACCTACTGGCCCGGCATGCAATTTATATGCATTTCTGCGTTTGCGTCTGGACGGAGGTATTTTTAAACACCCTGCCGTGTGGACGAGGATATTTTTTTAAAACTGAGCCTGGAAATATCAGTTTTGCTAAATATCCCTATATACCGTACTTTTCGCACTATAAGCCGCACCTGAATATAAGCCGCAGCAGCTAAATTGAATGATGTGTACATATATAAGCCGCACTGGACTATAAGCCGCAGGTGTTTTAATGTTTAATTACTATATGTAATTAGCATTGGGACACAATACTGTCAGACAAATAACAAGAATTAACTCATTTACAAGTTGTATTAAGTTTAGCAAGTAAGGGAACAGATAAATAACATTTCAATGCAGTCAAAAAAGCAATATTTAGATTTTTACATTTTCGGGTTTGGTCACGTCGAGTCACATATAAGCCGCACCGTTATATAAGCCGCAGGGTCAAAAATGGGGAAAAAAGGTGCGGCTTATAGTCCGAAAAGTACGGTACTTGTGGACAGGGCCTAAAATATTACATTTTAAGGCCCTTGGAAAAATGTGAATTACACTGAAAAGTCTGGTAAAGAGAGAAAGTGTGTGTCAATCCCAATACATACTATATAACTACTTGTTGTTATCTCACATATAGACAGGGTGTTGGAGGGAGTTCCCTTCCTCTGGTCGTTCATGTTTATCCCCAGTAGGGATGTGATTTATCCCTCCTTCTGGTCATCTATAATAAACTATTCATTCTTGGATGTAATGATGAATGAACGCTGGGACAACGAGCTGCTGGCTGGGAGCTCCAGTATGGATGCAGAGAGATCCAAGTCTAATTTATTTCTCTCGGACATGTTGCCAAGAGTTTTATAAATGTCCTCTTCGTCAGAAGCTCAGAGCAGCGTGGGCCGTTCTAGCAAGAAATATTAACTCCTCAAAAGGCCTGTATGGCACAGCGCTCTCCATGGTGCTGAAGACTGTCTGAGCACCCAGTGACAACTATGAAGACATCATGTCCATCAGTGTTCTGTTCTGCTGTGTTTCTGTTCTGCGGTGTTTCTGTTCTACAGTGTTTCTGTTCTAGTGTTTCTGTTCTACAGTGTTTCTGTTCTTGTTCTTCAGTGTTTCTGTTCTAGTGTTTCTGTTCTGCAGTGTTTCTGTTCTACAGTGTTTCTGTTCTAGTGTTTCTGTTCTACAGTGTTTCTGTTCTTCAGTGTTTCTGTTCTAGTGTTTCTGTTCTAGTGTTTCTGTTCTTCAGTGTTTCTGTTCTACAGTGTTTCTGTTCTACAGTGTTTCTGTTCTAGTGTTTCTGTTCTTCAGTGTTTCTGTTCTACAGTGTTTCTGTTCTAGTGTTTCTGTTCTACAGTGTTTCTGTTCTACAGTGTTTCTGTTCTACAGTGTTTCTGTTCTACGGTGTTTCTGTTCTACGGTGTTTCTGTTCTAGTGTTTGTTCTGCAGTGTTTCTGTTCTATTGTTTCTGTTCTCCAGTGTTTCTGTTCTAGTGTTTCTGTTCTGCAGTGTTTCTGTTCTAGTGTTTCTGTTCCAGTGTTTCTGTTCTGCAGTGTTTCTGTTCTACAGTGTTTCTCTTCTACAGCGTTTCTGTTCTGCAGTGTTTCTGTTCTGCAGTGTTTCTGTTCTACAGCGTTTCTGTTCTACAGCGTTTCTCTTCTACGGCGTTTCTCTTCTACAGTGTTTCTGTTCTAGTGTTTCTGTTCTAGTGTTTCTGTTCTTCAGTGTTTCTGTTCTAGTGTTTCTGTTCTTCAGTGTTTCTGTTCTAGTGTTTCTGTTCTAGTGTTTCTGTTCTACAGTGTTTCTGTTCTACAGTGTTTCTGTTCTAGTGTTTCTGTTCTTCAGTGTTTCTGTTCTTCAGTGTTTCTGTTCTACAGTGTTTCTGTTCTAGTGTTTCTGTTCTACAGTGTTTCTGTTCTACAGTGTTTCTTTTCGGCAGTGTTTCTGTTCTAGTGTTTCTGTTCTAGTGTTTCTGTTCTCCAGTGTTTCTGTTCTAGTGTTTCTGTTCTAGTGTTTGTTCTTCAGTGTTTCTGTTCTAGTGTTTCTGTTCCAGTGTTTCTGTTCTGCAGTGTTTCTGTTCTACAGTGTTTCTCTTCTACAGCGTTTCTGTTCTGCAGTGTTTCTGTTCTGCAGTGTTTCTGTTCTAGTGTTTCTGTTCTACAGCGTTTCTCTTCTACGGCGTTTCTCTTCTACAGTGTTTCTGTTCTACAGTGTTTCTGTTCTAGTGTTTCTGTTCTACAGTGTCTGTTCTACAGTGTTTGTTCTAAAGCGTTTCTGTTCTTCAGTGTTTCTGTTCTACAGTGTTTGTTCTAAAGCGTTTCTGTTCTTCTGTGTTTCTGTTCTAGTGTTTCTGTTTTACAGTGTTTCTGTTTTACAGTGTTTCTGTTCTAGTGTTTCTGTTCTGCAGTGTTTCTGCTGCTCAGCCATGTGACCTGTTTGATCTACTTAGCCAACTGTGTTTTTAATAAATTAATTAATCTAAATGCTTATATTTAATATATAAATACATATGCTCTATACACAGGGTATCTGCAGGTTTAACTTAAATGTAAGACTTTTTAATACAACTGAAAGCTAAATGTAATACCGCAAATAGACGCACCAAGCTCCCGGCAGCCCCGCAAAGAAATGACTTGGATGCAAAAACATTTTATATTTCATATTATTTCATCTCCCGACAGCCTGCCCCCCCAAATGTAATACCTGTGCAAATTAAATGCAAGACTTTAATACCCTTGGGTCACAACCCCACCAGATGAAAATGAGCAGCAAACAATGTTATATTTTGAGAAATACGTTAATTTAATCTCTTTGCAAATCCCTTGATTTTGAAAAATGGAAACAAAACAAACTAAACAAATTTCTGTGGTATTTTGGGGTGTTTTATATGGATTTAACTGGATAATTTCGTATGGCCTACATTAACACTGGTATTTTTCACAAATCGCACTCTGCATACAGATGTTGTTATGATCTGCATACAGATGTTATGAATGATGTTCATCTATGGAGTGATATAGCCTACTACTTTAGTCATATTGCATTGCTTTCTGGCAGATTGCTCTTCTAATCGGAGCCTAAAACCTTCACCACTCTGAGCCACAGACTCCTAGCGTAGCTTTGATACGACTGTCATCCAACTGTACAATCATTAAAAGTGTAAAATAATATTTTCTCGACATGAAACCTCTGCATAATGGTGTATAGTACAAGGAATTGTTTATTCTGTATACAATTACAATTGTTGCAAATAATAAAATCCATGTTGCTGAAATTCAACAGGAATCTGTATTGTTGTACAGAGTGCATAGGCTACAGTAAACTGTTACACAAATATTCATTGTGTGTCCAATAGAAATGTCTTTGTCTTAATCACAATTGACTGAAGTGACATACATTTAAATATTTCTTGATAAAGGAATGCACCGACACCATGGAGACCAGATCCAATCACTTTCTTAGAAATAGGGTTTAGGGTCATTGGAAAATAATGATTGAGATATAATCAAATGATCTCCATTAGAGAGATCCAACTAGTAAACAAAGTCAGTTTGCTTTTGATTTCTGACTCGACTCTTAGCATCGGATTTTAGTATTTGGGGGGAAATTCTCAGATTCTGCCACCAGTGTCGGTACATCCCTAATAAACACACAGTTGACGAATATATGATACTTCAATTCAGTTTGGTTTAAACATTTCTAAAATAGGCAGCTTTAAGGAAAAGAAAAAAGAAAAAGTATGTTGAGAGTAGGGATGGTTATGGGTTAAACAATGCACTAAGAACACTATACAGTATATAAAATCAGAAAACAAACATCGAACTAGCTAACCTATTTATCAAACCACATGCTGAAAGCTCAGTATTATCAATGAACATCGTTAGGTTACATGAAAAAAATTCTTTAGGCTACTTTTTAAAAACACTTCCGTTTTCCTCGGGTGCTCGGTTCCACTCCGCTTCGTCCAGAGTGACGGGTTCTCCGGAGCCGCGGGCGCGGTGGAGAGTGTCTGGAGCAACCCCCCCGGTGTGGACGTAAACAAGGTTGTTTACCGGCTCCCTGCCCCCCCCCCCCCCCCCCCCCCCCCCGATCCTCGCTGGGTTGAAAAAGCACAGAAGTACACGTACACTACCGATACCTTCATGCAGAAACCGCTCCGTCTCTCGTAACAAAGAGTTCCCTGTGTTGACGAGACGTCAACTAGAAAAAAATAAATCAACTCCGGAAAAGGCTTCCCCCCCCCCCCCCCCTCCGAGTTGTACTACGACCTACCTCGCTCCCTCTCTCTCTTTTCCCTGGGGTCTGGTTGAGTGTTAAGACCCGCCCCCCAGTCAGACCCGCAGGATCTCCAGGCAGTTGTTGTAGCAGATAGCGATCCAGTCGGGCTGCGTGGAGGCCCACTGCACGTTGTTGATCTCCCCCTCCGCGGTGTAGGCCAGGATGGGGTCCTCGATGGCCCGCGGCATCTGCTGGATGTCCCAGATCAGCGCCTGGTGGTCGTCAGCTGGCCGGGGGGGGTGCATTAGTGAAATCAATTATATAGGAAGCTGTAGTGCTTTAGCTCTATATACATTTTAGGGATGTCCGATATTATCGGCCGATATTAGCATTAAAATGTATTATCGGTATCGGTTTTCAAAAAAATATATATTAATTTTTTTACATTTATTTAACCTTTATTTACCCAGGCAAGCAAGTAAGAACAAATTCTTATTAAATTTATTGTCAAAAGTATGCATAATGTGTTAATTCCACGACAAGAAATATGTAAGGGATAATGTATGGCTACGAGGTCATTGTCGCAAAATAATTGACCGACACGGAGTTTAAAATACAGAGGCGCCGCGCCGAGGTGTTTTAAACGTAGTGAAGGTCAATTATTTTGCGACAATGACCAAGTAGGCTATATCCCGCTTATTACATGGCTAACTTACTAACAATATACCTAATTCATTTGACAAATCGCAGTTGTTCTGTGGCTCTGTCAGCCCAAATAAAGTGATTATTATTATCGCGGGCAGCCAGCTCTGTTCTGGCTCCGCTGACACTCCGCTGTCAGTGCAGCGCTATACATTATCCCGCTTATTACATGGCTAACTTACTAACAATATACCTAATTCATTTGACAAATCGCAGTTGTTCTGTGGCTCTGTCAGCCCAAATAAAGTGATTATTATTATCGCAGGCAGCCAGCTCTGTTCTGGCTCCGCTGACACTCCGCTGTCAGTGCAGCGCGGCAGGTGTCTGATTTGCTGCACTGATGTGGGCTTGATTGCCAACAGCTGCGCACTGCGGTCATTATTGAAAAAACAGCGGTCATTATTGAAAAATAATGACCGCTGTCGGGGGGCTGTTGACCAATCACAAGCAAGCATTTCGGCGAATGTGAAAACGCCATGTAATAAGTAATGTTAATTACCTGACATTATTCAGTTTTTTTGGGGGGGAAACCCGGCATATATCGGTATCGGTTGATATCAGTAGGTATCGGAAATTAAGAGTTGGACAATATCGGTATATCGGATATCGGTAAAAAGAAATGCCAATATCGAACATCCCTACATTTTAGTAATTTAGCTGAATGCTTTTATCCAAAGCGACTTACAGGTTCTGTACAAGTCAGCAGGAAGGGAACAACTCTTACAGCTGAGTAACAATGTTCATCAAACAGTGTTGAGTGCATAGTAGTAGAGACATGTTAATATAGTAGGTACTACGTAGTAATATAGACGAAGATTAATTAGTGGCAAATGTGTTTAGAAGCAGGAAGAGGTTTGGTCTCAAATCTCTGTAATATCATTTATCTCTCCATTAGTGCCAACTCACTCATTTATAGGCTTTTATTAGATTAGATTATATACAATGTACAGGTGAT
The DNA here is from genome assembly GCF_963971535.1 of Notolepis coatsorum. Classification (NCBI taxonomy): domain Eukaryota; kingdom Metazoa; phylum Chordata; class Actinopteri; order Aulopiformes; family Paralepididae; genus Notolepis; species Notolepis coatsorum. The sequence goes on along the minus strand of NC_140174.1, from coordinate 17,380,228 downwards.
TAAACTGGGTATACAATATATAAATTAGTTATACTGAGTAATAGTGCTAATCAGATGTATGTACAGAGTTGTAGTATTAATATGTACAGTGATACAGACACTATGGTAGTAAGTCATACTGGCCAGCAGCGTAACTACTAAGAGTAGGTAAGGGATATGTATAGATATAGTATCTACAGATATGTAAAAAATAATTATATGCAGGTTTGTACAGACAGCAATAACTCAATGAGACAGTAGGTGCTTATTTTTCCCCCTATTGCTAGGTTTTTAGTGAGTCGTTCCTTATTGTCATTGGGGAAAGTCTGGGAGTGTCGCATATTTAGATTTTATGGTTTTTGTTTTTGATCTTATGTGATGTTTCTTCTTGACTTGTCCAAGAAGACTTTTTGATAAGGTAACAGTCCCTATAAGTCAAGGTGTTGTGTTGATTACAGCTCAATGAAATGATAAGGTGTTGTGTTGATTACAGCTCAATGAAATGATAAGGTAACAGTCCCTATAAGACAAGGTGTTGTGTTGATTACAGCTTAATGAAATGATAAGGTAACTGTCCCTATAAGACAAGGTGTTGTGTTGATTACAGCTTAATGAAATGATAAGGTAACTGTCCCTATAAGACAAGGTGTTGTGTTAATTACAGCTTAATGAAATGATAAGGTAACTGTCCCTATAAGACAAGGTGTTGTGTTGATTACAGCTCAATTAAATGATAAGGTAACAGTCCATATAAGACAAGGTGTTGTGTTAATTACAGCTTAATGAAATGATAAGGTAACTGTCCCTATAAGACAAGGTGTTGTGTTGATTACAGCTCAATGAAATGATAAGGTAACAGTCCATATAAGACAAGGTGTTGTGTTAATTACAGCTTAATGAAATGATAAGGTAACTGTCCCTATAAGACAAGGTGTTGTGTTGATTACAGCTCAATGAAATGATAAGGTAACAGTCCATATAAGACAAGGTGTTGTGTTAATTACAGCTTAATGAAATGATAAGGTAACTGTCCCTATAAGACAAGGTGTTGTGTTAATTAGTTACTGAAGAAGGAGAATATGTTATAACTGAGGATTTAAATATCACAGGACTCGAACATGCGGCATCATCATTACCCGCTGTGCAGATGTGACAGGATGAGTGTGGCGCCCAGGCGATGCCGTTCACACAGGCCCTGTGGTTGTTGAGTCTGGCCACGGGCGTGCAGGGCACCCGCACATCCAGGATCACCACCTGGGACACGGGGAGGGAGGACGCTCAGGGAGTCATTCATATTGCATTTATATATATTTTATATAGCATTTATATTGCATTTATATATATTTTATATAGCATTTATATTGCATTTATATATCATTTATATAGCATTTATATATATTTTATATAGCATTTATATATCATTTATATTGCATTTATATATCATTTATATTGCATTTATGCATCATTTATAGGTGTGAATAAACAAGAGTAAAGGTGTGAATAAACAAGAGTAAAAGTGTGAATAAATAAAAGTAAAAGTGAATAAACAAGAGTAAAAGTGTGCATAAATAAAAGTAAAAGTGAATAAACAAGAGTAAAAGTGAATAAGCGAGAGTAAAAGTGTGAATAATCAAGAGTAAAAGTGTGAATAAACAAGAGTAAAAGTGAATAAGCGAGAAAGTGTGAATAAACAAGAGTAAAAGTGTGAATAATCAAGAGTAAAAGTGTGAATAAGAGTAAAGGTGTGAATAAGCAAGAGTAAGGGCTTGTGTCCATAGCGGACGTTTTATGAGTTGGCAGCTCCTTCCTGTCATTCATTTCTATGCTACAGGCACGCTCCTCTTCCCAGCGCCGCGCCTCGCGTTTATGAGCTCTCGACGAGTCGGCGGCAGCGTTTTTGGGCGGAGCGCTCCCAGCGCATAAAGTTGAAACTACCGTACTTTTCGGACTATAAGCCGCAGCTTTTCCCCCCATTTTTTCGACCCTGCGGCTTATATAACGGTGCGGCTTATATGCGACTCGACGTGACCAAACCCGAAAATGTAAAAATCTAAATATTGCTTTTTTGACTGCATTGAAATGTTATTTATCTGTTCCCTTATTTGCTAAACTTAATACAACTTGTAAATTAGTTAATTCTTGTTATTTGTCCGACAGTATTGTGTCCCAATGCTAATTACATATGGTAATTAAACATTAAAACACCTGCGGCTTATAGTCCAGTGCAGCTTATATATGTACACATCATTCAATTTAGCTTCTGCGGCTTATAGTCAGGTGCGGCTTATAGTGCGAAAAGTACGGTAGTTCAACTTTTGGAAAGGAGCGTGCTCATCAAGGTAATCAACATCAAGGAAGGGGCGGAGCCGCGGCAGTCGCGAGGACCCAGGAAAACGCTCTGAGCTTTTTTTTTCTTTTTTTCAAAGCGGTCCGCCTTGAAAAAAACATCCGCTATGGACACAAGAGTAAAAGTGTGAATAAGCTAGAGTAAAAGTGTGAATAAACAAGAGTAAAAGTGTGAATAAACAAGAGTAAAAGTGTGAATAAGCTAGAGTAAAAGTGTGAATAAACAAGAGTAAAAGTGTGAATAAACAAGAGTAAAAGTGTGAATAAACAAGAGTAAAAGTGTGAATAAGCGAGAGTAAAAGTATGAATAAACAAGAGTAAAAGTGTGAATAAACAAGAGTAAAAGTGTGAATAAACAAGAGTAAAAGTGTGAATAAGCGAGAGTAAAAGTGTGAATAAACTAGAGTAAAAGTGTGAATAAGAGTAAAGGTGTGAATAAGCGAGAGTAAAGGTGTGAATAAGAGTAAAGGTGTGAATAAGCGAGAGTAAAGGTGTGAATAAGCGAGAGTAAAAGTGTGAATAAGAGAGTAAAGGTGTGAATAAGAGAGTAAAAGTGTGAATAAGAGAGTAAAAGTGTGAATAAGAGAGTAAAGGTGTGAATAAGCGAGAGTAAAAGTGTGTGATACAGAAGGAGAAGCAGGCGCTGACCTCCATGCCGTCCATAGCCATGGTGGCCAGGTAGTTGGGGTCCTGCTTGTTCCAGCAGAGGCGCAGCAGCGGGTGGTGCTGAGGATCCTCGTAGATGATGGTGCTGTGCTCCAGGTGGCGCAGGTCGAACATGCGCACCGAGCCGTCCGCCCCCACTGAGGCGAACATGTCCCGGCCCCCCCCCGCCCGGCTGAAGGCGATGTCATAGACCTGCGACGGGACAAACCGGTGAATTCAGACCAGAGAGCTGCTCAAACAAGCTTCTAGATTAGATCAAATGTATTGTCATCGTGCAGCACAAGTACAGTACAATGAAAAGAAGTTTGGCATCCATATATACATTACACATAGTATTGTATTGTAGTATTAATATGTACTTTAATACAGGTATAAAGACACTACGGTAATAAGTCATTGATGAGAAAAGCAACATTTTTCAATTCAAATAAATTTTGGTATACGAGTGAATCAATGAATATACATTATACATACGTTTAAGCAGCAAAATCCTGTATAAGCTACTACACAGACCAATGAAATTTTTTTAACAAAGTGCAGCAATTTTAGGAATAATATATAATATATAGCGCAAAGGACCTTTTGTAAACTCAAGCACTTTCGAGGTAAAAGTAAAACGCAGTACTTTCAAGTACATTCCAGAACAGTTGACTATTGAAAAAAATATATACATCTTGATTGATCTCAATTTCTCTTCTTTTTTAATTTAATTTTTAAACAAACCAGACTAAGAAAAAAAGTAATTTGCGATTTATTATACTTTATACTTATAACACATGCATGAGTCTGGTCTCCTTTGAAAGGTAACATTCTTACACAATAAGGAAAAATCATCATTCGATTATTAAATGCATCAATTCTTTTAACTTTTAATTCTTTCTGTAGTTAATTAATCAAAATGAATGCGATAAAGTCCCAGCCCTAATAAATAAATAAAATAAATATATATATATATTAGGGCTGTCAAAGTTAATGCTTTAACTTGAGATTAATTTAAATTAATTAAAACATTAAAATAAATTAATCTAGATTAATCTATGGAGTGAAACATCTTCAATCTTAGTGCCACGGATATAAGAAAGAGGTCAATGTTGATGGTTTTGTTGAACATTTGTATTTCACAGAGAGAAACTGTATTCAAAGAAAGCTATTAAAATAGTCTTTGAATCTAAATATACTTTTTGTGTTGATTTTACATTAATTCCATGATTTTACTCAAGTAAATATCTGTTACAAGCTTCAGTCTTAAGTAGAAAAATGCTATTTTTAATCTAGATTAATTACAGAAAATTGTGAGATTAATTCGTTTTTTTTTTTAATCTATTGACAGCACTAATATATATATACACACACAGCATTATTGTCTACAGCCTGGAGGTAAGCTACCCTTTCTTAGTTGATTATTCGATCAGTCGTTAAGGTCTTAAGTCCACTAAGACGTATTTAGAAGACGTAAAATTCTTTCTTTTCATGTTGGAAATTAATATTTGGCAAATGTGCTGCCCGATGCAGACAGACCACAATGTGCTGAATGCCCGATGCAGACAGGTTCTTCCATCCTTCTTCCATCCTCTTTTTTCTCTATACGTCACATTGTCGTTCGTCCTCCCAAACGAAAAGCAAGTCAAACCTAGACTAGAGGCTCCCAGAAACTGCCCAAAAACATCAGGGAAGCCAACGCGCTAAATATCTTCAAAAGACAGCTGAAAACGTATCTCTTTGCTCTGGCTTTTAAATGAGACATCAGGCAGACTTGATATCGACACAAATTGTATTTGACCTGCACTATCTTTATTCTGCCTACTTTTACACACTTCCTGTCAAATTCATGGGTCAGTTCTATGCTGATTTTATCTTACTACCTCTTATGCACAATCTGCCTAGACTCATTACATCAACACTGTTCATATACTACCGTGTGCTTTGGCAGAGCTGCTCTAATAGTTCAAACAACTGTTACTTTAAATTACTGTTCTTTAAAGTAATTTAGAACAGACCTTTGTAAAGAAACTCAAAGCTGAGCTACTCTGCTGTTCTGTAAAGTAACTCGGAACCATATCCTGTAAAGTGACTCGGGAGCCCGCTTCAACCTGATTATTGTATTGTAAATGAGGTCAGTTTTTTTTTTTTTTTTTAGCTATTTATTGCACTGTAGTACTGCATCATTTTACTGTCTATTCTATTTTATTAACATCTCTTTAAAAAAAATGTTTAACTCGTCTATTCTATTTTTATTACTGCCCATTTTAAAACTGAATCAAACTATAAACAAGGTGGCCTATTGGGATGCTAGATCCCAATGTGAAAAACTGTGATTTTATATGTCTGCACTTTATGTGCTCATTTTATGCCTCGTCTTTTTTTTCTGCTGTGAAGCACTTTGAGCTGCAATTCTTGTATGAAAGGTGCTAATACAAATGGTAAATGGCTGCTTTTTTATATAGCGCTTTTATCCAAAGCGCTTTACAATTTGTTCCTCACATTTTACCCATTCACTCACACATTCACACACCGACGGCGGAGCCATGCAAGGTGCCAACCTGCTCATCAGGAGCAATTAGGGGTTAAGTGTCTTGCTCAAGGACACCGACACGCTGCCCGGGAGGAGCGGGAATAGAACCGGGAACCTCCGGATTGCCAGACGACTGCTCTACCTCCCGAGCCACTGTCGCCCCTAATAAAATATAGTTATTATTAAAGTTAAAGTTATTATTAAACCGATACGACGGCCACAGATGAGGACCACGCCGACGGGGAAGCAGTGAATAAACCTGCAGCGTTGCTGGGAGTCCTGCCGCGGCTCTTACCTCCTTGTCGTGGGCGATCAGCTGGGTCTTGACGTGGCCAGACACCAGGTTGACCCGGCCCAGCACCTGTCCCGTCTCCAGACCCCAGATGGTGCAGGTGGTGTCGATGCTGGAGGTACCTGGAGAGAAAGAGACGACAGGGTTCCTACACATTCTACTCAAACCTTTTTCTTTTTTTGCCTTTTCTATCTTTTTCTCCCATCCCCATTTAGTCGTTATGCCGTTTTCCTTCCTGGTCGTTGCGCATGTTGGTCAAAATATGATATCACAATATTGTCTTATTGCAATGTAACAATATGTTACAAATTACAGTGTGATCTTTCTAGTGTATTTATATTCTATATACCTTCATATACAGTAGATATTTATATTCTATATACCTTCATATTCTATATACAGTATATCTTTATATTCTCTATACCTTCATATTTTATATACCTTCATGTCCAGTAGACCTTTATATTCTATATACCTTCATATTCAGTAGATCTTTATATTCTATATACCTTCATATTCAGTAGATCTTTATATTCTATATACCTTCATATACAGTAGATCTTTATATTCTCTATACCTTCATATTCAGTGGATCTTTATATTCTATATACCTTCATATTCAGTAGATCTTTATATTCTATATAACTTCATATTCAGTAGATCTTTATATTCTATATACCTTCATATTCAGTAGATCTTTATATTCTATATACCTTCATATACAGTGGATCTTTATATTCTATATACCTTCATATTCAGTAGATCTTTATATTCTATATACCTTCATATACAGTGGATCTTTATATTCTATATACCTTCATATTCAGTAGATCTTTATATTCTATATACCTTCATATACAGTGGATCTTTATATTCTATATACCTTCATATTCAGTAGATCTTTATATTCTATATACCTTCATATTCAGTAGATCTTTATATTCTATATACCTTCATATTCAGTAGATCTTTATATTCTATATACCTTCATATTCAGTAGATCTTTATATAGTTTCCCACAGGATTTTCAGAGACTATGGGGGGTGAACCTCCGACCCTCTAGGGGGGTCCGGGGGCACATTTTTGTATAATTTTTTTGGTTCATTATACAACTGTGGCGGGCCGCCACAGTCTAGGTAATTAATGGGAAACCCTCATGTCCAGTAGACCTTTATATACAGTAGATATTTATATTCTATATACCTACCTTAAACATTGTCTTTATGTGGACATAAATAAAGATTCTAAATGTGTTACCCAGCAGGTTGGGGTCCACCTCCCAGCCCTGTGTGTGTGTGTGTGTCTGTGTGTCTGTCTGTCTGTCTGTCTGTCTGTCTGTCTGTCTGTCTGTCTGTCTGTCTTGTCTTGTCTTGTCTTGTCTGTCTGTCTGTCTGTCTGTCTGTCTGTCTGTGTGTGTGCGTGTCTGTGCGTGTGTGTGTGCGTGTCTGTGCGTGTGTGTGTGTGTGTGTGTGTGTGTGTGTTACCCAGCAGGTTAGGGTCCACCTCGTTCCAGTCGAAGGAAGTGAGCGGAGCGCAGAAGTCCGAGTTCTTGTTGTTGTTGAGCAAACACTCCAGACGGGTCTCTGTGTCGCTGACCTGAGAACAGTGAGACGACAACATCAACAGTGAGACGACAACATCAACAGTGAGACGACAACATCACTGTCCACGCAGAACCTCCCCCCTCTCTCTCTAGGTGTCAGAGCCTCCCCCCCCTCTCTCTAGGTGTCCACACAGAGCCTCCCCCCCCTCTCTCTAGGTGTCAGAGCCTCCCCCCTCTCTCTCTAGATGTCCACACAGAGCCTCCCCCCTCTCTCTCTAGATGTCCACACAGAGCCTCCCCCCCCTCTCTCTAGGTGTCAGAGCCTCCCCCCTCTCTCTAGGTGTCAGAGCCTCCCCCCTCTCTCTCTAGATGTCCACACAGAGCCTCCCCTCTCTCTCTAGGTGTCAGAGCCTCCCCCTCTCTCTCTAGGTGTCAGAGCCTCCCCCATCTCTCTCTAGATGTCCACACAGAGCCTCCCCCCCCCCCCTCTCTCTAGATGTCCACACAGAGCCTCCCCTCTCTCTCTAGGTGTCCACACAGAGCCTCCCCCCTCTCTCTCTAGGTGTCAGAGCCTCCCCCCTCTCTCTCTAGGTGTCCACACAGAGCCTCCCCCCCCTCTCTCTAGGTGTCCACACAGAGCCTCCCCCCTCTCTCTCTAGATGTCCACACAGAGCCTCCCCCCTCTCTCTCTAGGTGTCCACACAGAGCCTCCCCCCTCTCTCTCTAGATGTCCACACAGAGCCTCCCCCCTCTCTCTCTAGGTGTCCACACAGAGCCTCCCCCCTCTCTCTCTAGATGTCCACACAGAGCCTCCCCCCTCTCTCTCTAGGTGTCCACACAGAGCCTCCCCCCTCTCTCTCTAGGTGTCCACACAGAGCCTCCCCCCTCTCTCTCTAGGTGTCCACACAGAGCCTCCCCCCTCTCTCTCTAGGTGTCCACACAGAGCCTCCCCCTCTCTCTCTAGGTGTCCACACAGAGCCTCCCCCCTCTCTCTCTAGGTGTCCACACAGAGCCTCCCCCCTCTCTCTCTAGGTGTCCACACAGAGCCTCCCCCCTCTCTCTCTAGGTGTCCACACAGAGCCTCCCCCTCTCTCTCTAGGTGTCCACACAGAGCCTCCCCCCTCTCTCTCTAGGTGTCCACACAGAGCCTCCCCCCTCCCTCTCTAGGTGTCCACACAGAGCCTCCCCCCCCCCTCTCTAGGTGTCCACACAGAGCCTCCCCCCTCTCTCTCTAGGTGTCCACACAGAGCCTCCCCCCTCCCTCTCTAGGTGTCCACACAGAGCCTCCCCCCCCCCTCTCTAGGTGTCCACACAGAACCTCCCCCCTCTCTAGGTGTCCACACAGAACCTCCCCCCTCTCTCTCTAGGTGTCCACACAGAGCCTCCCCCCTCTCTAGGTGTCCCTCTGTCGCCCAGACAGGAACCGTCAGGGGTTTGAAGGGAGCAGCTGTTGCACCGAGTTGGACTGCATTTATACAACAGCTTTTAACCAAAGCGATTTACAACTCGTTCCTCACATTCACACACTGACGGCGGAGGCAACCATGCAAGGTGTCAACCTGCTCATCAGGAGCAGTTAGGGGTTAAGTATCTTGCTCAAAGACACTTCGATACGCTGATGGGAGGAGCAGGGATCGCTCCTTCCGATTAACAGGCGACCGCTGCTCTACCTCGAGTGTATGGCAGTGATTGTGTAGTGTGATGTGTGCCTGGTGCATGGTAGTCATTGAGCCTGCGTAGCCCAAGGTTGGTGCTACCAGTGGTGGTGAAGGAAGCAATTTCCACCCTACATTGTGGGGAGCGCTTTGATTCTAGAGTCTAGAGAAAAGCACTATATAAACGCAATGATCATTCATTCATTCATTAGATGACAGGGATCATTCATTCATTAGATGACAGGGATCATTCATTCATTAGATGACAGGGATCATTCATTCATTAGGTTCAGGGATCATTCATTCATTGGGTTCCGGGATCATTCCTTCATTAGGTTCAGGGAATCAGGGATCATTCATTAATTAGGTTCCGGGATCATTCCTTCATTAGGTTCCGGGATCATTCCTTCATTAGGTTCCGGGATCATTCATTCATTCATTAGGTTCAGGGATCATTCATTCATTGGGTTCCGGGGTTCATTCCTTCATTGGGTTCCGGGCTGCATGCCTCACCCTCCAGATGCGCAGGTAGTCTCCGCTGGTGGCCAGCAGGTCGGGGTAGACTCCCTTGGTGTCTGGGATCCACATGATCTTGGTGGTGGGGTACGGGTGGTCGAACGTGTTCCGACACAGGAACTCCGAGCTCTCCTCCTCCAGACCCACGATCTGCACCTGTGTGGACACATTCAACAGGTGTGTGTGTCAGTGTTGCACGGTGGAGGCAACAGGTGAAACAACACAAACTGATCTAAGATCAGGGAAGCGGCATGCTGTGAGGACTGTGTGTATGTGTAACTAGGAGGGATATGAGGACTGTGTGTAACTAGGATGGATATGAGGACTGTGTGTATCATGTGTAACTAGGAGGGATATGAGGACTGTGTGTAACTAGGAGGGATATGAGGACTGTGTGTATGTGTAACTAGGAGGGATATGAGGACTGTGTGTATGTGTAACTAGGAGGGATATGAGGACTGTGTGTATGTGTAACTAGAAGGGATATGAGGACTGCCTGTGTGTAACTAGAAGCCAAGGGATATGAGGACTGTCTGTGTGTAACTAGAAGGGATATGAGGACTGTCTGTGTGTGTAACTAGAAGGGATATGAGGACTGTCTGTGTGTAACTAGAAGGGATATGAGGACTGTCTGTGTGTGTAACTAGAAGGGATATGAGGACTATCAATATATATTTGATTAGAATTATTTAAATCAACACTATGAATTTCCATCATACATATTTAAATATGATATATACACAGAGGGTAAACTCTTGTTTCACAAATACAATGGTGGATAAACTGAGTTGGTGTTTACTCTATGGTAGCCTACATCAATGTTTACTCTATGGTAGCCTACATCAATGTTTACTCTATGGTAGCCTACATCAATGTTTACTCTATGGTAGCGGCCTACATCAATGTTTACTCTATGGTAGCCTACATCAATGTTCACCCTACGGTAGGCTACATCAGTGTACATCTTTCTCATTATATTAATATTCAAATGTTACAATTACAGTACAACGAAGAAGTTTGGCATCCAACCAGAGTGCCAATGTAACAGTAAAGTGTGATAATAATATACAATGTACAGGTGATTAAACTGGGTATAAAATATATAAATTAGTACTAGTGCTGATCAGATGTATTGTACAGAGATGTAGTATTAATATGTACAGTGATACAGGTATAAAGACACTGTGGTAGTAAGTCATAGGGATATGTATACAGATATAGATACAGTATCTACACAGATATGTAAAAATTATTATGTGCAGGTATGTACAGACAGATGTGGAGATAGTTATGTATATATATACGGTCATAATAAATATATAAGCGGTATACAACGTTATTGTACACGCTATCATACAGTTATATGGGTTATATGCAGGTTTGATTGATTGATTGAAAACTTTATTAACAGATTGCAGAATGGGTACAGTACAGTACAGCTCAATACATACAATTGTTAAGGGGATGCAGACCAGAGAAAGACTTTCGTCTTATTTACATCAGGGTCCCCCATATAGAAGGATCATATGAAGGTATAAGATGACCATGTGCATCGTTCTCATTGTATATACACAGTAACCCTGGGCAGCAGGTCCTGAGGCGTGTACCTGGTGTAACGCTACTGTATATACAGTAACCCTGGGCAGGTCCTGAGGTGTGTACCTGGTGTAATGCTACTGTATATACAGTAACCCTGGGCAGGTCCTGAGGCGTGTACCTGGTGTAACGCTACTGTATATACAGTAACCCTGGGCAGGTCCTGAGGCGTGTACCTGGTGTAACGCTACTGTATATACAGTAACCCTGGGCAGGTCCTGAGGTGTGTACCTGGTGTAACGCTACTGTATATACAGTAACCCTGGGCAGGTCCTGAGGCGTGTAACGCTACTGTATATACAGTAACCCTGGGCAGGTCCTGAGGTGTGTACCTGGTGTAACGCTACTGTATATACAGTAACCCTGGGCAGGTCCTGAGGCGTGTAACGCTACTGTATATACAGTAACCCTGGGCAGGTCCTGGGGCGTGTACCTGGTGTAACGCTACTGTATATACAGTAACCCTGGGCAGGTCCTGAGGCGTGTACCTGGTGTAACGTTACTGTATATACAGTAACCCTGGGCAGCAGGTCCTGAGGCGTGTACCTGGTGTAACGCTACTGTATACATCACCTTGTTGTTGTACTCCTCCACGAAGCTGCCCAGCGCCAGGCGGAAGCGCTTGTCTGGCCGGACGCTCCAGTTCATGGCATAAACTGTCCATGGCGCCTCGTATTTGTAGATTTCCTTGCGTTTACCGTGAAGCGACATATTTCAAGCTCAAGTATATATAATAAAAAAAAAAAAAACGTTTCTCGGCCACACAAAAAAATCACCAAGCTCCTCCAGACCCCGAGCGGGTCCCCGCCGCGATGCAACCGATTATTATCCGATTAGCCCCGCAAGTTACTTTGTATGATTCTTCGTGGGCTACTAAAGGAAACAACAACGGAGCCCATTCGGGGTTTTTTCTGTTAACGTTTTTCTAGCACATAGTAGCTGGTGCACAACGGATTCGGTAGAGCCTCGGACAGCTGGTAGAAGATATCACACACAGCAGCAATGGCGGCGACAACAGGACAGATGCGTGATTTTTTTTTCGTAGCCTATGTTTGTCAAAGGGTCTCTTCCGCCTTGTACATATTCTCTGCTTCAAAGTGGTTATGCTTTGGCCCGCTTTCGAAGTGGAAGTGGGTTATGCTTAGAGTTAGGGTTAAGGTTAGGGAACAACATATCAATTGTTGTTGAATATGCGGAATAGACCCTTCGAGTAGGGGGTATCTGCAGAGCCGCAGAGCCAGGCTGGACGGGTTGGAGGCGGGGCTTCGTGGTCTGGACAAGTATTAGTGGTCTGGACAAGTATTGCGGATGAGGGGGGGGGGGGCTCTCTCGCTATGTGTTGGAGTGCGCAATGTGTATGCGCATGCGTGTGGACTGGAGCACGTGAGAGTATAAAGAGTCCATTTTTTTAAACCCTTTCGCCGTTGACTAAAGACTCACTACTTCAACCATTATCTAAATTAAAAAAATCTAACCCTAACTAACCTTACTGTCATGCACTTGTCCTAATAAACTAACCTACACTGTAGCACACTCAACACTTTATGAACATTGTTACTCAGCTGATAGAGTTGTGCCCTTCCTGATGGCTTGTCGTACAGAACTTGTAAGTCGCTTTGGATAAAAGCGTCGGCTAATCATAAATGTCTAGATGTAACATTACTGTCTATGTACCTATGTAAACGAGACGAAAGTTAAGTTTACTCTATTATTTCGCCGTTGACTAAAGACTCACTTCTTCAACCATTATCTGAATAAAAAAAATCTAACCCTAACTAACCTTACTGTCATGCACTTGTCCTAATAAACTAACCTACACTGTAGCACTCAACACTTTATGAACATTGTTACTGAGACGAAAGTTAAGTTTACTCTATTATTACTAGATCTGGTATGTCATAAATGTCTAGATGTAGCAGTACTGTCTATGTACAAGTTTACTCTATTATTACTAGATCTGGTATGTCATGACTCATAAATGTCTAGATGTAACATTACTGTCTATGTACCTATGTAAACGAGACGAAAGTTAAGTTGAAAATGGGGGAAGGTAAGTTGAAAATGGGGGATCTATGTAAACTAGCATGGCTTTGTCATTATTCCAATGTACCCAACCCCCCCCCCCCCCCCCACCTCCAATGTACAGCCCCACCCAACCCCACCCCACCTACCCAACCTCCTCCAATGTACAGTTTCTATGTCAAATGTATGTCAGTATTCCAATGTGTGTGTCCCCCCTACCCAACCCCCCCCCCCCCCCACCTCCAATGTACACCCCCACCCCACCTACCCAACCTCCTCCAATGCACAGTTTCTATGTCAAATGTATATACACTCTGTAATGGGAATTATTAAAGGACAAACGATGAGCCGTTTACATTAATCATTCTGAGTCATTATTTATAATAATAAGAAGGTTTATTCAATAAAGAAAGTTCATGACAGCGTGGCCACGCTGCCAGGCCAGTCACCCGCCAGAGACAGACATGTTTACCCACTAGAGTCTGACAGGGGACTGACCCAGAGGCTTGGTCAGACATACAATTAAATACATGAAATGACGTAGAAGAAAACAAAATGGCTGGTTAGAGAAATTAATAATACGACTATGTTATGGCTAAGCCTGGAAGGAAAACAGCTCCATCTTACAGTTCCCATGACCTTGGGTTATGGCTCTATGGCTGGTAGAAACAGCAACTTCGTTATGACTGAGAGAATGATAGAGTAATCTTAAAGAGACATACACACATTAACCAGTAAATCTGGTCGGACTGAAACTCAAGCTGTATGACATGATAAAACAACACAGATCCATAATGACATGATAATATTTCCACGACAACTATTTTTCTGGATTTTTTTAGTATCACAAACAGTACTGTATTTGAAAATCTGGTATGTCATAAATGTATAGATGTAGCAGTACTGTCTATCTGTATGTCGTGTGTGTCATATGATGAATTGAAAATGGGGGACCCTGATGGAAACAAGACGAAAGTCTTTCTCAGGTCTGCATCCTCTTAACAATTGTATGTATTGAGCTGTACTGTACTGTACCCATTCTGCAATCTGTTAATAAACTTTTCAATCAATCAATCAATCAATCAACGAGACGAAAGTGAAGTTGAAAATGGTGCGCAGTAGTGCAAATACTTGTCCAGACCACGAAGCCCCGCCTCCAACCCGTCCAGCCTGGCTCTGCGGCTCTGCAGATACCCCTTTTGGACCCTTCGGCGCTAAACCAATCAGAGAGGGTCTTCGCTGTACGCGGCTAGCCAATCAGAGAGCGTCTTCGCAAACATAGGCTACGGCAAAAAAATCACGCAGGACAGATATAGACTACCGCAACACTTCCGGTAGGTTGAGCTCATGGGAGAGAGCGGGGGGAGGGCGAGGAGAGTTGTTGTACGCCTACCTACTTTAGCTACAACCACTTACATCCTGGCTCTAATTGCTCAACATTCATTCATTTGATCCACATTTGATTAATTGAAAATGGAGGACCCGTATGTAAACAAGACGAACGTATTTGTCTGGTCTTCATCCTCTTAGCAGTACTGTATTGTACCATTCTGCAATCTGTTAATACAGTTTTCAATCAATCAATCGGTCCCCTCGCGCTCTCTCCCCCCCCCCATCCCCCTCACGAGCTCCATGTAACGCGGAAGTGCAGTGGTCTATTGACGGAAGAGCGTCATCGCGGCATGCAACAAACGGAGCGCAGCTCGAGCAAAAGAGCACCGACGTTGTCCGCCCTGTTTAAAGGGCACGTTCCCCCCCATCGAAGAGGTTCCTTGTGTTCCAATTCTTATTTATTTGGTGTCCCGGCTATTCTCCTAGTTATACATACATACACACAGTCATCATATCCCATATAACTGTATGATAATATGTACAATAATACTGTATACCGTATTAATTTCTTACCATATATATCTGTCTATACATACTTGCATAATAATCCTTTTTACATATCTGTATGATACTATATCTATTTGTACATATCCTTACCTACTCTTACGTTACGCTGCTGGCCAGTATGACTTACTACCATAGTATCTTTATACCTGTATCACTGTACATATTAATACTACAATTATGTACATTACTATGATGAAGAGTTTGGATTTTGTGTGTGAGCTTACTTTGAACATGTACATTTGTGATTATTTATTATTATTTTTTTTTTCTCTTTTGAAAGTCCACTTGTTTTTGATTGAAGTTGTGTACTTCTCAGGGGAGATTTAAAAAGGCCTTAAAGGATAAAATAATTCAGGAGTAGTTTTGAGTAAAACATAAAAAAAAAAATCTTAAAAAAAATAAATTATATCTTGCAGCATATTTTAAGTATCACAAATCACAAATGTACATATTCAAAGTAATATTATCTCCAAGGTTTTTATGTACACCATTACTCAGTAGTACTCATTTATATATTTTATACCCAGTTTAATCACCTGTTCATTGTATATTACTATTGCACTTACATTTGCCCTCTAGTTGCATGCCAAACTTCTTTTCGTTGTACTGTACTTGTGCTGCATGATGACAATACATTTGAATCTAATCTAATCTAGCACCATCCTCAACAACAACATCAACTATAAACATCAACACAACTCCATTGAGCGAATCAATTGGGGGGGGGGGATACATTTAGAAAATGTACAATCAAAGCATATAATGTATTATTGTTATTATGATAATTATTAAGATATCACCATTATCATCATGCACTATGTGATCCTGTGAGGCTCAGTGGGTACAGTGCTTGGCTCTCTGATCTCATAACGTGCTTGGCTCTCTGATCTCATAACGTGCTTGGCTCTCTGATCTCATAACGTGTTTGGCTCTCTGATCTCATAACGTGCTTGGCTCTCTGATCTCATAACGTGCTTGGCTCTCTGATCTCATAACGTGCTTGGCTCTCTGATCTCATAACGTGCTTGGCTCTCTGATCTCATAATGTGCTTGGCTCTCTGATCCCATAACGTGTTTGGCTCTCTGATCCCATAACGTGCTTGGCTCTCTGATCTCATAACGTGCTTGGCTCTCTGATCCCATAACGTGATTGGCTCTCTGATCCCATAACGTGCTTGGCTCTCTGATCCCATAACGTGCTTGGCTCTCTGATCCCATGGCATGCTTGACTCTCTGATCTCAGAACGTGCTTGGCCTTCTGATCTCATAACGTGCTTGGCCTTCTGATCCCATGGCGTGCTTGGCTCTCTGATCTCATAACGTGCTTGGCCTTCTGATCCCATAACGTGCTTGGCTCTCTGATCCCATAACGTGCTTGGCTCTCTGATCTCATAACGTGCTTGGCACTCTGATCTCATAACACACACTGCCAGGGTCAGGGGTTGGATCTTGCAACGGTCACAAATGTGCCTATTATATTTTTGTTATTATTTAGTTGCAGTGCCGCCATGTTTAGTCACTAGGTGTCACTCCATTGTTTGTACCTGATGTATATTGAAATTATTTATTAGGAATAACCCCTTGAGATGAACCATCTCGTTTTCAAGGAGGTCCCAGATTACAAAATAATCATACATTTACGACAAGATATTTTACAGACAGTTCAGTCAACATCAATCAGACAAACGAACAAAACAAAGAACTAAACAAAACAAACAAAGAAAACACAATAGTAACAACTACAATAACTACAACAGTACACATAATTATTTATCATTGCGTCAATGAACTGTGATAATGATGAATGGTCAAAACATGATGCTTATAGTCAAAACATGAACAGGTAATCTCAAAGTCAGAGGAAAGAGCAGTTTTAAATAAGTGAAAAGATGTTATTGAATGGATATGAACAGGTAGATTGTTTCAGTCAGAAGGAGCCTTAAACTTAAATGATTTTTTGCCAGCTGATATAGACACAGTTGGAACTTCAAAATAAACCTGGGAGCAATGTCGTAGTCGATGTGTGGAAGTGTAAGGTTCCAGATACTGTGGGTACTGAAAATGAATACATTTGAAAATAAACTGCAGCCAATGCTGCTGTCTTCTTGATGTGGGAGATGGTAGATTGAGATTTTCATACAGGGTACAGTGGTGGGTCAAATTAATATGGACAATCAAGCACAAATCTGCATAAACGGTTGTATATTGCATTAAGTGGAAGTAGGTTTGTTTTGGGGGCGGTCTGATAGACTACAGAAGCATAATCAAGTATTTGTAAGTATGAGTTGTTGAACAAGTTTCTTTCTGACTGTAGATGTAAAGAATTTTCTGTAGCAACAGGTTTCATTTGATTTAACTTGAGCCAGTGACTCACTTCACTTCCTGTCCGGCAGCAGCGTTAGCTTATCTAGTGATTGATTGATTGATTGAAAACTTTATTAACAGATTGCAGAATGGGTACAATACAGTACGGCTCAATACAAACAATTGTTAAGGGGATGCAGACTAGAGAAAGACTTTCGTCTTGTTTACATCAGGGTCCCCCATTTTCAATTCATCCTGACATTTATGACATACAAGATATACAAATATACAGTACTGTTTAAGAAAGAGATCATAAAAAAACATAAAACATATATTATACATTCGAGGGGGAAAAAACTGTACATTGGAGGGGGGTGGGAGGGTGGGTTTCGACATTTACCGGGACCAGTTTAGAATTGCAGCCACCCGTAGGTGCTCTTTGAGAGCGGTTTTGAAGGAGGGTAGGGATTCACATAATTTTACGGCTGTGGTTAGGGCGTTCCACATTGTTGTGGCATAGTTGCGAAACGTGTTTAGTCCCTTGTTTGAGCCGAATCTGGGTTGAACATGATTTGTGGAACTCCCTCTGGTGTTGGACGTACACAGCCAGACACGTTACAAGTTCCATACTGAAAAAGGTATACAGTCGTTTGACTGCAAAGCACTTGGAGCTGAACTGATAGAGCTACTAGAAAAGCACTGTAGAAATGCAGGCTTTCTTCCATCACCAACTCTCCCACTAGGGCCCTGCACTACTACCACCTCCAATAATATGAATGCAATAATAATAATAATAATAATAATAATAATAATAATAATAATAATAATAATAATAATAATAATAATAATAATAATAATAATAATAATAATAATAATAATAATAATAATAATAATAATAATAATAATAATAATAATAATAATAATAATAATAATAATAATAATAATAATAATAATAATAATAATAATAATAATAATAATAATAATAATAATAATAATAATAATAATAATAATAATAATAATAATAATAATAATAATAATAATAATAATAATAATAATAATAATAATAATAATAATAATGGTAACAATAACAATACTGATATTATCACCATGGTGTTATATTATCATTATAATTGTAGCCAAATATTAATAATACAGATATGAATATACAATACATTCTACATTCACTGCACACAACATCCTCATGCACACTCACCTTAAACATTCACTCACTTTAAACACTCACCTTCAACATTCACTCACTTTAGACACTTTAAACACTTTTTAAACATTTCGCCATATTTATATCTATTCTACAAATTTGCACTACCTAATATTTTCATTTTGTACATTTTAGTTTAGTAGTATATTGTATATTTTGTATAGTGTTGGTCTTTACTCTTTTACTGTTCTTACTCTACTGTATGAAGCACAATCTTAGGACCAAGCATTTCACTATAATGTACATGTACCGTATATGTGGCAAATACAACAACACTTGAAACTAATATAAATAAGAGTCAGGAGGATTTTAAGTAAATGGTACATTTATATAGCAGCTTCCATCCAAAGTGCTTTACAATTTTGCTCCTGACATTCACTCACACATTCACACACCAACGGAGGAGGCAACCATGCAAGGTGCCAACCTGCTCATCGGGAGCAGTTCGGGGTTAAGTGTCTTGCTCAAGGACACTTTGACAATGCCCGGGAATCGAACCTGGAACCTTCCGATTACCGGACGACTGCTCTATCTTCTGAGCCTCCTGTCTTCCAACAAGCAGAGACCTGCTAACCACCACAGGGGGAGTGATGCATATTCTTTACCTCGACAGTCTGGGGGAAATTGGACTGTAATTTCCCTAATGATGCTTGAGCCGTGATTTCTATTTCTCACGTATCTACATTGACATAATGATTGTCAGTGCATTCAGTGGAAGGCATTTCATAAAGTAGGCGGTTGGTATTTTGTTACAAACACCTCCAGCAAGTAGATGAAAGGTACGTTTATTGTGTCCTCTTTGCTGTTACTATTGCTACTGCAGTACTGTAAGCATGTTTGTAGTGCTAAGAGTGTTTCAAGTTTCAAGTTTGTTTATTAGTTGTCATAGTAAAATACAGAATACTTTTCCATGAAATGCTTGTTTCCCTGTATGAGCTCCTGGGATTGTGCTAGATAAAAATAGATAAAAAGTATAAATTAGAAAGTCAAAAGTACGTAAACAAAAAGTGTTCAGTCAATATATACAATACAGAGTAATTGGTAATACAGTGGGTGCTGAAGGTGATGGGAATGCTGCTCTGTAAGCATCATTGATCATCAATCACTTGAATTGTTGTCATTTAATATTATACTATTATTGTTGCAACTCTGATATACAGTATGGTATGGTGTATAAAGTAAGCAATGTTTGTATTTAGAGCATGGATATATGCATTACTTTTCCATCCTTTTTTCATGCAGCCATGTGGTTTTATAATTTCAATTGCTATAATATTATTTCTGAGCTATAAATTATTATTTAGACTAGAAAAGACTGATTGAAGACAAGCTGCTACCCGACAAAGTGGCTACAAAGTGGCTTGTAGAAATGAGATTTGCAAACCACAGCCACAAATGTACTATATCATGTTGGCTGGTGACTGGTGTTAATTTTTAGACTAGTATGTCTGCTTATTGTTATTAAATTGTACATTTTATTTTCTCAGGTTGATTGAAATCTAGAGTTTTAACAACATCATCTCATCCGTGTTCAGTGAAGGTGCTGGAGATGTATTCCCCGTTTCCAAATATAACGTGGAACTCCACTGATACTTTCTTCGTGTGTGACAATACTGCAGGAACCACAACTTGGGTGATTTGCAGTTTCCTCCTTTTCCTCTTTGGGTTCCCTGCAAGCCTTGCCGTCTTTTGGGATCTATTTAAAAGACACAGGAAAGGAACCCCCCTCACCCCCAATGACGTCTTCATGCTAAACCTCACAGTCATGGAGCTGGTCTTCTTGTTCTATATCCCAACTGGCCTGATCAACGTTCTATTCTGGCACATCTGGCCAATTGAGAACCTCTTCTGTTTCCTCTATGCTTTGAGCCTCAGTGGACGACCTCTCTTCATGGCCTGCATCTGTCTGGACTGTTACCTGGCTGTGGTTCATCCAATCACCTACCGGATCAGGAAGAGTCTGACTCCTAGAGTTCTGATGGCTGTCTGTGTCTGGGTTGCCACATTGCCTTATGGGATTGCATTTGCACTTCTCCCAGATTTATTCATCAGTCCTATTTGTTGCTGGCCCTACGTCATTACTCTCCCCACTATTGGATTCTGTGATTTCTCCATTCTTCGGACCCTGAAGAGATCTGACCCTGGAGGAAGAGACCTCCACCCCCAGAAGAAGAAGGCTCATCAGATCATCATCAACAGCCTGGTCATGACAGTCATCTCCTACCTTCCTCCAGTGCTGATCTACTGTTTTGGGACACTGATTCCAGTATCTCCTTATGTGTACAAGTGCGATTTGGTTCTACCAATGATGTTGGTTCCTCCAACACTAGGCAGTGCAGTCATGCCAATTCTCTACCTGCAAAATCTGGGTAAACTGGATTGTATGAAGCCCAGATGTTGCAAACCATAGCGAGTCGTACTGTATATGAAGGGAGATGGGTGAGAGATTGTGGAGTTTTATCTACCACAATCACAATTACACTCTTTCTTATCTTTTAATGTTAATACAACTTTTGATTTAGAAATAACAATCACATAGTAATCCAGGAAATAAAAATAATTAGATACTTTAACCTATTGGTTAACAAAAATAATGAATACAAGTAAATTGAAAAACGTTAACCTAGTGGTTGAAGTCAAATATTTAAACACACAATTTACAATATGACCCTTGATGAGAGCACCTACGGGTGGCTGCAATTAGAAACTGGCCCCGGTAAATGTCTAAACCTCCACCCCTCCCACCCACCCAACCCCCTCCCCCTCTACAGTTTCTTCCCCTTTCGAATGTATATATTTTTTTATGGTCTCTTTTTCTTAAACAGTACTGTATATTTGTATGTCTTATATGTCATAAATGTCTTGATGAAACAGTACTGTATAATTGTATGTCTTGTATGTCATAAATGTCTTGATGAATTGAAAATGGGGGACCCTGATGTAAACAAGACGGAAGTCTTTCTCTGGTCTGCATCCCCTTAACAATTGTGTGTATACTGTATTGGGACTTCCGGTTCCGGTTAGAGTATGGAGGAGACGCTGTGTGTAACAGCTCCGCTCCCGTTATTTATATTTTGCCTTTAAAAGCCTCTTTTTATACCCCCAATTCGTTTAAACCTGTACATATATATCACCTGAGGTTTCCAACTAACTATATTGACTGAAAGAACCACAATGTCACAGAAGAAAAGAGAAAACGATCCAAAAAGAGATGACGGTTCAACCGACACGGAGTACCTTGCTAATCTAATAGAAGGGTCCCAGCTCAAGTTTGAAGGCACCATGAAGATAATGGAGAAGACCTTAACGGAAGGTTTATGCTCCCTAACCGACAAGGTTGACGATATCAAAAAAATCTATCGAATCCAAAGTCGGGAAGCTATGGGAAGCGGTTGGTGAACAGACCGATCGTATAGAAGTAGTGGAAACCGGCTTGAATAATTGCACTGATAGATTCGCGGAGATAGAAGGAACCAACGAGAAGCTAAAATCTAAGATACTCGACCTCGAATACCGATCCCGCAGACCTAATATTTGCATAGTAGGTCTAGATGAATCAGTGAGCTGCGAACAACCCAATGTTACGTTTGCAGGAGTGTTAGTTGAAATTCTGGGATCGGAGACCCTCTCTACAACACCTGAATTGGATCAATGTTACAGAATTGGTGCCCGAAACAACAACAAACCTAGAGTAGTTATTGCTAGCCTACGTCAAATTGGAATAAAAGAAACAATTATTCGAGAGGCACGGAAGAAGAATGGTAATCTGAAATACAAAGGGCAACCAGTCTATTTCTATGAAGATTACTGCCCCGAAGTTGTGGTACAACGGTCCCATTACAAGACCGTGATGTCTCTACTCTACGGGCAAGGTCTCAGACCTACACTATGGTATCCTGCGAAGCTGTCCATCGTCAACAAAGACGGTGTGAGGATTTCTTTCTCCTCGCCTGATGAAGCTGAAACCTTCTTGAAGAACCAGAAGGACACCTCATCTAAGCGGGGAGGATAGGCTATAGTATACTGTGTTTTTCTGAACACTTCGTTATGGCTTAAAAACCAAACGGCGTCATATACATTTTGATAACCTTGATTCATAAATAGGTTTACTATGTGACGCTGGATATCGTCTAGATACTTTATTTTAATGGTTCGCTACATCTAGGTTGGGTAGATTAAAGTTAGCTCGGTTTAATGATCTATGATTTTTATGCAAGTCATCGTGTTGGGCCATGACTGGGACCTCCGGAGATTATTTTTTTATTATTATTTTGATGTTTTCCCCGTGTGTGTGCATTTGGAACATTGCACAGCGCCCTCTCCTGATACGATGGACTAATGGCACTTTTATTAAAATGAAATAGAATATTCTAGAACTTTAACATGCGTTCTGTGAATACACACACGGCTTAGGTCACCTCCGGAGGAAACAACAGTCTTCACAGCGGAACATCGCCCACCCCTGGCCTGGTGGACGTACTGCGTATTTAAACCTCCTTCTTTTCTTTTGCAATAGTTCCATTGCCTTTCCTTTCTATTTCTTCTAGGTGTTTAAACTTAGCCAAGTTCTGTTAAGGTTTAAGTAAATGTACTCTACTCTTTGAGGCTTCTTTTATTTAGTTCCAATGCCTTTCCTTTCTATTTCTACGGTGTGTTTAAACTTAGCCAAGTTCGTATAAGGTTTAAGTGAATGTACTCTAATCTTTGAGGCATATTTTATTTCTATATCTCCTTTTTATTTAACAGGAGAATGGCCAAGCCACTGATGATAATCTACTAATGGTAGAATTGATAGTTTTAGACCCTATGGCAATTTGCATACGGAAGTTGAATATTAAATTGTTGGACGTATGGTCTGATGCAAATGGCCGAGTAACTATTGCTAAAATAGATTACTGTAACAGGAAAATCGCTTTGGTAGCGGCTTACGCCCCTAATCTTTACGACGCTAACTTCTACGCTTCACTCACTAGAGCGATGTTAGATCTCCCTGGGTATTCATTTATAATTGGTGCAGATTTTAATGCCATCTGGGATCCCTCGATTGATAAATCTAATCTCACCACATCCTATGACCAGAAACAGGCCTCTACTGCACTACAGGCCTGGGCCAAGGATACAGGAGTAAATGATCTGTGGCGATCGCTCAATCTAACGGCGCGAGAGTACTCCTTTTTCTCAGCAAGACACAGGACATTTTCTGGAATAGATTATGTTTTTGCATCCCCTAGACCAGCGGTTCCCAAACTTTTTTGGCCGTGCACCCCCTGTCACCTCCCGACCTAGCTCGCGCACCCCCCAATGGGTTTCTGTTAGAAAAAATTGTTGCTGGTCTCCGTGCACAGATTTAATTTTTTATTTTATCTCTTCCCATGGCGACTATGGATAGGGAATTTCTTTATTTAATTAAAATGTTCACGACAATACTCTGCCAGCATGTTTAATATCCATATTACTAAAAGTTTGACTAAGATTTGTATGAAATTTTATTGTAAAAAAATTTTATTGTAATTTTTTTTTTTTAAATTTTTACCACCATTAGCCTTTTCATGTCACGCACCACCTAGAGGGCGCTCGCGCACCACAGTTTGGGAACCACTGCCCTAGACTATTTGATAGCTTTGACGTTGAATTGGGGCCCATTGCACTGTCAGATCACAACTATTTACTCCTAAAGGGCTCATTCAGTAGAATGACATCCCGAGCCCCAAGATGGCGCTTTAACTCGACACTGTTGAAAAACAATGAATTCAATCTACAATTCAAAAATAAACTCAGTGAATTCCTGCAGATTAATGCGTGTTTGGTACAAGACCCCAGAACGTTATGGAGATCGGTAAAGGGTTTTATCAAGGAAAACACTACTGTCTTTGCCTCCAACCTCCGCAAGAAACGTCAATCCAAATTGGTAGAGCTGGAAGTGCTTCACTCTTCGTTGTTCTCCTCTTTACAACGCAACTACTCGTGTTAACTGGAGTCTCAAATTAAAGTGTTGAAAAAGGAGATTAACTCCATTTTAAGACAACAATCTGAATTTCAAATACGCAGAACAAGACAACATTATTACTTTCACGGTGCTAAACCTAGTCACCTACTAGCTATGAAGATACGATCCAGTGAACAATTTGCTGATATCCCTGCCATTAAGGATCAACAGGGACTTGTTATTACAGACCCCAAAAAAATCAACGAGACCTTCCGTACGTTTTACTCCAACCTGTACAAGTCAGAAGTGATATTTGATCATAATAAACTGGATACATTTCTAGATCAAATTAACTTACCTAAACTTTCAAAGGAAGACGCTAAACGGTTAGATGCACCTATTACACTAGAGGAACTTAGGGAGGCTATATCTGAATTGCAAAAGGGTAAAGCCCCTGGCTGGGATGGCATTCCACCCGAACTGTACCTCTCATGTTGGGATGTAATTGGACCACTATTACTGGATATGATTTTATACTCAATCAAACAGGGGAACTTCTTCAGGGATGTCAATATGGCACTCATATCTATCCTACTTAAAAAAAATAAAGACCCCACCGAATGCGGTAGTTATAGACCCTTAAGCCTCCTCGGAACCGATCTCAAGCTGTACGCTAAGGTACTAGCCATCCGACTTAAAAAACATATGACATCTTTAGTTCACCCTGATCAGACAGGCTTCATAAGAGGCCGCCTGATCACGGATAATATTAGACGGTTACTGCATGTGATAGACTCCAGCAAGGATGCCGCGCCTCCTATAGCTGTATTATCCTTGGATGCGATGAAGGCCTTTGACAGGTTGGAATGGTCTTATTTATGGGCAGTACTTGGAAGGATGGGGTTAGGAGAGGGGTTCATTAATATGATCAAAGTACTATATACAGATCTGCCATGATTTTAACAGGTCAATTCTGCTCCCCACACTTTCCTGTGTCGCGCTAGTCTAGACAGGGTTGTCCTCTTAGTCCCGGACTATTTGCTCTATCCCTAGAGCCGTTGGCACAGTACATAAGACAATCCCAGTCCATAGCGCCGATCTCAATTAAGGGAACACAGCATCACATTAGCTTATATGCGGACGATGTATTATTGTTCATGCAAAACCCTACCACCTCCCTACCTCTTCTCAAAGTAATAGATGATTTTGGCAATCTATCGGGATTTAAGATAAACTGGCCAAAATCGGCCTTCCTTCCACTCAATGTGACTGCGAAGGCTACCGCCCTCCCAGCAAATATACCCATGGTAGAACACTTTAGATGTCTTGGAGTTGAAATATTCCCCACTATATGCCAAACGGTGAAGTATAATTATTCCGGATTCTTAGATAGGATCACAAATGACTTCGGCAGATGGTCAAAGTTTAATCAGATTTCCTAAATGGGAAAAGAAAGGCATACATACATTGGGGGATATCTTCGATGACCATGGTTTCTGCAGTTATCAAGATATATTTAACAAATCTAACCTCACCAGCTCCACTTATTTTTTCTATCTACAATTAAGAGCATCTTTAAAGGCTCACAGAGTCCCATTAAAGATTCCACTTGAGCACCACAGATTTTACAAATTCTTTTATGAAAAGGAGACATCGAGAGGCTTCGTCTCTGACTTTTATCGTCACTTACTTACGTCCTCATATGAAATCCTTCCCCTAGACTCTGTTTGGAGGAAGGATATCCCAAACTTGGAAGTAGATTTTGATTGGGATGAAGTCTGGGCAAACGTACGGCTATCATCACGTAACCCAGATCACCAACAGATTAACCTTAACTTTGTTCATAGGATTTACCTAACTCCTAGACATTTGCACCTAATGGGGCTCAGACAAGACCCTCGATGCTCCTTATGTTTAAACGGTGCTCTTGGTACATTTATGCATATGTATTGGGAATGCCCTCCTGTTAAGATATTCTGGGAAAAAGTAACCACTCAATTATCAGAATTTGTATCTCTGACCATACCTATACTGCCTTCTGTATTGTTGTTGAATGATGTTTCTCAGTTATCAACTTCTGTACATGTAAAAAGACAAATTTTGTCCGGTCTTACGGCTGCCAAAAAGTTGATAGCGTCACGCTGGATTCAACCGGATAAAATGTGCCGGAAGGTGTGGGTTCTTACCTATCTCGATGTGATTTATCTAGAGATATCTACTGCACGAATTTTAGGTGTTAATGAAGCCAGCATAGCAATCGGGTTAGCTGTGGTGGAGAAGATAAAGGGAAGCATATGAACTTGTAATTTCTGATGTTAAATGGAATAGTATATAGTCCAAGAGGGGGTCCTGAGGGGGGGGGGGTGGAGGGGGAGGGAAGGGGAAGGAAAGAGCGAGGAAGAGCGAGCAAGAGCACATGTATTGTATTGTATTTATTATTTTGATGTCTTTTAATCTACATTTA
Organism: Notolepis coatsorum; assembly: GCF_963971535.1. Classification (NCBI taxonomy): domain Eukaryota; kingdom Metazoa; phylum Chordata; class Actinopteri; order Aulopiformes; family Paralepididae; genus Notolepis; species Notolepis coatsorum. The sequence continues at coordinate 17,353,289 of NC_140174.1, read as the reverse complement.
TTTTGATTTAATTACTGGACTGTCATTATTGTTATTATTATTTCTGTCATTGTACTGTGATTTATCATAGATTTGTACTGTTACTGTATTGTTTGTCTAGTTTTATGTTAAAAAAGGGAAAATAAAAAACATTTGTTAAAAAAAAGAAAAAAAGAAAAAAAATTGTGTGTATTGAGCTGTACTGTATTGTACCCATTCTGCAATCTGTTAATAAAGTTTTCAATCAATCAATCAATGAGTGGATTAAGATCCACATGTATCCTTTTAATTTCAGAGTTGTGATTTTCACTATTTCCTATCCAAAATATTGGTATTAATTCTAGTAATCATTTTGACCCAATGTCATGTGAAGTAAATTGAGTATGTTTATCCTCGAGTGACCTTCCCATTTCCCAACCTGATGGCCTAGAAGACGCAGGGCTGTCAAACACATCTTCACAGAGGGCCACGTCAGTATTATGGTATAAAATACAGTATAAATGTAAATGTAATGTAATGTAAAATAAATGTAACTACTCCTTTACATATTGTTAAATAACTGTTTCTGTACTTATTACTTCAAGTTACAAATATTACATATTGTGATAGGAAAATCTTTATTTTTGTATTTGCTCTCCCTGCTCAGAAAATGTCTACAATGCACTTCTGTGGAAATTGCCTACGTTTTTCTGTTCTATATTTCTTCGTAAAAATGCAAGGAGACACACAGGTCTTACTTTCAGTCCCCCACACATCCTGTTGCCAGGGCCACACAGGAAGCTTGTTTCCTGTTAGAAATTGTAGGTTTGCATTTTTTTTGTCCAGACATCTGAATTCCCCTATTAACGTACGAAGCGCAGCCCCCCACCCCCGGTATCCTGTCTGTCTTTTTGCATTTAAACCGGCTACTTTCAGCTACACCTTGTAAACTGAAGTATGTGCACAGATACATTTATCTTATCAGCTTCTATCCTTGATTGATCATTCTTTCACAGTTCCAACTGGGTCATTGTTAGCTAAAATTCCACCGCAATAGGGAGGTGTAGTGGTTACGTCATTGTTGTTTCCAGCCGGTCCACCTCGCTTGAAATCGCCATGTATTTCCACACATTGGACACATTTCTAAATCGTCTCAATAATAAAATAATAAAGCATGAACATTGGCATGGTGTACCTTTCTGTGTGTATTCATCCACAATCTATAGCTCAACATGAAAAAATTCCCAATGAATCGTAAAATAATTACGTATAATTGTATTTCAACCAAAAATGCTTAAACAATAATGTTAGTGATAGAAGGGAACTAATTTTGTGCTAAAATGGAAAGCTTTCCAATGTTCATGAGGCAGAATTATTGCAATAGCCGATAATACATTTTCCCAATGATAAATCCCTATACGGGTGGACCGCGCGGAAAACTAAAGGAACTGAGTCCCATGTTAGAAGCAGCATTCAGACACACGATGAAAGAAGGCACAATGCCACCTTCATGGAAAGAAGCCATAATTACTACAATTCCAAAAGAAGGGAAAGATAGAGAACTATGTAGCAGTTTCAGACCAGTGTCCATACTTAATGTAGATTACAAGATGTATACATCAATAATATCCAATAGATTTGAGACATTTATGACAGATATTATAGACGAAGACCAGACCGGATTCATTAAAGGAAGACAGACACAGGATAACATAAGGAAGACAGTGCAGGTGGTAGAGGAGATACAAAAGGAAGGAGGAAGTGCAGTATTATGCAGAAAAAGCTTTCGACAGTGTAAGCTGGATATTTCTATATAAAGTATTGGAGAAATTTGGATTAGACAAAAACGCTATGAAGTGCGGGTGTATGTGTGCATGTGTGAGAGAAAGAGGGAAGCAAAAATGGGCAAGGTTTCAAAAACGATTATATCAAGAACCGACGGCTAGGATTAAGGTAAATGGTAGTTTGACGGATCGGATTAAACTAGAGAGAGCTACCAGACAGGGTTGTTGTCTTTCGCCGACGCTCTTCGATGTATTCATCGAACCACTGGCTCAACTAATTAGACAGACCAAAGACATCAACGGGGTGGAGATAAGGGGAACAAACTATACACAGATCAATCAGAAAATCAAGAGAGACCTAGAAAGATGGACAGTAATGCCCCTAGATTTCAGCTCAAGGATTGAAATCATTAAGATGAACATATTACCAAGGTTATTATACCTATTTCAGTCTCTACCTATTAATACCACAAAAACAATTCAGGGAATGGGACAGACAGATATCAAGATTAATTTGGGGGGGGGGGGGAAAGGCCAAGGATCAGATATGTGACTCTACAACTACCAAAGGAAAAAGGAGGAATGGCAGTACCCAGTTTAGAAAGCTATTACTATGCAGCACAGCTTATAACAGTAGCATGCTGGTGCAATGTGAATTATGAAGCCAAATGGAAAGATATAGAAACCAAAAGAGAGGGATTCAAAGTGCAGGCACTGATAGGAGATAGGGAGCTGTTCAGAAGACAGGAACAACTACTAGACCCAATTACCAAATTCACTATAAACATATGGAACACAATAGTAAAGAAATACAAGCTAGAAAAAGAATCCAAGATAGTGAGATGGATAACACACAACAACAAATTCAAGCCAGGGATAGACGACCATGGGTTCAAAAGATGGGAACGGGGGGGGGGGGGGGGGGGGGGGATAACAGCAATATGTACAATGATAGAAGGAGGGGAGATGCAGACTCTACCCCCCGTTTAAAAAGTGGCCTGACTGGGGCTATATTTCGCACTATATTTCCTGGCCTGAATGATTGCCCTGGTTAAAAGCCTCCAATGCTTATTAGTGTGTGTGCGTTTGAACGATTGCATGTTTCAACCATACATTTCCATAAAAAAAAAACTCCCTCCTTCAAAACCGCTCTCAAAGAGCACCTACGGGTGGCTGCAATTAGAAACTGTCCCAGGTAAATGTCCAAACCCCCACCCACCCACCCCCTCCAATGTACAGTTTCTTCCCCCTCGGATGTATATTTTTTTACAACCTCTTTTTTGTATGCAGTACTGTATATTTGTATGTCTTGTATGTCATACATGTCTTGATGAATTGAAAATGGAGGACCCATGATGTAAACAAGACGAAAGTCTTTCTCTGGTCTGCATCCTCTTAGCAGTTGTTTGTATTGAGCCGTACCGTATTGTACCCATTCAGCAATCTGTTAATAAAGTTTTCCATCAATCAATCAATCAATCAATCAATCACAACCAAGGAATAAAAAAAAAACAATGGACCACTTACACAACACACCTTACATGATGGAACTTAAGCTAACCTATGCAATGCATAACCATGAAAGTATGGTGCAACAGGATTAAGCGGGTCATCCAGTAGCTCCTCTCGTGTCCAAAGCGACCATCGCGGCCGTAGTGGTCTCTGTGAAACATGATTTTATGATTTTATGATTGATTGATTGATTGATAGCTTTATTAACAGATTGCAGAATGGGTACAATACAGTACGGCTCAATACAGACAATTGTTAAGGGGATGCAGACCAGAGAAAGACTTTCATCTTGTTTACATCAGGGTCCCCCATTTTCAATTCATCAAGACATTTATGACATACACAACATACAGATATATATCATGACATTTATGACATACATGACATACAGGTATACAGTACTGTTACATTTGTGACATACAAGATATGCAAATATACAGTACTGTTAAACAGAGATCCTAACAGAAACTATATACATTACATACAAGGGGGAGGAAACTGTACATTATGAGGGGGTGGGCGGGTGGGAGTGGGGGTTTGGACATTTACGGGGGTCATTTAAGCATTACATCACGCGCAGGAGTGTGTTATACTCATTAGATCACGCCTAGGGGTGGTTGTTAGGCCCCCCTAGGCGTGATCTAATGAGTATAACACACGACTTCAAGTGATGTAATGCTTTTATACAATGGCCCAATTCACCCAACTTTATTGCTATACAATAAACACACAGTAATTTAAGCATAATGGAGATTTATTCACAAAGCCATCCACAGAGAAAGTAGATCCAATAGTAGATCCACTAGTAGACACCAGAGGGAGCTCCACAAACCTGTAACGTTCGGGAGACTATCCTCCTTAGGATAGTATCCCACTGTCTACCTGGGTCACTCCTGTTGTTATGGGTTCACCTTGTATGTCACCACTGATTGCTGTCATCACTAATTGTCTGTCACACCTGGGTGCTGTCATTGGTTGACAGACTGCTGTCACTCATTGACAGCGTGGAATGTTTAGTATGTGACCTATTTAACGTTTGCTCTATCCTTTGTCCTTTGCTAGAGCTTCACCTAAACCTACGGACAAGATACAGCTGGAACAAGCACAGACATATTGTCTTTATCCCTGTACTTGCATTATACGCTTTTCCCTGATAATAAACAGTAGAGCTGTTTTGGAAGAGTAAACATTCTCCGTCTCGTTCTTCTTCTCGACAACTTGGAAGTCACTTACCCGTTTGTAACACAAACCATGTTAAACCCAGATTCGGCTCAAACAAGGGACTAAATACGTTTCGCAATTATGCCACATCAATGTGGAACGCCCTACCCACAGCTGTAAAGGAATGTGAATCACTACCCACTTTCAAAACCACTCTCAAAGAGCACCTACGGGAGACTGCAACTCGAAACTGGCCCCTGTAAATGTTCTAACCCAACCCCCTCCAATGTACAGTAAATGTCCTAACCCAATAATACACGAGACCCTCTTCTTGGGACCAAGTAAGGTTTTGTCGATAATCCAATGTACAGTTACCCCCCCCCCCCCCCCCCCACCCCGCCTTTCTTTTGTTTCACAATGGATCATGACAAACCAATTACATAATCCAAAATATGTGTAACAAACTAACATATTCCAGTTGACTATCTTTTTTGGAGGATTCGTTCAAAGGCTATTCATACTTCCATTTGTTTATCTATGACGGATTATTCAGAGAGAAAAAAAAAAGTAATTCGGTTGTGGGAGGGATCTGGGGTCACGTGCAGTGTGTGTTATACGAAATAACAATGTCTAACTTGACTGTTTCATCAGAATCAAGAAATGTGCATGGCATTGTATAAACAGATATATATCATGACATTTATGACACACCTAATACCAAACTTGACAGCATGCATGATCAAAATCAGAACAACAAATATTATCACTGCATGTATGCAACAACGTACTGTGCCACCATCGATCCTATTGCGCCAAACTTCTCGGTCATCCAGTCAAACAATGTGTACCTGGGTGGTATATGAGCATTCCTTGAAATATTATGCAAATGTTCAATGATGCGTGGGATTGTCAAATTGTCATTCATCATAGGTACAAAAAACACAACATTCCTGACCGATCAATTTACAAGTTCCACCTGAGCTTGCTAACAAAAAATCCCTGTCCTGTAACGTCATCAATCTGACAGATGCTAATTCACTGTTGATGAATGACGACCCATTAGCAGTCGTCTCGGCTAGATCTCCAACCAGTGTAGCCAAATCCATGACTTGATCTAAAGCAAACATTACACCATAATTAGGGACCAAAAAATTAGGGACCAAAAAAATCACAAGTGTGGAAGTAATTGACATGGCGTTTATTTCCAGTCATCGATGATGAGGGCAACATAGCTGGTACCAATCTACACATATAACAGTCAGTTTGGTTAGCAATGTGTGGCACTGCTCGGCTTCGTGTCAGGTGTAGAATAGAATATAATATAATAGAAATACTTTTGTTATCCCGTGGGAAATTTGACACTGCAAATCGCTCAACATTTAAACATTTAGACAGAACAGGTCACGAATTGGAATAATAAAACGAATCAAATCAAGTTGCCTAGGATAAGAGTAGAGTAAAATAGAATAAAAATGGAATAAAATATACAGTAAATAAATACAGTAAAAATATACTGAGGTCTACAGTAGGTGTAATATTGCACAGTGCTGTTTCAAACTAAGTCCAGGAAGATGGTAACTGCCACTCTGTGCTCAGTGATGCAGCGAGGCACAGTGATGCATTGTATAGTCTGATGGCTGTTGGAATGAAGGACTTCCTGTGCCGTTCAGTGCTGCATTTGGGTAGTGTGAGCCTAGCACTGAACATGCTCCTCCTGTCAGCCAAGTCTGTGTATAATGGGTGGGTGGGGTTTTCCCTGATGGCCTGGAGCTTAGCAAGGCTCCTCCTCTCCGCCACCCTCGCTAGGGAGTCCAGCTCCACCCCAACCACGCTACTGGCCTTCTTGACCAGCTTATCCAGCCTGTTTGTGTCCCCTGCTCTCAGTCCGCTGCCCCAGCAGGTCACAGCGTACAAGAAGGCGCCCCGCCACCACCGACTCATAGAACATCCTCAACATCCTTGTACAGACATTGAAGGATCTCAGCCTTCTGAGGAAGTAGAGTCGGCTCTGGCCCTTCTTGTACAGTGCCTCTGCGTGTTTTGACCCGTTCAGTTTGTTGTCGATGTGCACACCGAGATATTTGTACACCTCAACCAGGTTGTTACGATGACCGTTTACATATCTCTCGATGCACACAGATATCTCTCCATCGTTTCCCCTGACCCCAGTGGTCCAGGATGCATGCCGTTACGTTGCAGGCGTTGAATCAAGAATCAAGAATCAAGAATCAAGAGGTTTATTTGTCACATACATACCAGGGCATACAGTGAAATGCAGGTGGTCATGCCTGCATTGATTGTGCAAAATACAATAATAAAAATAGGCATAGAAAATAATAAAATAGGTAAGACACAAGATATGCATGGTAAAAAAAGACATGCTAAGTTCCTGAGAAACTGTTTCCTATATACACTACTATACAATATACAATTTACAATTTTAACTCTTAATGTATCTTAATGTATCTAAACTATACTATACAGTACCTCCTTCTGAAGAGACCGGCCCTGATGGATGTTGAACATCTCCCCGGTTCTGGGCTCATGGCTGATCCGCCCTTCAGCAGTGGGCCGTGTGGGTCCTTTCCACACACCGACGGTCACCAACAAGGATTTATTTCACCTGGGCACACAAAGTCACCACAGGAAAATCACCACCATTGTTGTACAGGCAACTAATTAAATGCGTATTGGTACCCCAAGCTGCTTTCTAACTAATCTGAATATTTACAAAGTGTCCCCATGGGGGAGAACGGAAACAATACATAACATTTTCCAAAATGTATGTATAGCGCTTAGTCAAATGTGGTTCCCAAAATGGAGTCGCGGGTGGCAAGTAAAAAAAAGTATAAAAAAAAATTATAAAGAATTTTTATTTTATTTTGATATTCCTTAATTCCACGTTGAAAAAACGCGATACATTAAGTGTGGGGTCCCCAAAAAAAATCCTAAATAAAATGGGGTCACGGTATAAAAAAGTTTGAGAACCCCTGATCTAAATGACTAAGACCTTTCCTTCTGTGTGTTTCCAAACCCTGTCATCTCTGTCATCCCTGTCATCCCCTTAGTGATGGCTGTCTGAAACCAATGCTCCTTCACATTCACCTCTACCCTGTATATTTCCCTCGACCTTGCTAGACTGGCACCCAGTTTCTCTGTATGCCAGTCCCATTGGTTTCATGTGAACGTGTTGTCAGAATCAATTGACATATAGATATCTCTATAACCCAAATACAGAGTCCGGAGGTCGGGCCAAAAATAACCAAAGCCGGGTCCACCTGAGGCCAACCACTATGTGGCCATTGAAACACAGGCTTTCCCCAAAAGCTTAAACACGTTTACTCTAAACCAGCGGTTCTCAAACTATGGGTCGTGACCCAAAGTGGGGTCGCGGGTAGGTGACAGTGTGGTCATTCATAAAAAAATAAAAATAAAACTCAGATCGTGTTTTCCACCCGGCAGCTGTGTGTATTTGCCATGTCTCACCCCTTCATCAACGGAGGCCGACACACAGTATTCCAATACACATCTCACTACATCCTGCACATTTATAATCGCGGGAGGGGGGTCTGGTCTTTTGTGTGTAACCTGGACTCGCAATGGATAGGTTTGTTGTCAGAAGCGGTGTCGGTTGGCGGCGATGAAATGGGTTCTGCCTCTGCGCACAACCAGCTGCTATACCACACTGAGGTGAGGTGGCTATCTCGAGGCAGAGTATTAAATCACCTTTAACTCGGAGAAGAAGCATGGACCGCAGTCCAGAGTGCACCACAGCAATTAGTATAAAATTAACATAGGCATAAAATCAGCACACAAATTGACAAAATAAAAAATTGCATAAATTTCAGGCATAATAGGTATAAAAGACAATAAAAGTAGTGCAATATAAACGTGCAGATTTAAGAATAGGCATAAAATAAGTACAATAGTACAATGTCGCTCGAAGGCATGTGAACCCCCCCGGAACATTCAGTCCCCCGAACACCTCACACATCAATCCCTACCACATGCCCATCCCTGAGCGCCTGGGTACTGGACTTTCTGAGTGAAAGACCCCGGGCGGTCAGGGTGGGGGGTCAGACCTCCAACACCATCACCCTGAGCATCGGGTCCCCCCAGGGCTGTGTTCTAAGCCCCCTGCTGTACTCACTCTACACACATGATTGTGTGGCCAAGTTCAGCTCCAACTCCATAGTGAAGTTCGCAGACGACACGGTGGTGGTGGGGCTGATCTCGGACAACGACGAGAAGGCCTACCGGGAGGAGGTTGAGGTACTGGAACGCTGGTGCCAGGACAACAGCCTGCTCCTGAACATTGGTAAAACCAAGGAGCTGATCGTGGATTATAGGAGAGGACAGCAGGAGACACACACACCACTGATGATTAACGGGGCTACTGTGGACAGGGTGAGCAGCTTTAAGTACCTGGGGGTCCACATCTCAGAGGATCTGACATGGTCAACACACATAGACACAGTAGTAAAGAAAGCGAAGCAGCGCCTCTACCACCTGAGACAGTTAAGGAAGTTCAGAGTATCGGGGAAGATACTCCAGTCCTTCTACTCAGGAGCTGTAGAGAGCATCTTGACCGGAAACATCACTGCCTGGTATGGAAACAGCACGGCACAGGACAAGAAGGCCCTACAGAGAGTGGTGCGCTCAGCCGAGCGTACCACGGGTATTGCACTACCACCCCTGCAGGTTCTATACAACAAGAGGTGCAAATCCAGAGCCTGCAGGATAATGAAAGACCCCCACCACCCCAATAACAGCCTGTTCCAGCTGCTGAGGTCAGGCAGACGCCTGCGAACCCCAGCTACTAGGACGGAGAGGCTTAGGCAGCTTCTTCCCCCAGGCCATCAGAGCCTTGAACAATGAACATTGAGTGCCACAGAACACTGAACTATCCACACACAAGCACACATGAGCACACACACGACACGCACGCTGTGCACGCTCACACACTAGCAGCCACTTTAACACTTTAACAAGAGCGGGCACACACTCATGCCGCACACACGCACACTTATGGCCAAGAGGAAAGGCCACTTTAAATTAGTATAACAACAGGAACAGTGTATTGCACTACTAAAGCTACCTAGCATGTCCTATATGCTCTGTAAATAACTATGTACAGATACCGAGATGTCACACCATGTTACCTGTTACCTGTTTATTGCACAATGTTGTTTTTTTATTGGATTCTATTATATGTTGTACCACTGTATTGCACATCGTCGCGGGCAAGAAGACCCCCCGCATTTCATTGTATACTTGTATGCCGTGACAAATAAAACTCTTGACTTGACTTGACTTGACACACCCCCTAATAAAGCACGCCATGACCGAAGGAGAACACAAATAGCCCGTGCGCCACTCACACCGCCATGCATGGCGATGGGAATGCCAACCCCGCGGGCCGCTACATCTACCCCGGCCCCGGTGCCCCTGCCACCACTAGGAAATTCAGCGAATCCCACGCCCCCCAAACTCCACAGAGAAATGACAGGCCACGCGCCACAGGACCTGCAGCCACGCCGAAGGAGACACGACTCCACACACTCAAGCAGACAGACACAACAGCGGCCAAACGAGAAGACATGCAGGATCTGGACGGTCTGAGACGACACCGGGACCCCCGGGACAGAGCAGAAGCCACAGCGAGCCCCCCACGCAAGGAACCCCAAAACCAGCCAGCAAACCGAGGGAGCCCAACGACGAAGACCAACCAAAATCCACCAAAGCACACGCAAAAGACCAATACCCAGCTCCAGGGAAGGTCCAGGAAAGGTCGAGTCGAAGCCACAGGCGCCATAGGCTCCAACCAAACCTCTCCCAGAGTCGAACACCAGCCCCCTGCATGCGCCCCGAAGGACCCCGGCCAGCCCCCATCGCTAAACTCCCCCAACCCACCGACACCCACAGTACCCCAAAGTGTCCCAAAGGTCCCAGCGCCATCCCAGACCAACTACAACGCCACACGCCCCCCCATCCAATCACCACCATGTCCATCTACCTGAACATCCAGAATCACTGCCCCCCTCGGCACGGCTACAGGCCATGGGGCACACGACCCGTCACCCCCCCCCCCCCCCCCCCCCCACAGCGTCCGAAAGCAAAAACATAGAATCCACCGATTCCCCCGCACTGACAAGGTTACCAGGACCAGAGAGGCAACAAAGCAGCCCACAGAAACTACACTCCCACCACTACACACAAACAAACCAAGTACTACCCACGTCCCCCTCCAGCTACGACACACCCCACCGGAAACTGCGTCCCAAATGACGACAACAAAGATCAATGTGCGAAACACCTGAAAGACTATATACTGTCCTTTTTTTTTTATCCACTTTTTCTCCTAATTTTTCTATTTCTTCTCCCATCCCAAATTCGCCTCGCCAATCTCCCTTCAATTCTCCCCTCCCCTGTCTCGAACGTTGCTAGACCATGCCTCCCACTGGTCGGCTGCAATGTGGACAAAGCCTTGCATCACGTGTCCCCTTCGGTACACGAGGAGGCAGCCGTCGCATCTTTTCACCTGTACAGCGCAATCTCTCAGTGGTGAGGAGTAATGTGTGGGAGGCTCACGCCGCCCCCGTTACTTCCTGATTCTGCTGTACAGGCGCATCAACCGACCTGTAGGAGTCGCTGTCCACAACGTCCGATCCCCACCCACCAGCTTTCCCACCCCTAACACTGCCAATTGTGTTAGTATGAACGACCAGCCAAGCTGGTAGCAACGCCGAGAGCTGGGCTCAAACCCAGCATCTCCTGCGTTAGTGGCGAGCGCCTTGCCCACTGCGCCACTTAGCCGCCCGACTATATACTGTCCTAAACTAATATAAGTAGGCTAAAAACAGTTACAGACTGTTGCAGGCAGGCCTGCAAGTAAACTTCTCAACTTCCCCTGCGTTATAGGTAGTTTCATCTTCAGCGAGAGCTGAAGAGAGTTCCATGTAGTAGGGGCACTATAATGAAAGGCTGATTTTCCAAGTTGGGTCTGTACATGGGGGACCTCCAGTGTAAGCCAATCATTTGAGCCTGTCATATAGGTTCTAGTGTTCTGAACTAATAGTGATGTGAGATAAGGAGGTAATTTCCCGTTAATGGCCTTACGGATAAATAAATACCAGTGTTGATTTCGCCTATCTGCCAGAGAAGACCAACCCACTTTCTCATATAAGATGCAGTGGTGTGTATCATATCTGTCACCAGTGATCAATCTAAGAGCAGAATGATAAACAGAATCTAGTGGTTTGAGAGTCGAAGGGGCAGCATTTCTATAAATCACATCTCCATAATCCAAGACAGATAGAAAGACTGCTTCAATAACCCTCTTTCTACACATCATTGAGAAACTAGATCTATTCTTGTAAAAAAAAAGAAAATTGCCTCAATATACTGGCAAGGTTGTTTATATGATATTTAAACAAAAATGTATCATCGAGCCTGATTCCAAGATATTTATATAAAGTTACCCTTTCTATATCAGACCCATTTCTAGTCGATATAAGTAAATTATTTTGATCTATATTTCTGGCCCGGGAGAACACCATGAATTTAGTTTTGCTTGCATTTAATACAAGCTTAAGGCCTATAAGCGTATCTTGCAGAGCATTAAATGCATGTTGTAAGTTGTCAGTAGCTAATTGTACAGAATCTGCGGTACAATAGATAATTGTGTCATCTGCATATAAATGGGCTTGACAGCCCTTCAAGGACAGAATAATATCATTAATATAAATAGTAAATAAAACGGGGCCTAGGATCGATCCTTGTGGAACACCTTTTGTAATGGGCAAAAATTCTGACTGGGTTTTGCCCACTTTCACACATTGGTTTCTGCCTGATAAATAGTTCCGGAACCAACCGCAAACAATCTCATCAAAACCAACACTATGCAGTCTATTCAACAGAAGAGAATGATCAACGAATCAAACGCTTTGGATAAATCTATAGCACAATGTTTCTTTTTGTCCAATGCAGAAACAATATAATTTATAACTAAAGTGGTAGCTAAGATTGCTCTGTGATTACAGGAGCAGCTAATTTAAGAAAGTAAGGGTCCAAGTTGTCCTCCCCAGTTGACAGATCAAAACGGGTGCAGGTCCTCATACGTTCTGGGAGAAGGCAAGGAGAGTTGTCAGGCAGGCAGGGATCAGAGCACGTCTTGTCGAGAGCCAGAGAACAGGGTGAAGAGCCAGGAAGGACTGCGGGAAGGATGAGAACAAGGGTTAGACACGGGCGAAGAACAATGGGCTAGAGTGTTACGATAGGTGGGGTAGTGAGGGAAGACGATGCAAACTCAGGTTGCAGACAGGAATGGAGGAGGCAGAGACGGCAGGATAACGTGTAAAACAGACTTTACTTGAACACAACTGTACGTTACAAAAGAAAACATAAACGGCTCAGCCGAGCTGGCGCTAGAGACAGAGAACTGAATTGTAAAACAAGCAAAATAAAAAAAACAACACAACAAAAGACTAATCTACTTACAGCGCTTAATACAAACAGCAAGGCACGGGAGAACACGGGAGACACGACGAGTAGGGTAACACCGAGGACTAGGAGGAAATGACACCACAAGGAAGTGAGCACAGACAGACACCTAAATACCCATACTAATTAATAATGAATAACACCTGGCCAACACAGAATCACAACACAACCTAGACACAAAAGCAATGACAAACTAAACACAACTAGACACTAACGGCACGGGCACACTGCTAACGAATGAATTTCACGCGCGGCTCCCTCGTGGGATCGCGCGCCTGGCCAGGCACACACCTCCCCCCGGGACTATATAAGCGCGCGGCGCGCAGGGAGGAATGCACATTCAACATTCAAGGAATGTGACAATGCGCGTGGCGCGCCGCCTCGAATAGGATTGAAGCGAAAAGATAGCTTGCCGCTCGGGAGCCGCTCGCGAGGCGCGCTCCCGCTTGAGGCCAGTGTGCCTACTATCGTCCGTTAACATGGGAGCGGAAGTGAAGAGGCAGCCGCCCGTCCGTCCGTCCGTCCGTGTTCATTCGTCAGCAGTGTGCCCGTGCCGTAAGGCAATGACACACAACAACTCAACAGGGGGGTGACATCACACATAGACAGGGGTGGCCCAGGACAACAGAACATTACAAATTAAATCCACGATGTGTAACCAACATATGATAGCAGCCCGTACCATAGGGCTTAGGTCCCTAGAGGGAGGCAGAGAGCCAATGTTAGGCGGATGGCACTGTCCAATGTTACCATCCTGCCCAGTCCAGCCAGGACCGGGCCTAGGAACGTGACACTAGAGAACAATACGAGAGAGCAGAATAACACGACTAACTAGGAAATACGAAGTTACGATTTGGCAGCCTCATGACATCTGGGGGCGGGATTATATCACTGACGTAATTGGCCCACAGACGTCAATCAGCTGCTCCACTGACAGCGGCACACCTGCGCTCTACACCTGACTTGATTTGATTTGATTTTTATTTAGTACATACAATTTATACAATAGTATAAAAACAAGGGGTACAAGGATAACATGTGAAAGTCTGTCGACTTGTTTCCAACATGGTCCCAAGAAGAATACAATAAATCACAAAGAAAGGGTTAAGAAGATAAGATAGATACTAGATAAAATAGACAACTTAACGAGAGAGAGTGAGAGAGAGAGAGAGAGAGAGAGAGAGAGAGAGAGAGAGAGAGAGAGAGAGAGAGAAAGGGCGTAGCCAGGTAGGAACTGTGACAGGTTATTTGTATATTGGTGATTTTTGTACCCCCAGCCCATGATTCTGCATTTCCATACCTGTGTGGTTTGCAAAGTAATTTATTGTTGTCAGACAGGTGATTGTTCTCAGTGACACCTGCTCACAGATACTTCACAATTACAGAGTATGTAAAGTAGTCTACTCTGTACACGGCATGGAAGGTTATCCTATAACCCTAGTTATATCAATACTGACAGAGCGTCTCGCTCTGCCATATTGAGATATCATCGCCATGCACATATTGTGCATGTGAAAAAGTTGACACATGCACGTCACTTGCACGTGACCACGCCTACTCCCGTGTGTTCCTACAAAACACAGGAAGTGGTCACGCTTACACCCTTCCAAGTCTGAATTCCATGCGTGAAAAACATCCAAGGGTCCCCAGGGCGCTGAAGAGCGAGATGCTCTGTCAGTATTCATATAACTAGGGTTATAGGATAACCTTCGTTATATTACATCTGACATCGCGTCTCGCTCTGCCATATTGAGATAAAAATGGGCAGAGCGGACGCGTGGCCACGTCAAATGCACCCCCAGAGGGCCCATAAGCCAGTCACCCTAGAACGCACAGTGCAAGCGGGACACCCACACACACCTGCTAGCCCACCTGATGGCGGGGTGCAGGAGAGGTCCCGGCCCTCAGGACTGCCTGGGAGACAGAGCCCCCAGTCATGTCCATGAGGTAAAACCTAACAAAAGGACCCGGGGAGGACCAGGAGGCCGCAGGGCAGATGTCCTCCACCGAGGCCCCCCCAAACAGGGCAGCGGAGGCCGCCACTCCACGAGTGGAGTGTGCCCTGACGCCTGCGGGGGGAACCTGTCCGGCCAAAGTGTAGCAGAGGGCAATGCCCTCGCACAACCAATGTGACAGGCGTTGCTTGGACAGTGCCTTACCCGCGTGAGAGCCACCGTAACAAACAAACAGTTGATCCTGCGTGCGACTAAGGTAAACCATCAGCGCACGGACAGGACACAACAGGTGAAGGCTCGCCTCCAACTCACTAGCGTGAGGAGGAGGGTGAAACGCCTGAAGCACAATATCCCTGGAGCGATAAGAACTCCGGATATTCTTTGGCACAAAGGCCGGATTAGGCCTCAGAGTCGCACTGCTATCGGCCTGAATAGACAGGCACTTGGACCGCACCGAGAGAGCACACAGCTCACCCACGCGTTTAGCGGAGGTGATGGCCAGAAGGAACGCGGTCTTGAAAGACAGTCGATCCAATGGCGCCTGCTCAAGCGGCTCAAACGGGGCCCCCAGCAGCCTTTCCAGGACCAGTTGGAGGTCCCGACTCGGAGACAGAACACGTTCCACAGGCTTGAGATGCCGTGCGCCAAGCAGGAAACGTCTCACGAGAGGGTGGCTGAACAGTGTTCTGCCCTCAAAGCCCACATGACAAGACGATATAGCTGCGGCGTATACCTTCACTGTCGAGGCCGACAGTCTATCCAGGATAGACTGGAGGAAGGACAGAACCGAGTCCAGGGGGCACGACACCGGGTCCAGACCCCCAACCTCACACCACTCTTGAAACATACGCCACTTCCCTGCGTAAACTGCGGTAGTGGACGGAGCGTGCACGTTCTGGATGGTGTTAACCACAGTAGAGTTAGGACGCATCCCCTCCAGATTCACCCTTTCAGCAGCCAAGCCATTAGAGGCTGCCCCAGAACAGGAGGCAGAAACAGTGTGCGACATCACGTCTGCACCCACATTCTCCCTGCCGGGGATGTGGAGAGCCCTCAGGCTGCGCAGATTGAGAGACGCCCATAGCCAGAGTTCGACCGCCGCCCGGTGGAGACGGGGGGAGAAAACTGCTCCCTGTCGGTTGATATACGACGCCGACGTCGTGCTGTCCGTCTTGATCAGAACATGCTCGCCCACCACACGATGGCCGAGCTGTTTGGGGACTAGAAGCACTGCCTTCAATTCCAACACATTTTTCTTTTATCCACTTTTTCTCCTCTTTTTCTATTTTTCTCCCATCCCAATTCCGCTGTGCCAATTCTCCCCTCCCCTGTCTTGAACGTTGCTCACATATGCCCCCCACTGGCCGGTTGTACGGAGGATAGAAGCCTTGCATCACATGTCCCATCCGATACATGTGAAGGCAGTTTGTCACATCTTTTCACCTGCCAGCGCGGACTCTCGACCTGTAGGAGTCACTGTCCACAACGTCCAGATTACCACCGATCGACTTCCACCCGCTAACTCTGCCAATTGAGTTAGTATGATGGCTGGCCCAAGCCGGAGGCAACGCAGACAGCCGGAGTCGAACCCGGTGTCTCTTGCGTTGGTGGCGGGCGCAATGTCCGCTCCGCCACCCAGCCGCCAATTCCAACACATTTATATGTAGTGCAGACCAGGCAGCATGGTCTTGCCAGCTGCCCCCTACTGCGTCGGTCCGACACGTCCCCCCTGAGAGAAAACGGTGCTTTTTCAATGTATGTGATGTATAGATTGGGGAGAGATGACCACAGCTAAAACGGTGATTGAAATGTGCATGGAAGACGGTGATGGTGGTGGAACCAGTGATTTCACAGGCACAGGCCGCGTCAGCGAGGGTTTTGTTATGAATTCCTTAGAAGAACATCTGAGATTAGAGTGTACTCTCCCAGAGCAGGAGGGAGAGAGGTTCATCTTAATGCAACAGTGAATGAAACTGCATTTTAATGTGTGAAAGGTTAAACGCAGTTGTCATGACAACACGTCACATGACAACCAGAAGGCGGGGCCGTCGTTGCGACGACGAACATCTATAAGTCGAACGGTGTTTCCGGGTGTTGAGCAGACTAAAATCTGACTGAGACTAAGAGGGAAGAAACCAGAAGAGACTCTCTCCTCTCATTGAGAGAGAGGGGGGGGGGGGGGAGAATGGCACATCACCAGTAGCTTCGGCTACCACGAGGATGGTCTTAGGCTAACGACTAGGCCTGACCACTATTGGACTGAATAACAAAAGGACAATCTGAACACACCGAGAGATCATTAGAATAGACTCTTCAAGGACGATACAATTTGATAACATCTGATAACATGAGGTTCTGTTTATAGCAATAAAACAACGCTTCTCCTCATAAGGTATCTCACAGTGTCGGAGTGTCGAATTCTTACGGAAGTGGAGAAGTATTATGGTTTATGGATTGCACTAACGGGGGGGAGATAAGGATCTTATCTACCAGTATCGGAGACGTCAGGACCATTAAAAGTACACAACGCAGAGGAATTGGATGGAGGGCCAAACAGACGAAGACGTGATACTGGCCAGTTTGATCAGAATCTTACAGTTGGTGCCGTTGGGACCCGGATTTGCAAGAGATTAAAACAACGGGAACAGTTGGTTGTTGTTGGTTGTTGATGACAGCCGGATTTGCAAGAGATAAGAACAACGGATAAAGACTTTGTCAATAATGGGGCGACAGTGGACAACAGTCATCAATGTGTGGGAGAATCATGATCGAAGCAAGGCCGGCCAGCCCTGGGAGAGCGGCGAGTCGAGCGGTCAGGAGGCGAACCAGCGCTGTAGGGGAAACAGCGCTCCGATCAAAAATGTGAGTTCACTGTGCACACGGTTGTTTTGATCTTAAGCCAAATAAAAACGAACAGATAGTGAATCCGTAAACGTAAACATTTCTAGTTCGACACAGAGAATGCCAGCTGTGATAATATGAGCAGAGAGCCATGGTGGAAATCGAGGGTGTTATCTACAGAGAATGAAAAGCAAACGAGGCAGGCTGCACAGTTTTGGTTTAAGGAGGGTAAATGCGAGATGAGGAAAGGGGGGGGGGGGGGGGGGGCGCTTGAATCAGATCGAAAAATTGTTATGGCGGGACTGTTTTCATAACAGAAGGAAAGTCGAAAGGAGATTGTACCAGTGTGTATTATGTCCGATCAGGCAAGAGTATTAGTCTGAGAAAGCGTCCCCTGATAATGGATAGGAAAGAGAGGAAAAACAGCTGTGTTTTTAGGCCGTGGAAGGAAGGGCAGCGTTTGTTTGTTTGAGAGAGTAGCCATTATGAGCGAGTCAAAATGGCCGTGAGCACCACGAGGAGATAACAGATAAAGAACCAGGAAGTGACACGTCAACTAATACAGGCAAATGGAGGAGTAGGTCGCCACCTAGTGGCGGAGGGGGGGGGGGGGTAGTGCTGGGGAGTTTCCATTACCCATAGGGGAATATTTAGAGTTTAATCCAATTAAGGAGTTTAATTGCGGAGGGGGGGGGGGTAGTGCTGGGGAGTTTCCATTACCCATAGGCGAATATGTAGAGTTTAAGTTAATTAAGGAGTTTAATTTTTTCAAAATTACCAACTGCTTGTGTGTATACACGGTGGTGTATGTGAGAACTTTGTAAAGGAACTCAAAGTGTGGTATATAGAGCGACGGGACAGCTCCAGGGCGACGGTAGACAGCCCCGTAGGGTATAGAGCGACGGGACAGCTCCAGGGCGACGGTAGACAGCCCCGTAGGGTATATAGAGCGACGTGGACAGCTCCAGGGCGACGGTAGACAGCCCCGTAGGGTATAGAGCGACGTGACAGCTCCAGGGCGACGGACAGCCCCGTAGGGTATAGAGCAACGTACAGCTCCAGGGCGACGTGGACAGCCCCGTAGGGTATAGGGCGACGGACAGCTCTGTTGTATGTTAGATGATAGTACGAGTACGTATGTGAGTTAGGGGCAGGGAACCAACCTGCTCTGTTGTATGTTAGAGCGATGCTCGGTTGTATGTTATTATCATAATAATAATATTGATATACAGGTTAATTGAATAGTTTATTATTGAATGGGTTAAATAAGAATTGCAGAGAGAGATGAGATGCGGTTTATTAAATAAGTTTAATTATGAAATAAGAGGGAGTTCGATCTCCAGTGGGGCCTTCTCACACCTAATAAATAGGCAGAGTCTTGAGGGGACACGTCACCAGAAAGAACTGGCGCGCGCTGGGGGTCAACCGTGGGACAAACGTAGAGCGCCGAGTGGGTATCGTTTAGCTGCTGGTGTCACGCCGGAAGACAACAAAACAGGGAACAGCCCTGTAGGATTAGATATGGGTGTTGAGAAGGTGGGGGACTAATAGAGAACAAATAGCGCCATGGGCTGTAGGACACTCACACCGTCCAACAGTCTGAAAGGGCGTGGCCATGGCAGGGGCTTGCAGAGGAAAAAAATATATAGAGAACGAGCTGCAGGCCCCAAAGCCACGGTAGACTAATAGAAAACACAGGGTCGAGTGTACAGAAAAACTGCCGGTGTTGTGTTTCTGCTTTCAAGGGGGGAATGACACCGACAGCGATGGAGATGACCAGGAGACAGACTGGAGGAGGAGGAAGCCGCAGGGGCCAGGCACAGCAGCCTGGTACACAGATGATCCACGACGAGAGGGAGGAGACGGCGGCGGTGGAGATGAGCCTCAACCAAGATGACCGACAGGGCGGAGATGACCGACAGGGCGGAGATGACCGACGGGGCGGAGACGGCCGACGAGGCGGAGTCCAGCGGTCGCAGGCGGTGTTGCCCAGGGGAGAACGAGGCGGACATCGGAGGGGCCTTCCCGGCGGAGACGCTGTTTAGAGAGCGTTTTGAAACAACAGAGCACGGGCGGTGAATCATGAACAAACAGGGACTTCCTTTCAGAGTCAATCAGGAGATCGAGAGACGAGACAACAGCGAGAAGTCCTGTGTTCATTGATTAGGAGTATGAGATATAAATGGAGGATTCATATATAAGATATATGTATAGAAGGATATATATATATATAGAAGGTAGATAAGAGGGAGAACAGTAGAACAACAGGATATAATTATTGGGAGCAGACAGGGGGGCTCCAATGGTTATGAGTCGTTGGATGTTGTTGGTTTTGGTGGTCGGTTTCGGTTCCCTTTGTGCACGAAGGGGGGCGCAAACAGACATCAGGCAGCAGGATCACTGGGTTGACCGTGGGCCGTCTTCGTTTCTTGTGCACGAGAGACGAGGTTGGTTTGCTTCAACCACAGGCTATTTTTGGCATAATTAATTGAAAAACCAAATAATGATTTATGATTCTGAAGGGGTGATAAGAATCAAGGGGGGATTGAGAGAAAACGGTGCTTTTTCAATGTATGTGATGTATAGATTGGGGAGAGATGACCACAGCTAAAACGGTGATTGAAATGTGCATGGAAGACGGTGATGGTGGTGGAACCAGTGATTTCACAGGCACAGGCCGCGTCAGCGAGGGTTTTGTTATGAATTCCTTAGAAGAACATCTGAGATTAGAGTGTACTCTCCCAGAGCAGGAGGGAGAGAGGTTCATCTTAATGCAACAGTGAATGAAACTGCATTTTAATGTGTGAAAGGTTAAACGCAGTTGTCATGACAACACGTCACATGACAACCAGAAGGCGGGGCCGTCGTTGCGACGACGAACATCTATAAGTCGAACGGTGTTTCCGGGTGTTGAGCAGACTAAAATCTGACTGAGACTAAGAGGGAAGAAACCAGAAGAGACTCTCTCCTCTCATTGAGAGAGAGGGGGGGGGGGGGAGAATGGCACATCACCAGTAGCTTCGGCTACCACGAGGATGGTCTTAGGCTAACGACTAGGCCTGACCACTATTGGACTGAATAACAAAAGGACAATCTGAACACACCGAGAGATCATTAGAATAGACTCTTCAAGGACGATACAATTTGATAACATCTGATAACATGAGGTTCTGTTTATAGCAATAAAACAACGCTTCTCCTCATAAGGTATCTCACAGTGTCGGAGTGTCGAATTCTTACGGAAGTGGAGAAGTATTATGGTTTATGGATTGCACTAACGGGGGGGAGATAAGGATCTTATCTACCAGTATCGGAGACGTC
This sequence comes from Notolepis coatsorum, assembly GCF_963971535.1. NCBI lineage: Eukaryota > Metazoa > Chordata > Actinopteri > Aulopiformes > Paralepididae > Notolepis > Notolepis coatsorum. The sequence goes on along the minus strand of NC_140174.1, from coordinate 17,332,255 downwards.
AGGACCATTAAAAGTACACAACGCAGAGGAATTGGATGGAGGGCCAAACAGACGAAGACGTGATACTGGCCAGTTTGATCAGAATCTTACACCCCCATCCCGTGAGGGAGGCGTCGGTGAAGACCGTGACGTGTGATAGCCTGCTGCCCATGGGGACCCCGCTGTATATTTTCCCTAACAGAGTTGCACTTCCGCGTTCGGTTTGCGCGATCTGATTGGCCACTGACGTTTTTTTCAGCGCCAAACGCGTTACTCCTAACAATCGCGCCAGCAGGCTGTTACCCTAACCCTAACCTTAACCAACTAACCCTAACCCTAACCTTAACCCTAACCCTTTTTTTTTGTATCTACTTTTTTCTCACATTTTCTATTTTTCTCCCATCCCAATTTTCGTATCGTCCAATTCTACCCTCCCCTGTCTCGAACGCTGTTAGGCCATGCCTCCCACAAGCCGGCTGCAATGTGGACGAAGCCTTATAAAATAAAAAAGGAGAAAAAGTGGATAAAAAAAATAAAGTTTTTTTGGACTTCAAGTGGTTTGCTTTGTTTCTTGGGTCGTTGTTGGGGTCCTCATCTTATAACAAAGCCTCAACCTAAACACTAGTATGCCCCATGAGTAGATTTAGAACTTTGGCCCAAACTAACTGCATGGCCTTCATGAGCAGATATGGCTGAAGTGGCTTGGGCACTGATCAATTCAGAGATAAAAAAAGGTTTTTCATGAATATCTCAAAAAGTTAAGGTTTTAGGGCATATGTTTGTTCATAACACTAATATAAATGTGGTGTTTCCGCAACTTTTGAGCCCAAGATCAACTCTCTGCAACCTCCAGGAGCCGCGATAAAACATTTCAGGTCTAAAAAGTGGGCGTGGCCGTTTCAGAGACTTCGCCTACCTAATTTTTTGGGCTCCTTGCTTTTTTTTCTTTATTGGACCCTAAATGAACAGAAAAACATTGGCTCAAATGTTAATCATGATTTGCAGCCTTGACCCCATATTTGCCCCAAACTGACCAGACTATTACATCACGTGTCCCCTCCGGTACTGGAGGATGCAGCCGTCGCATCTTTTCACCTGCACAGCGCGATCTCTCAGCGGCGGGGGTCTGCGTGGGAGGGACACGCTGCCCCCGTCGCTTCCTGATTCTGCTGCGCAGGCGCACCAACCGACCTGTAGGAGTCGCTGTCCGATCCCCACCCATCAGCTTTCCCACCCCTAACACTGCCAATTGTGTTAGTATGAACGACCAGCCAAGCTGATAGCAATGCGGAGAGCTGGGCTCGAACCCAGCGTCTCCTGCATTGGTGGTGAGCACCTTGCCCACTACACCACCTAGCCGCCCTACCTTAACCCTAACCTTAACCAACTAACCCTAACCCTAACCTTAACCCTAACCTTAACCAACTAACCCTAACCCTAACCTTAACCCTAACCTTAACCAACTTCGAAAGAGAGCGGCTTCGAAAGAGTCGCCAAGCTTAACCAGTTTGTTAGGAGTAACGCGATTGGCGCTGAGAAAAAACGTCAGTGGCCAATCACGCAAACCGAACGCGAAAGTGCAACTCTGTTAGGGAAAATATACACGCCCCCAGGCCCCGCCCCCCAGTGGGCGAGGTCCCCCAGTACTGACATGGGAACCTTCAGCAGCTTCCACTTGACTCTCACAGGGTCTATTTTCATACTGAAAAACCACCTCTGTATCCTCCTCATGAAGAGGAGGCCAAGAGAGACCACAGCTTGAGCAGATGCCATAATACCGCGCAGGCGTATCACGGTCAGCGCCGTAACCGTCCTGCCAGGACGGAACCTCCCGAGCACGCCGAGAATATCCTCCCGCCGCCGCTCTGAGAGGGTTGCCCTCATAGACCTTGAGCTTAGAATTAAGCCCAAGTACTCCACCTGTTGACTGGGAAGAGGGGTACTCTTGTTCCAGTTCACAGCAAAACCCAGGCTGGTGAGGAATTCCACCAGCTGCCTGGTATGAGACCTGGCGATCTTCTCTGACCGGCTGAGGACCAGAATGTCGTCTAGGTAGAATAAAATTCGTATCCCCTGATGACACCTTGGTGAAGGTGCAAGGAGCCAGAGAGTAGCCGAACGGCAGCCTCTGGTACTCGTACGTTATGCCCTGAAACAGGAAGCGTAGGTATTTCCTGTGAGGAGGGAAGATCGGGATGTGAAAATACGCATCCTTCAGGTCTATGGAGGTGAACCAGTCTCCCACTCTGACAGCGCATAACAGGTGTTTGACGGTCAACATTCTGAACCTTCCGATTGAACGTGGACAGGTCCAGTATGGGTCTGAGGGCTGGGCGATATGACGATATTATATAAATATCGGGTACAGTTCATTAACGATACACTTTTTAAACGTATCGTAGATATCGTGATGTTTTGCCCTCGCGTTAGAGGCCGCCGCGGCTGAGATGAGACTTTTACAAGCGCAGCGCTAAATGCTTTCCTCTCCCTTTCGCCTCTCCCTCTCGCAGAACGGTGTGACAGGGAGCTTGCTGGTGTTATTCAGCATTAGCTGAAGAGCTAGTTTTAGCTTAACGTTACCTTGGCTAAAGTTGGGACTATTCATAATCCAGCAATAATGGCTGCAGACCTGCAAGCAAAGTACAGCAAGTTGGCAAAGGAGTATTCCAAGGTAAATCACTTTTTCACCAGTAACGTTACAGTCTTTCCATCTACCGGTAGCTCACGCTAACTGGCTAACCTAGCTCACGTTAACGTGGCTAACCTGTGTCGTCACTGATCGACAATTAATGACATAATGCGGACAGCCATACCGGTGACAATGTTTAGCTTTTAGTGCCAAAGGATAAGAGTCTGAGGCGGAGTCTCAAAAGAGAATGTTGAATATTTATTGTCCATTAAAAATCACAACATACACATTACTATCACGCAACTGAAACGGAGCAGCCTGGATAGGAAGTGCAACAACGTATAACGTCCGTGCGGAACCAGTGTCCCAACAACCATTCCGTGGGTGAACTCATTGAGCATAGTTGTCAATTAATGATACTAATACTAATCTATACAATCATCTGTTGTTGAATAAATACCATTACTTTCTAGTTATTACTTAAAAACAGTATATATAGGGCGGTCAGGTGGCGTAGCGGAGATTGCGCTTGTCACCAACGCAGGAGATGCTGGGTTCGAGCCCAGCTCTCGGCGTTGCTACCAGCTTGGCTGGTCGTTCATACTAATACAATTGGCAGTATTAGGGGGTGGGAAGCTGGTGGGTGGGAATCTGGCGTTGTGGACAGCGACGCCTACAGGTCAGGTCTCGGCGCTTGCTCAGCGGGGACTTGGTGGAGATAGCGTGCCCTCCCACGCGTTACACTTCACCAATGAGAGTCCTCGCTGCCAAGTGAAAAGACGTCACTGGCAGTCGCCACACGTATCGGAGTAAGCGTGCGGTCGGCTTCGGGACGCCCTTGTACCGACTCGTAGGAGAACATGCATACAGCAGCCAGGTAGGGGAGGGGGGGGAATTGGCACGGCGACTAAATTGGGACGGGGAGAAAAACAGAAAATTGGAGAAAAAGGAATAATAAAAAATAAAAAAACAGTATATATAAAACAGTATCTGTAGCTGTAAAAAAAGAAAAAAAAGTGTTATAATTTATATATTTTTTTTAAATGTATGCACTGGTATCGGATCAGTATCGGTATCGGCCGATACCCAAAGCTTAGGTATCAGTATTTATATCTAATGTAACAATTAAAGAAATTAGTCGTCATGTGTGATTGTGGTCGCAAATGTTTTTTTAATAAGATAAGTACTATAATGTATGCCCTCTGTTATATGTTCCCTACAATAAATAGTTACAATATATAATCTAATAATATAAATCTAATCTAATATATAATAAAAAATAACGAAATGCTAAAATGCTAAATATATATGCAATATATAATCTAATAATCCAATAATCTAAATCTAATATATAATATAAAAATGCTAAATGCATGGGTCTTTTGTCTTTAATGTTAGCTTGCAAACTCAAATACTGTCTTGGTAAGCCTCATAATGAATTGTTTGGGGAAAAAAGGAAAAACATTGTGATGTGTATCGTGTATCACCGAAAGGTCAGAAAATATCGTGATATCATATTTAGGCCATATCATCCAGCCTAGTCTGACACCCCCCGATTTCTTGGGCACCAGAAAATATCGGGAGTAAGCGCCACTCATCGCGTCCTCCCATGGGACCATGACGATGGGCTGCTTCGCCAACAGAGAACGGATCTCGTCGGCCAGAGCTGTCACTGCCGCGGACTCTGACAATAGTCTGTATCAAACCAAAAAACGGAGGGTGGGGGTGTGCAAACTGTAACACAAGCCCCGCCCTCAGCGTTCTCTCCATCCACACCGACATTTGGCACTTCTGTAGCCATACGTGGTAAAAATCCCAAAGCGCCCCCGCTGCCAACTGGCGCTGGTCCGCTAAGAATCGTAGATAGGTGGCCCGGTCCCTCCCGCTGTGCATTGCAAACCCCGGTTTCGCCAACCGCGAGAGTTAAGGTATCTCGCAGAGTCGGGATTTCGCACCCTGACTCTACCAACGAGGCAATTGCACCCAAGGGGGGACCCCGACAGAAAGCGGCGGCCTGACACGGGGGGAACGACAGTCAACACTCCTGGTGAATGAGGTAGTTCCCCCACTGAGCATTGTCCCATTTTTGCACAGAAATCAACTTGCTGGGGATGGCCTGCTCTGCGGCTGGACATGCATGGTGTGTGGTCCTCACGCTGCCCGATAGGGTGGGTCTCTACACACCGTAGCCCTGTAGCCTGACTCACTACCGCTGCTAGGATTGGAAGTCCGGACGGGGGAGGAACTAACTGTAGCACCCTGAAAATATGGCTATTATTCAGAAGTGCTGACTTGCCTTTTATCTTCCCTGGTGCACCAAGACATACTAACTAGTTTCCATTAATATTCCCTCGAACAATGACGCAGACTTCTCCTTCTTCTACCGGCTGGAATATGGATTATGAACAGTAACACTGGGTCATATTCTTTCATCCAGTGCTTCCCTGTGGGGCTAGTTGGCGGTACCAGCAGGGGGCGTGGTGGCAGGCAGAGAGCGTACGAGAGAGACGGGGAAGGAAGCAAGCCAAGGGAGACGGAAGGGGCGAGAACGAGCCTCTTTGAGTTTGGACTTGGATGTGATCGGTCATGTCTCGACAGAGCCCCCGTTGTGGACCACACGGGCGAACGTATTGAACTTGAGTATACGACGGGTTATCCCAGAAGTACCCGTGATAGTGTGTGAGTAAGAGAAACTGAAACCCAAGGACTAACGTCCATAGATAGCGTGTTATAGTAGCAGTGTGTGCGGTATATTTAGCATGCTGCTAACGGCTATATTGACTCCAGTATACACCAAGCGCGAGGCGCTGAAGAGACCGGTGGTGTAGCCAGCCACGTTGCGCAACAGTACAACCGTGTAGCAGGTGGGCTGTTTGGGACCCAGAGAGTAGCTTCAGTTTAGGGTAGGGCCAGAGTCAACAACTAGTCCTCGCCGGCGTCAACGTCTGCTCTGCACCGGCTGTCTTCAGGCCAGCACGGGTGTTCGTCCCGACCAGCAGAGGTCGCCATCATCCAGCACGCGCCCTCAGCCCGCTACTGCCCCTCTGCTCCAGCCCCGCTTGCTATCGCCCGTGACGAGAGCGTTCGACGCCATCTTGTTACCTGGACGGTGGTGGCGCGGCGAGGCCGCCATTTTGGTTGAGTACAATAGAGCTTCGATGCTCCGGATCTATTACACAGTACACAGTGTGATGCGGCCTACGGGTGAAGCTAACGTTGCTAAATCCAGTTCATAGGGGTACCCCATACACATTATATGCCGGCATTAGTATAGGACTTTTGTTTTGGTACAGTGGGCCCACATTTTTGATTTCCTTTGAGTGTGATAACGTGTGGTTCTTAAATAATAATTTCCCATTCAATTAACCCTTTCCCTGTGGGGAGGTTCTAGACCTGTGACTCCATAAGTAAAGCCTTAGAGAGGTATTGTACATGGAACTGACCCAGACGTGGGTGATGAGGCAAACACATTTGAAGTATATTATCCCTGGTAAGAACCCAGAGGTGGGTGTATAATATAGGTGGCTATAAGGTGTTGAGTTACAATCTGAGTAATAGTAGGAATTCATTCTAGTTGACTATCCCTATTAAATCTTTGTAACTGAACCGTACCAATTAACATAAAACATTGAATGGGGTTCTGTGTGCGTGTCCCTTCCTGTGCCCAGTCTTAACCATTTTGGTGTGGGTAACGTTGCTGCAATTAACCCCTTCCTATTCAACCTTCCCTTTCTTACTGTAAGGTTTCTAGTGTCACTGAGGGAGGGTACTGCTTGCGGGGGGAACCAAGTTATTTATTTACAATTCAGTCACTAGGTGTGGGAGGGTTAAAGGAGTAATTGGGGGAAGTGAGAGCGTGTTGGGGAGTACTGCTGACCGCCCTGGAAGGGAGAGGAAGACCAGAGTACCAGACCAGGTTGGTAAATCCCGGGCCCCATCCACTCCCACTGCCAGCCTCCAGTTGATGCTCCAGACCCAAAGACGGAGGTGCAGTTAGCCAGAGATCTACTGTGTCTCGCTACCCAGTGACTGTGCACACCCGTTCCCATGAAGCAGGGATAATCCACCCTGCTACATAACGTAATACCCGGCCTGGCGAGGGTGGGGCTGGGGGAACCCACGCTGCAACCTCCTGGGCCTAGGGTTCCCACTCTGACAAAAAAAAATTGATACAGGGAACCCTGCTCCATCGTCACATACAACACCAGGCTCACCAAACACAGACGCAGGATGTGTGGTGCGGGAGCCTCCTGACAGTACAGCATTCTCATAGACAGACCCAGGCCTAGCTAGCAGCTGGATGTCAGCCCCTGTCTTCATGAGAAGCGATATGTGGGGCCGCTTGCGCTTCACTGGAAGAACCCGCAGCCAGAGGGGACACAACAGAGCCCTGAATCCCGTAGTGTAGCGGGGGGGAATGAACGGAGAGCGTGCTAGACACAGCTAGATGGCGACGGTTACTCCTCGCGGAGGCGTGCCTATCTAATTCAGCCGATCCCTCGGCCGTCGAGGCTGTCGGCACCGTGATAGCCTGTTCTCTTTGTTTCCAGGTTATCTCAGGCGGGGGACACATGGCCATGTATGTCATATATGTTCTGATGAATTGAAAATGGGGGACCCTGATGTAAACAAAACAAAAGTCTTTCTCTGGTCTGCATCCCCTTAACAATTGTGTGTATTGAGCTGTACTGTATTGTACACATTCTACAATCTGTTAATAAAATGTTCAATCAATCAATCAAGCATGACTTCCATTGGATCTACGTTTTCAGTTTTGGGATCTACTTTTTCTGTTTTTGAATAAATCTCCATTATGCTTCAATTACTGTGTGTTTATTGTATAGCAATAAGGTTGGGTGAATTGGGTCATTGTATAAACGCATTACATCACTTGAAGTCGTGTGTTATACAAATTAGATCACGCCTATGGGGGTCTAACGACCCTCAGCTGCGCTCTTTTCTACTAACCTGAATGTAGGGCTTCACCCGATCGCATTGAATAGTTTTCGGGACCCCCGATTCATTATGCTGTGGTGGGTTATGTTGTTGAGCAAATGGACATACGATCTACCAGATGGCGATCAAATAATTGGAATATTCTTTTTGGAATCCCACCGGCCACAGTTAAGAACAATTTGACGTAAATTTCAGCTTGATCGTGCAAGGTTTTCATACCCTGATCAGCATATGTTGTGGTAATAACGAATGCCGTTATTGGCAATCAATTAATCAGAAACGACCCCCCCCCCCCCCTTCATGCATTCATGATGAAACATAATACCTATCATATGCATTTTATTTTGTAATTGTAGCGTGTGTAGGGACGAAACGCCAATGGATTTGGTATAATACACGTGACGCACAGTGAAAGTGTGTAATGAAAAGCTGGCCATGGCTAAACAGGCCGGGGAATTCCAATGGCCGGGAATGAGTTAATTAACAGGTGCCCCAAAACATTCAGAAGTTTCAGGTACAATAAAGAAAGATCACTTTTAGTGCTAATGAAATAGAGTAACATTAGTCTGAACTTGAGTTGTAGAAAAACGTGTTACTCACGTTTTTCTGTAGTAGTTGCAATATCCAGAAGTAGTATATCCAAAAGAAAATAATTGGTATGAGCTGGAAAACACCCTGGGTCGGTCCATAGCCTGAAGTCTTATGTAGTACATGTCCACATTTCATAAAGATCCATTCGGAAATGAGCGATTTTGGTGATTTTTACCAATGATTTTGGTAAACTGGGGAGAAATAAAAAAGCTCTGCAGGTTTCAGATTGTCATTGACTTCAATGCATTCAGTGTTTTTTTCTCTTCCTGTTTTCGCTCGTGACTTTTCACCTACAGTAGATCCCTGATTCGGACGTGGGGTATCATTGGAAAGCCACTCTCATTGGTAATGGCTACAACCCTGTCTAATAATTTACAAGATCACCAAATGATTGACTTTTCATCACAGGATCTCAGAGTGCTACAAGTTAAAAGCATAGCATGGTTAAAAGCATGGTATGTTTGAAAGCATGGTATTAACACACAGTCAAAGGTCTTCTTGAATAATCTTCTTTTTTTTAACGGGGGCCCGCAGGGGTGGCATTCCCGTCGCCATGCATGGCGGTGTGAGTGGTGCGCGGGCTGTTTGTGTTTTCCTTTGGTCATGGCGTGCTCTATCGGAAGGTGTGTCTTGGATGGGGATGTGGTATGGATTGATGTGTGGGGTGTTTGGGGGACTGACTGTTCCGGGCGGGTTCACATGCCTTCGAGTGACATTGTACTATTGTATTTATTGTATGCCTATTCTTAAGTCTGCACGTTTACATTGCACTACTTTTATTGTCTTTTATACCTATGTTTTTTATTCTGTCAATTTGTGTGCTGATTTGATGCCTATGTTCATTTTAAAATTGATGTGGTGCAGTCTGGACTGTGGTCCATGTGTGAAAAGTACTATATAGATAGTTATTAATATTTATTATTGTTATATTGTAGAAATGTATGCATTGAAATGTCTGTAAAGTCTCAACGACATTGAAAATGAGGGTGACCTCAATTGTCTTCGAGAATAAATAAAGGTTGATGATGATGTGCGTGTTCGTTCATCTACTCAAATAAAAGAGTATCCCTTTGTTTGAAAACCTACACCTGCATCCAGTCTTCTCTGTTCTGCACTGCACCATGGGTCCAACACACCTCAAGCCGTTGGCTACTGGAAATGCATTTGTGGTCAAAATGCATCTAGAATCTATGCAAAATGTACTTATTTTGAGTTGTATCCTATCTACATCACATAGTATACATTTTTCCAAAATCATCTTGTGAATCCCTTGGGGGTCCTTTTTTATTTTATTGGTAATACAGAGACAGTGCATATTAAGGAACATTACTGTAAATATGCCAGTTTAGCCACATTGGCTAATTTTCAACCGTAGTCTCTGGGGCAGGTGTCATGAGCACTAAAATAATTAAAGCACAGTACAATAATTAAAACACAGTATGAATCAGTAGGTTACAAGCCTGCTGATAAAATACATTACAATACATTACAACCCCTCAGTGAAAATGGTCGCACACATGACCATCTCTCAACCAAGATTTTAAGGCCACATCCACACGGAGACAGAACCGATCTTTTTCATTTTCATACCTGTTAAGCCTTAACCCTGCTTTTCTTTATCATAAATCGATCAACAGAGACCATATTAGATCCCCAATTATCATATCATGGGGTATCATTGCAAAGCCACACTCATTGGCTACAACCCTGTGCAAAGATTTTCGAGATCGCCAAATGATTGACGGAGCTAGAGCCCCGGGAGTCGGGGGTGGTAATGTGTACTTTTGCGTACTTTGGGGCATGCCTCACATATCGGCATGTAACTCGAGAACCGCTGAACGGATTTTGTCACCTGAAAGGGCAATCGACAGGCAACAAATAGGGCTTTAATTCTATCTATATTGTATTAAAAGAAATGCACACCCGAGCCACTAGAGGTCGGCAAAGAATCGTCCACATGTGTGCCCTTGGATGTTAAGAGGTCAATGTTTTTAAATATTAATTTTTTGTAGCCAAGAGTAAAGACCATAACCCTATCAAAAACAGTAGTCAAAGTGTATATTTAAATTTGTACCGATGTTTTATATGTTTGATCGGAAATCCAAATTTATCGTAAAATGCTAATTATCGTAAAAACCGCAAGAAATGACTAAATCCAGATTCAACCCTGCCATTGGAAAGAGGAGCATTTTCCCTATCCATAGATGTATGATTTGGCCATAATAAGGTCAAGGTCAAGTTCAAGGTCAAAAATAAATTTATAATTAAAGTCGATTATCATTAATTACTGTATCTACAAATCCTTCTGTTTAATCATCTTCCTGCGGTTTATTTGTTTAGATTTTTTGTACACGTGATCTCAATAAGGTGGTGAATGAGCTCAGTGAGCATTTATCAGAAAATGTATAAATGTTTGATCATCAAAATCATAAATCATAATTAATCATAATTAATTTATTCATTACAATTTACTCAGCCTAGTAACAGACACAATATAAAATACATACCCCCAGGTCCCTAGATGTTCCTAGATACCAAGAACATGCAAATTGACCTTGCAGAAGTGGAGCAATCTTCCATTTACTTAGGCATGTACCTTTAGGCGAAAACGGTCTACAGATTAACAGGTTAAAAAAAGAAATTGTCTCAAGAAATATGTGAGTCCAAATGAAACCACTGAAAATGCTGTAACGCTGCCACAAACTACACCAAAATAAACGTCTTTCAATAGCTTCTGTGTTTTCGCTCTTTTATTTTGAAACCCCCGACCGGAAGTATTATTGTTGTTATCGCTAGCGGAACAACTTGTGTCGTCCGGTTCTGTGCTTTTGAGCTAACGCTAGTTAAGCTAGCTAATATTTGTCTTCCTTTGACTTGTTGAAAATGTCTAGGATGCAAATGTTGAGATTGTTGGTGAACAAGTGACTAACTGCAGCCATGTTGTATGATGTTTCTTTTTTGTTGGCTGGGTTTGCACATGCGGGTTAAGGGAGAGGTGGGCTATTGCGCCATCGGTTCAGGAAAGATGCGTACTGGCTTGTAAAGACGGAAATGCAAGGGTGGCGTCTTCAGATTTGTTCACTCTGGCGGCTGGGTAGCGCAGCGGACTACGCGTCTGCCTACCACCGCAGAGACACTGGTATCGAATCCAGCTGTCAGCGGTACCTCCGGCTTGGTCGGTCGTCCATACTAACACAATTGGCAGTGTTAGAGGGTGGGAAGCCGGTGGGGTGTGTATCCTGGTCGTTGTAAACAGCGACTCCTACAGGTCGGTCGGGGCGCCTGCTCAGCGAGGAAGGGAACTGAGGGAAGTAGTGTGACCTTCCACGCGTTACGCTCCCCCAGTGAGAGTCCTCGCTGTCAGGTGAAAAGAAGCGGCTGGCTGACTCTGCATGTATCGGAGGGGACATGTGATAGTATCTATCAACCCTCCCTAGACCGGCAAGTAGGGGGCAAATGCGCGCAACGACCAGGAAGGGTGGGGGGAATTGGCATAACGACTAAATTGGGATGGGAGAAAAATACAGAAAAAAGGAGGAGAAAATGTAGAAAATAGCGTATTCAGGCTCCCAGAACACAGTTCCGTGTGGACGAAACGTGCATAAGATAAAATACTTTGACGGATACACCCAAACTCGTCTCCATGTGGACATGGCCTCATGTACCAGCCCCCTCTCAGTCATGTACCAGCCCCCTCTCAGTCATGTACCACAGCCCCCTCTCAGTCATGTACCACAGCCCCATCTTAGTCATGTACCACAGCCCCCTCTCAGTCATGTACCACAGCCCCATCTCAGTCATGTACCACAGCCCCCTCTTAGTCATGTACCAGCCCCCTCTCAGTCATGTACCACAGCCCCCTCTCAGTCATGTACCACAGCCCCCTCTCAGTCATGTACCACAGCCCCCTCACAGTCATGTACCACAGCCCCCTCTTAGTCATGTACCACAGCCCCATCTCAGTCATGTACCAGCCCCCCTCTCAGTCATGTACCTGCACGACTGGCGGGGGGATGCTTAGTAAGATATGTGATTGGGCCAGCCCAGTGTCAGTCAGTACCAATGGGCCGCTGTCCCAGCCTAGTAGTGGGCCGGTCGTTGACAAAATGGGGGGGGGGTTTACATTTTTTTAAATTTTAATTTTTTTATAAATACTCCTTTAAAAAAAAAATCATAACGGCCCAAATATGCATCGGCCCACCGGGAAAATGCCCGGTATGCCAGATGGCCACTCCAGGCCTGAGAAGGGCAACAGTGGCTCGGGAGGTGGGGCAATCCGAAGGTTCCCGGTTCGATTCCCGCTCCTCCTGGGCAGCGTGTCAATGTGTCCTTGAGCAAGACACTTAACCCCTAATTGCTCCCGATGAGCAGGTTGGCACCTTGCATGGTTGCCTCCGCCGTCGGTGTGTGAATGTGTGAGTGAATGGGTAAAATGTGAGGAACAAATTGTAAATCGCTTTGGATAAAAGCGCTATATACAAATGCAGCCATTTACCATGCAGGCAGCCAAGAGGAAGCAATTGCTGTGTGTATGGAAGCAAAGGAGTGACTGATCAAATTCAAATACTTCTGTCACTCCTTTGCTTCCATATGTGTGCGTAAGGAGATCCCCGCTGTGTGCCCGACCCTCCGACTGTCTGAGAACCCGCTTTGGAACCGACCCCTGCTTGCCTGACGTCTCTTCTCCAGGATCAGCCCCTGAACATATGAGATTCTATCCCTGTGTACCGGACCCCCGCTATCGAACAACGGTGATTCTCCTGGATCATGGACTGGCTGATATTAAAACGTACCTCTTCCTCCCCCGAAACAGCATTAAAACTACTGTTAAACTTGCTTCTACTTTGTGTTGTGTGCATTTTATTAATTCCAATCTGGTGACAGCTCATGACACCCCGAGTCTGTCACAATATGCATATACATATAATTATTTGCTTGTTATATTCTCCATCCATCTATCATCCATAGCAGCGCCATATATCACCGACACCCTGATGGGGGATACCCTTTGAATTGCCCATCTGAGGTTTCTCCCCCTTTTTTCCTATAGCTAGGTTTTAGGGAGTTGTTCCTTATCTTCATTGGGGAAAGTCTGCGGGTGTTGCAACATTTTGGATTTTATGGTGGTTTTTATTGTGGATCTATTGTGATGTTTCTTCTTGATCTGTGAAGCCCATAGATTTGTTGTGATTCCGGGCTATACAAATACATTTGATTTTATTTGAATAGTCAATGGCTGTGGCCTGTGGGCCTGTGGTTTCCACATACGTCATATATGCCCATTAGGATGATAATATCAGCACCTTAGACATTTCAATGTAGGTGAGTTGGTTACAAACAGCTCTACAGAGTAGATTAAAGGTACGTATGATGGCTGCTATCTACTTCTATTAACCTGTAGGTATCTCTAACTACATGCAATGCTGCAATACTACATGTGTACAGAGTATGTAATGTAGCCTACATGGCATAGGATATTTGTTTGTTTTCTTTTGTCACAGTAATGAGTGATTTTATCATTTTAGCAGCCAATACATATTTATAATGAATTGAAAAAAACACCTTAACTCAAATCTTTCTCAAAATGAGATCTTCAGTATTTGAGTTTTTGTTTGACACTTTACATTATCATACAGTTCAATACAAAACAGCATTTGGATTATTTATCTTGTGATTTAGCACATATGAAGAGATATCCTGATATACAGTATGTTGAAAATATATAAAGATATACAGTTGAATATCTTGATATTCATTTTCTTTCATATTGTTCAGGCTTAATAAACCAATAGACTGACTTGAATATTATGTCTCCTCAATCGTATTCAATTTCTTTCAGGTTTTTGACATCAAGAGTTTAAATAACATCTTCTCATCTCTGGTCAGTAAAGTTCCTGGAAATGCATCATTGGTCTGAAAATGGAACATTGAACTCCACTGAACCACCCTGGTTGTTTGACTATACTGCAGGAATGATAACTTTCTGGTTTTTCAGTTCTTTATTTTTCCTCTTTGGATTGCCTGCATGCCTTGCCATCCTTTGGAATCTATTTCAAAGACACAGGAAAGGAACCACCCTCACCCCCAACGACGTCTTCATGCTAAACCTCACAGTCATGGACCTGGTCTTCTTAATCTTTATCCCTCCTGCCGTGATCAACAGTATATTCTGGCACAACCTGTCATTTGAGAACTTCTTCAATTTCCGCTATACTTTGAGCCTCTGTGGACGACCTCTCTTCATGGCCTGCATCTGTCTGGACTGTTACCTGGCTGTGGTTCATCCAATCACCTACCGGATCAGGAAGAGTCTGACTCCTAGGGTTCTGATGGCTGTCTGTGTCTGGGTTGCCACGCTATCTTATGGGATTGTAGTTGCACTCCTCCCAGATTTATTCATCAGTCCTATTTGTTGCTGGCCCTACATCATTACTCTCCCCACTATTGGATTCTGTGATTTCTCTATTCTTCATACCCTGAAGAGATCTGACCCTGGAGGAAGAGACCTCCACCCCCAGAAGAAGAAGGCTCATCAGATCATCATCAACAGCCTGGTCATGACAGTCATCGCCTACCTTCCTCCACTGCTGACCTACTGTTTTGTGGGACTGGTTCCAGTATCTATGGACCTGATTCTTTTAATGCTTACTATTCCTACAACACTAGGCAGTGCAGTCATGCCAAATATCTACCTGCAAAATCTGGGTAAACTGGAATGTATGAAGCCCAGATGTTGCAAACCATAGCAAGTTATACTGTATATGAAGGACTTCATACATGAATGCATTCTAACAAAATTCATCTTCAGAAGAATTGTTTTTACAAAGTCCTTTTTTCCCAAAACGTAACTTGTTTTATTCATTTATTTATTTATATTGGGTTTAAAGGTATGTCTGCGTCTTTAGAACAGTTTATTTTATTATATTATGGTTTTATCAAGGATTAGACTCCAGAATTCAAAAGGGTGGAGCTGTATATTAAGCCAGTCGTTATTTTAAAATAGAGTGATGACTTTCAACCCCTCAACATGGTCAAGCATATACAAAAGGTAAACTTTGACACAAAGGATGTTTTTTCAATAAAAGACTAATGTTCTTCACCTCATGTTTCTAGGAAACAAAGGACACTGCCATCCCTTATAAATATATATATTATAAATACAAAATAAGTAATGAGGATAATACGCATCATTATTTAAAAGATTTTGGAATATTTTTAGGAGAGACATCAGAGTTATTATGTAAAATCTTCATGTAAAATTCACTACTAAATCCAGTACTTATTATTTTATGAATCAGAACAAGTATTATCATTTTGAGGTTTGGCCATGAAACAGATTACCCATAACTGGCAAAAACCAGTACCTCCAACAATAGGAACTTGATTTGAAATAAGAAATCAGGATCAAGATTATATAAAAAGATGTTAAAAATGGAAGAATGCACATATAAAATTAAGCATTACATCACGCGCAGGAGTGGTTTGTGACCAATAAACCATGCCTAGGGGTGGTTGTTAGGCCCGAGGCGCAGCCGAGGGTCGTTAGACCCCCCTAGGCATGGTTTATTGGTCACAAATCACGACTGCAAGTGGTGTAAAGCTTTTATACAACTGCCAGATTCATCCAACCTTATTTCTATACAATAAACACACATTAATCGAAGATTTATTGAAAAAACCATCCGCCAGAAAAAGTAGTTCCCACAACTACAAAAAAGACAAGTTGCCTCCATGTGGAAGCAGCTTGAAGTGCATCCAACCAAACTAACACATCCAACTGTGTATTATTGGAATGATTGAGAGAAGTTGCCTCATGTGGAAGCAGCTTGAAGTGCATCCAACCAACTAACACATCCAACTGTGTATTATTGGAATGATTGATTGAAAATTTTATTACCAGATGCAGAATGGGTACAATACAGTGCGGCTCAATACACACAATTGTTAAGGGAATGCAGACCTACTTTCCATAGAACTTCA
This sequence comes from Notolepis coatsorum, assembly GCF_963971535.1. Taxonomy (NCBI): domain Eukaryota; kingdom Metazoa; phylum Chordata; class Actinopteri; order Aulopiformes; family Paralepididae; genus Notolepis; species Notolepis coatsorum. Next base: position 17,316,120 of record NC_140174.1, on the reverse strand, counting down.
TTCTTAGATGCTTCTATATAAAGTAGGTAAAACAAATTAAAAGGTTTTCTTTGCCCTATAGGAAAAAAACGTTTTCTTCGCCCTATTTTTTTATTTATTTCTTTTAGCCTAAACTTAACCAGTTGGAAACCAGGGGTACAGTAATAAAATTAGCAATCAACCAATCAATCAATTCAATAGACCATGCTCACTTAAAACAGCGCTGCTTCTCTCTCAGTCTGACTCCCCCGCTGTTGCAGACAGGAGTGTGTGTGTGTGTGTGCGTGTGTGTGCGTGTGTGTGTGTGTGTGTGTGTGTGTGTGTGTGTGTGTGTGTGTGTGTGTGTGTGTGTGTGTGTGTGTTTGTGGGTACGCCAGCGTCGGACAGTGTGAGAGTGAACGCTGCAGTCAGTGAGAAGGAAGTAGAAATTTAAATCAATCAATTAATCTATCAATCAATCCGCGATTTTTCTTTTGTTCTAGATTGACTCAAGACCCATCAATTACATCATCCAATATTGTTTAAAGGACTAACACATTCCCCTTGACAGAATCGCTTCATATTTAGTCGTTATGGGCTTATGGCGCTATCAACATTCTGGCGCTATCAACATTCTCCCGGAGTGAGCCGGCGGAGTGATTATGTTATTCGGTTGTGGGCGGGTCCTGAGCCCAGGACCGTGGATTGTTGCCAATAAAGACGTGTAAATGGCCAATCAGAATCGAGAAATTTGCATGCCGTTGTATAATAATAAATACAGGAGAGTGTGGTCTATTCCTAGATGAATGAATGAATGAATGAATGAATGAATGAATGAATGAATGAATGAATGAATGAATGAATGAATGAATGAAAACATTATTTAACAGGTTGCAGAATGGGTACAATACAGTATGGCTCAATACACACAATTGTTAAGGGTATGCAGACCAGAGAAAGACGTTTGTCTTGTTTACATCAGGGTCCCCCATTTTCAATTCATATCGACATTTATGACATACACAACATACATGACATTTATGGCATAGGGACATACAGGTATTTAGTACTGATACATTTGTGACATAAACGGTATTCAAATATACAGCACTGTTACCCATAGATCCTGACAGAGTATATATGATGGGGAGGGGACTGTACATTAGGAGGGGGTGGGTGGGTGGGAGAGAAATATACATACGGTGGGGAGGAGACTGTACATTTGGAGGGGGTGGGTGGGTGGGAGAGAAATATACATACGGCGGGGAGAGAATATATACATGCGGTGGGGAGGAGACTGTCTATTAGGAGGTGGTGGGGGGTTTGGGCATTTACGGTGGCCAGTTTAGAATTGCAGCCTCCCGTAGGTGCTCTTTAAGAGCGGTTTTGAATGTGGGTAGGGATTCACATTCCTTTACAGCTTTGGGTAGGGCGTTCCACATTGATGTGGCATAATTGCGAAACGTGTTTAGTCCCTTTTTGAGCCGAATCTGGGTTTAACATGATTTGTGGAGCTCCCTCTGGTGTTGTGATCGTGGTATTCACTGACCTTTGGGAAGTATTTTGACATGTACATGGGTACCTTGGTCGTGTAGTGTATCTTGTAGACCAGGCCCATTGCAAGTTGCTGTACTCTGTCGTCTACTCTAAGCCATCCTAGGTTGTCAAAGTGGGCAGGGGTGAGGTGGGTTCTAGGAGTAAGGTCAAGCAGTAGTCTGACCAGTTTGTTTTGAGATGTTTGTAATTTTGTTTTTAGCGCCTTTGAGGTGCTTTGGTACCATGAGGTGCAAGCATAGTCGTAGTACCCTTAAATGAGTGCTCCTGCTAGAGTCTTCAGGGTATTCTTGTTTACCAGTGAGGAGATCCGGTACAAGAATCGAGTTCGTTGGTTGACTTTTTTTATTACATTGGATGCCATTTTGTCACAGGAAAGATTTGCCTCTAGGATGGAACCCAGGTAGGTAATATCTTCTTTCCTTGTGACAATATTGTCACCCACTGTAACTGAGAAGCCGTCGGTCTTGCTGAGTTTGTTATTTGAACCGAATTAAGAATGGACTCTGTTTTGCCCATGTGTAATGATAGTTTGTTATCAGCGAGCCATATGCAGATTTTGCCTAGTTCTGAGCTGAGGGTTTTTTCAACCTGTAACTTGTTCTTGTCAGAGACCAGCAGGGCTGAGTCGTCCGCAAACAGGAACAAGTTGCAGTCACAAGCTGACGACATGTCATTTGCATAAATTAGGAACAGTAGCGGACCTAGTATGCTTCCTTGTGGAACACCACAGCTTACTGTGAGGGGGGGGGGGGATAGGGTACCGTTTACCTCCACCATCTGCTCTCTCCCCTCCAGGTAGGATTGCATCCAGCTCACTGATAGACTATCAAAACCAATTGCTTTTAGCTTGTCAATCAGAATGGTGTGATTGACAGTGTCGAAGGCCTTTTGTAGGTCCAGCATGACCATGCCGCAGTATTTGCCCGCGTCCACCTCTTGTTTGATGTGGTCGTTTAAATAGAGAAGGCATGTGTCAGTGGAGTGGGATGTTCTGAAGCCAGATTGGAATTTGTAGATTAGATTTTTTTCCGCAAGGTATTTTTCGACCTGTTCGTATACAATTTTTTCCATGACTTTCGAGATGGAGGTAAGGATAGAAACAGCGCGGTAGTTGCCTGGGTCTAATTTACTGCCTTTTTTGTGCAGAGGGGTCACTCTCGCAATTTTGAAGTCCTTGGGGACGTGTCCCTGTTTTATGGAGAGGTTTATTATGTGTGTGATGACTGGGGTGATGGCGGCTGCTGAGTCTCTGAGGAATTTGGAGGGGATGTTGTCATGGCCAGTGGCCTTGTTAGGTTGGAGGGTGCTCAGTTTTTTGAGTACCTCATCTGTTGTTACCATTTCCAGTTTGAAGTCGTCTTTGTTAGGGATGGGAATTGATAGGATTTTATCGATACGATTCCATTATCGATTCTGCTTATCGATTCGATTCTTTATCGATTCCCTTATCGATACCTGATCAATTTATAATTTAAATAAATAAATTGGAAATGCAACAGAACTACATTTAGTCATTTAGCTGACGCTTTTATCCAAAGCGACTTACAAGTTCTGTACGACAAGCCATCAGGAAGGGCACAACTCTATCAGCTGAGCAACAATGTTCATCAAAGTGTTGAGTGCTACAGTGTAGGTTAGTTTATTAGGACAAGTGCATGACAGTACGGTTAGTTAGGGTTAGATATATTTTTTTTTATTCAGATAATGGTTGAAGAAGTGCGTCTTTAGTCGACGGCGAAAGATTGGACGTGATTCGGCTGTCCTAACTGGGGTGGGTAGTTCATTCCACCATTGTGGGGCAAGGACTGAGAATAGGCGACTTCTCTTTGATGACCCTCCCGGAGCTCGGATAGGAGTAGGTCTGAGGCGGCCAGAAGATGCAGAGCGTCGGGGTCTAAGCTGGTTAGAATAACAACATGCAACTTGACATTTCTGATTGTCATTTATTGTTGAGCCCCCATGTCAGAAAAATACAAACACTGTAAAAAATAAAACATTAACTATAGCCTACACTTAAATAAAATAATGTATTTGAGATTCTCTTAAAATGTATTTATTTTTTTATTCTTAAACGAATTTAATCTATTGAATAACAGGTTGTTATTCCTCTGACTTCTGTCTCTCACTCACACACTCTCTCTCACACACACACACACACACACACACACACACACACACACACACACACAGAGAGAGAGAGAGCTCCCTCCCCGGGCCCCTGTCCTTTAAAGTATTGGCTTGTGTTGCTACACGGACACATTTGTATGTTGCACCATGGTACTTCCTGTCTGACGGACTCAGAGTAGACTAGTAGAGACTTAGTAAACAAACAATCCGGCTCTTATTATATGTGAACTAAAGAGTACAAGGTTTACACAACAGTCCCCACCCGCTGTTTTATTGTATTTGTACCTGTACTATCCGCTGTCAGCTGTTTATCTCTCTTTGTGAGCTTGATTAAATAGCGTTAGCTCACGTTAGCTAGCGATAGCTCCGCGGCTAATTTTAGCTCACCCTAAACTAAATCAATGACTGTTCTAAAGCATTCAAGTAGTTTTCACTGCACATAGAAGTAGCCAAACAGCGGGAGCATTTCGGGAGCATAATACCAAAACCCAGGCAATTTCGAGCCCTTAAGGAATCAAATAGAGTCTGCCATGGCTACATGCTAACGTAACGTTATTGCGCAACTGTAGGCAGCGATAAGGGAATCGAAAGTCACAGGAGCCACACGGTTCCAGGCATCGGCCAATTAGGAACCGGTTCCCAATGGGAACCGGTTTTCGATTCCCATCCCTTCTTTGTGGACCCCTAGGTTCTTGTAGTATGCTACTATGTGTTCTACCCCATAATGCCCTGAGTGGGAGGGTAGTTTGTTTACCAGTGTTGTGGCTATGTTTGTGAAGAAACTATTTAAGTAATTGGCTACATCCAGCTTTTCTGTGATGAGCGTGTTGTCCGTCTTTATGTTTATGTTTGAGAATCTGGTTTTAAGTTTTTTACTGCAGCCTAGTTGGTTATTGAGTAATTTCCAAAGTTCACGTGGTTTGTTTTTGTTTTCCTCGGTTTTGTCATTGATGAAATTCTTTTTTGCTGTTTTGATCATGGAGTTTACATCATTTCTTAGTCTGTTTCTTTCCAGTTTGAGTTCAGTCACGTGGGCTTGGAGTTCACTGCTCGTGCTTATGGTAAGCTTTGACTGACTTTTACGAAACTCAGAGCATTTTTTGTCTCTGGTTTTCATAGCGGTCAGTATTTCAGCGTGCATCCACGGCTCCGCGCGATCTTTTACCCTGGTGGTTCTTAGGGGGGCCATGTTGTTTAGTATCGTTGAAAATTTGGTTTTGAAGCCAAACCATATTATACTCCTTTTAAACAAGTTAATAAAGGTCTCCAAGGGGGGAGCTCCAGTAGCTCACCACGTACCGCGAGTGCTATTTCAGCGCCGTGGACAACCGTGCTCGTCACGGATCTGGGGCTGAGCGAGTTCGAATCCCGGACTGCAGCCGTGCCTTTCCCAGAGTGTCTTCCCCCCCATCTGAACCCTTTCAGCCTGCTTCTGTCGGTCGAACTTGACCAAGTATAAATGCGATAAACGTATAAAAGAGCCAGGGAAATGGCCAAAGTAAAAAAAAATAAAAATAAATAAAGGTCTCCAAGGACCCAAAACACGTCTTTGAAGTTTTGCTTCAAAAATGTATACCGTATATATATGTGTGGCAAATACAACAACACTTGAAACTAATATAAATAAGAGTCAGGAGGATTTTAAGTAAATGGCACATTTATATAGCAGCTTCCATCCAAAGCGCTTTACAATTTTGTTCCTGACATTCACCCATTCACTCACACATTCACACACCGACGGTGGAGGCAACCATGCAAGGTGCCAACCTGCTCATCGGGAGCAGTTAGGGGTTAAGTGTCTTGCTCAAGGACACTTTGACAATGCCCGGGAGGGGCGGGAATCGAACCTGAAACCTTCCGATTGCCGGACGACTGCTCTACCTTCTGAGCCACTGCCGCTCCCCCCCCCCCCCCAGTAGATAATTTTGTCCTTCACACTTACATCATTTAACTTTCCTCCTGTCTTCCAACAAGCAGAGACATTGGTCTCATACTGCTAACCACCACAGGGGGAGTGATGCATATTCTAATCCCTAATTATCACAGGGATGCTTGAGCCGTGATTTCTAGGTTTGACAATCAGAACATGCATCACTTTAACCACTCAGCGCATTTACATGTCCCAGGGGGATTTTTTATTTTTTTTTTAAACTTTGACCAGACAGCTGGTTCTTTTTAGCGTTTATCGCTTTTTCTGGTCAAGCATGACCGACAGAAACAGGTTGAATGGGATATAGATCAGGGGAAGACACTCTGAGAAAATACGGCGAGTCCGGGAGTCGAACTCGTGTACCCCAGATCCGTGACGCGCACGGTTGTCCCCGACGCCGAAATAGCGCCGAGATACGCGGTGAGCTACTGGAGCTCCCCAGGGGGGGGGGGAATTGTTTTAAGAAGTTCTTGGTCAAGAAAGACCCACCACTGACAAAGTGAAATATTTGTTTAAATGTAATGTATTTACAGCACGTATATTTGTTTTTACTGCAAGTGTAATGCGTTTCCTCCTCTTGACAACTGTTGATAGAGTCTGGCTATGGGGCGACAATAATGTGGTCAAGAGGCATGGTTTCTACCTTCAGCCTTTAATCGGCGTGGTTTATTATTTGCATGGTAAGGCAGCAGTACATGAGTTCTCCTCTCCGTGAGAGGCAGGTGGAAAAGAGGTAGAGGGGGAGGAGACATCTCCTTAAATACTCTCCACCTGGTGGTAGCATTAGCGGCTCCGCCTATAGCGCCCTCTAGTGGAAACAGTTATGTACAGTCAGTGGAAACAGTTGTGTACAGTTAGAGTTACTTGCAATCCTACATAGAACCTCTAACTTTAACAACAACTATTCTCTCTTTGTCGTGCCTATGGGGGCCTATTGAGCTACACTCATGCTGTGGCCAGTAAACTAATAATACCCAACTAGTTTTAACTGTTCAAGCAGGGCGACTGCATGATCCCCAGTAGTGGGTCATCGTAAGGGTTCATGTACGCTGATGACACCATTTTACATAATATAGTTGGAACTCATTTGTTTTTCCAGTCAAAAACAAAACATTAGCATGGTCATTCGTCATGGTCTCTGCTACAACGTAGTTTCCAAAAGGATCAACGTTCTATTCTGGCACATCTGGCCAATTGAGAACCTCTTCTGTTTCCTCTATGCTTTGAGTCTCAGTGGACGACCTCTCTTCATGGCCTGCATCTGTCTGGACTGTTACCTGGCTGTGGTTCATCCAATCACCTACCGGATCAGGAAGAGTCTGACTCCTAGGGTTCTGATGGCTGTCTGTGTCTGGGTTGCCACACTATCTTATGGGATTGTATTTGCACTCATCCCAGATTTTTTCACCAGTCCTATTTGTTGCTGGCCCTACGTCATTACTCTCCCCACTATTGGATTCTGTGATTTCTCTATTCTTCGAACCCTGCAGAGATCTGACCCTGTAGGAAGAGACCTCCACCCCCAGAAGAAGGCTCATCAGATCATCATCAACAGCCTGGTCATGACAGTCATCTCCTACCTTCCTCCAGTGCTGATCTACTGTTTTGGGATACTGATTCCAGTATCTCCTTATGTGTACAAGTGCAATTTGGTTCTACCAATGATTACTATTCCTACAACACTAGGCAGTGCAGTCATGCCAATTCTCTATCTGCAAATCTGGGTAAACTGGAATGTATGAAGCCCAGATGTTGCAAACCATAGCGAGTCGTACTGTATATGAAGGACTTCATACATGAAGGCATTCTAACAAAATTCATCTTCAGAAGAATTGTTTTTACAAAATCAGTTTTTTCCAAAATGTAATTACGTAGTTTTATTAATTTATTTATGTATTCATATTGGGTTTAATGCTATTTATGCGTCTTTAGAACAGTAGGGAAGATGGGAGAGACAGGAAATGACATGTGACAAAGGTTGTCGTGGTGTAGAATGTATGAGGTACAGCATGTGCCACCTGGACCACCATGATGGCCACTATTTTATTATCATATGGTTTTATCAAGGATTAGGCTCCAGAATTCAAAAAGGTGGAGCTGTACATTAAGCCAGTCGTTATTTTAAAAATAGAGCGATGACTACTTTCAACCCCTCAACATGGTCAAGCATATACAATATGCAAAAAGGTAAACTTTGACACAAAGGATGTTTTTTCAATAAAAACTTCTAGGAAACAAGACACTGCCACCCCTTAAAATATATTATACAAAATCTAAATAATAAGGATAATAAGCATCATTATTTAAAAGATGTTGGAATATATTTAGAGAGACATCAGCAGTTATATGTAAACATTTTAAATGAATCACTAAATCCAGTACTTATTATTTTATGAATTTATCCGATATGAATCACATCAGAACAAAGTATTTGCATATAATTTTGAGTTTCGACCATGAAACAGATAATAAGTTATAACTGGCAAAAGCCAATACCTCCAACAATAGGATCCTTTGCTATTGTAGCCTGGATGGCAAGACACTGGTGTGTTGTCAGGATAAGAGTTGTTAGTTAGGCCTAACAAAAGAAAAATGTTGGTTCCTGTTTGTTGTCAGTTAGGGCCATGGGTAGGTAGGGAATTTATTAAATTTTTTCCCACGGCGACTATGGATAGGGAATTTTTTTCTTTCACGACAACATGGATGCATGTACTCTGCCAGCATGTTTAATATCCATATATTGTTGCTATTGTTACTACAAAAGTACAATGTACAAAGGTAGTAGTATAAAAAATGCCACCCCTAAATACTACTCACTAAATATCCCGACATCAGAGAGCTGTGCAAATATTGTGAAATACTTGCTTTTTATATATTCTCATTCTTGACATAAACTGCACTTTTTTTTTACTAAGATTTAATTAAACTTTATTGTAAAAAGAATATATTATATATTCACTTTATCACTTTATTTATTTATTGTATTTATACATTGTTATTTATTGTATTTTGATAGACTACAGGCCACCTCTTTACAGGTTTAAATGACTCTACGGACATACTGTCACTTTTATAGGCTAAGTAGATTACATTATAGTATTATTATTCTTTGTCATGCATTACTCAATGCTCTTACATTGTTGTTTTTTGATAATTGTTTTTTGATAATTGTTGGTAATTGTTTATATTATTATTGATCTATTCTATTTTTGACTCATTTCTTTATGTTATAATATTTTGAGCTTGTGTGTATATATACTTATATAATATACAAATTTGTTTTTCTATTTAGTATTATTGTATATTTACTTCAACTCAAGTTGAGAATGTTGCTTTGCCTTCATTTAATTGGGACCAGCTGTCCCCCATTGTAATTAGTGTCTCCCTGAGTTGTGTGTTTTTTCCTTTTTTCCTCTATTTAGTCACAGTATTGTTTTTGTCACAGCAACACCCTGAAGAAGGCCATGTAGGCCGAAACATGTTGGACTTTTAAAAGATTTTTCTAAATAATGTAAGCCACTTATTAAAGGCTTTTTAAAAACTGTAGAGCTGCCTTGGATCTCAACCTTTCTTATATAAGAGAATATATTATATATTTATAATTTTTTTTTTCTATTTTTTTCATAAGCTCATAAAATATATTTGGGTCGCACATAAATCAGCAGGGTTGGTCGGCAACCGGAACCAAAACAATATTTTTTGTTAGGCCTTAGGTACAGCACAGTGTAGGACTACACTTCTAAATGGACTCAGGAATAAGGTAATAAAGGTCTCCGAGGTCCCAAAACGTATAAGGCCTTGAATTTACTTGCACCACTTTACCTATAGACCACTGCACTTCCGCGTTACATTGAGCTCATGGAGGAGAGCGGGGGGAGCAAATGAATGAATGTGGATGAGAGCCTTGATGTAAGTGGTTGTAGCAGCTACAGCTGTGGGGGTGCTAGAGACATGATCGAATATACTTTTATACGCCTGAGTCTCCTAAACACGGCGCAACCAATTCCAAATCGATTGGAACTTTTTCACACAAATGCCCCCCCAAGGACACCTCATCGCCCTTTATACTGCACCCCCCTTTCAACTACTCTGAAGTTGAACCCCCCCTTTTAACTACTCTGCACCCAGACACTCTGAACGCCCCCTTTTAACTACTCTGCACCCAGACACTCTGAACGCTCCCTTTTAACTACTCTGCACCCAGACACTCTGAACGCCCCCTTTTAACTACTCTGCACCCCGACACTCTGAACGGCCCCCTTTCAACTACGCTGCACCCCCCCCCTTTTAACTACTCTGCACCCAGACACTCTGAACGCCCCCCTTTCAACTACTCTGCCCCCCGACACTCTGAACCCCCCTTTCAACTACTCTGCACCCCGACACTCTGAACCCCCCTTTCAACTACTCTGCACCCGCCAACACTCCCTGAACACCCCCCACCGCAGTTGAGAAACCCTGACACTAGAGGACCAAAGATGGTGTATAATAGCAGCCCATACAGCATTCATACATTCCTTCAGGGCCAATGGTGAGAAAATAACCATTCAGAGATTCAGAAACACTTCATTTATTTGACATCATACATTCAAACGAAAATAAAAAATATTCATATATATATATATATTTATTAATATAGAGCTAAGTAGGCAAGGTCAAAGTTTAAAACCAAACATGTGGCATATATATATGTACACGGTGTGATCTGAATACTATACAGTGTGAATCCGTAGCTGCGCAGGGTTCAGGGTTCGTGGATGTGGGTCTTCTTCACTCAGCTGAGGCACAGAGACGATTGTCCCTTTTCACAAACGTCATAGCAGGTAAACCACAGCTGCAGTTGATATCTTATCAGGGTGAATCCACATGCTGCTACGATGCCCCTCTAGCTCATGGAATGAACTCCCAACAGTCCTTAAACCTTGAGATTTTCCCCTCTGTTGCAGAGTTTAAAACATTGATCTCCAACCTTTGTGTTAATGAAGTTGTACGTGTTTTAATCGATTGTTATCCTTACTCGTCTAATTGTTGTGATTTTATATGCCTTTATTTTTTTGCTTAACTCTGTATGAACACTCGGCGTGACTAAGTGAGGGAAACCAGTTGCCTTTCGAGTTTAAATAAAGGTTTTAAATTAAATGAAATATTTAATCATTTGTCCACGTGATTTACCGTTGGTGTCATCAGTATTGACACCAACGCTGATGCAGGTAAATCAAGTGGACCCACTATTAATGTTAATATTAATATAAATATAATATTAATGTCATTAGCTGCGTCTGTGTTTACCCTGCAATGACGTGTCCGTGAAAAGGGTCCACTTCAAAAAGACAAAAGATGTCAGTGAGAAGTCAGGGATTAGGCCAAGTGCTTCTGGACAGACATTTACAGTGAAACATTTACATCTCAACACCTAAAATAATAGGATTTTGCAAAGCAAAGCTTATAAATGTAAGATTTCCACACTAAAGCATAAAGTAGGAAAATGAGGCTGACTGATCCTTCAGTGATTCAAAGTACCATACAGGCATGCAACATCCTAAACATCGGTCGACTGTGTGGAGATGGAATTCTTACACCAAACCCAAAACTATGAGCAAATAAAAAACCAGGCTGTAAGTGAGAGGAAACTCATTAAACGCCTAAGTATCAGTAGCAAGTTAGCGCGGATATTTCCTAATATTCCAAAGAAGAATTTATGAAGTTTGGTTGCAAGGTAAATAATAGTTGGCTTGAAGTCACCACACCAAATTGAAACAAATGATAACAAACAAAAAGAAAAAAAAAAAAAAAATCAGCTTTCCTCAAGTAGTCAAGTGATAAGTGCAACACCCCCCCCCCCCCCCCCGCAACCATACACTCAAATAATGTTATAAAACTCTCATACGTCAGCAAGATAAGCATCACATTTTTTTCAATATCAATCAAAACATAGGGAATTATAGCACAGCAGATGCCCCAACAATCAATGGCAAACCATACTCTTCCACATAATTATCCAGTAGTTCTGTACAACACAGCCGGTGCAAGACAAAACATACAAAAAATCATTAGATATAGACATTACTTTTGTAACCAAAAACAATAAAATACAGCAGGTACATAATGAGTTCATGTTGGGTAATATATATTATTCATACTGTGTATTGCTATTTGTTTTGGCATTTTGGCGGATCAGGAAACAGATAAATATGCAGCTGTTAAGCTCTCAAAGGTGGAACAGCTGAAGCGTGATATTTAATCTTTAGACCATCACCATATTGAGGTCATTACTGAACAAAACCTTTAACACAGGATTGATTCAATAATGTAAACAAGAATGAAGATAAAAAAAAAAGAAAGAAAAAAAGTAAGAATCACAAAACGAAAACTATAATCTCCCAATTGACCCATCTCAAACCCCGCCCTCTTTCCTTGATCCTCCAATCACAACCGTTGCTTCCCTTGGACAAACTTTGTTTCTTTTGTCCAAGGGAAGCAACAGCTGCGATTGGAGGATCAATAAAAATAGGGCAGGGTCTGAGTAGGTCCGTTGGAACGGAGTTGCAATCAGTCCACATTTAAGGTTGACATTGTTGCACATGGTCCATTGCCTGTGCCAGTCCCCCTCCTGATGGTGGGCGTGGCCTCTACAGGTGTGATTGACCATAAACCAAGGCAAGCAAAGAAGAGTAAGAAGAATATGTCAGATTCCCAGTGTTCAAATCTTTTTGGAGTCTTTTGTCTCAAATAGTTTCATGCGTTCCTGCACAGTCAGTCCCTCTTTTAGGCTCTGGAAGAGAAAAAGAAAAATAGTTTAATTGATATCTGGCTAATGGCAAGGATTCTCTCTTAACACTTTCTGCGCCATCCACGTATATATACGTTTTTGGATAGTTTTAGCTTTTTTTCTATTTTAATATTCTATTCAATGTCACAGACCTTTAAAAGGCATACTGGGGAGGGCGGTCAGGTGGCGTAACGGAGATTGCGTTCGTCACCAACCCCGGAGACGCTGGATTCACCTGTTCGAATCCAGCTCACAGCTCCGGGGTTGTCACCAGCTTGGCTGGCCGTTCACACTAATACAATTGGCAGTATTAGAGGGTGGGAGAAGCTGGCGGGGTGGGTCCGGGTCGTTGTAAACAGCGACTCCTACAGTTCGGTCGGGGCCAGGCGCGGAGCTAGGGGGTGGCTACCTGGGCTCAAGCCCCGGATGTATTCTGAAAAGCCCCGGATCTAAAATGATAAAAGAAAAAATTACGTGAGGTGAACTTGTGAGTAACGTGCAGTACCGAAGTCCAACAGAGAGGCAGCAGGGGCCGGAACTTCCCGGAAGCAGCCTGCATAGTCTGCCCTGCCCTGAAGAAGAGTTTATTCAATTCGATTTGGAAAACCTACCGTCCTAACGTGATGGATATTAGAACGTTTTTTGCATCAAAGAAGCAGGCGCCACAAACTGCTGCAGACAACAACAATAACAACATCATCACCAATGATGAAACGGATGATGTTTCAGGTTTGTGAATCTTATATTTGAAACTGAAAGGAAGTTGACTGCAGTGCTGATTGCTGCTGCTAATGGTAGCTTAACTTTGCTATGCTATCCAACCATAACATTATGTTACAATAAAAACGAAAGATTACAATGTAATGTTACCTTACATGGTAAGAATCCAAACAAGCCAGACATTTGAGTAGAGCTGCTTGTATGTATTATGGGCATAGCTGGCAATGTCATACATTTATGGGGGGGGGGGGGGTATATTGATATAATGTGTCTATAATTTTGCTTCTTGGAGAATGCCACATGCAAGAGGGTGTTTAGGAAATTCTCCTTCACATTTATTTGTGGATTATATTGTATTATATATACTTGTTTTTATGTGTAAATAACTATTGTAAAGTGAATAACAGGCTGATGGTGTTTGAAAAAGAGTGATAGCTTGTATTTGATTCTAAGTAACCACACTAAGTATGTATGTATGTATGTATGTATGTATGTATGTATGTATGTATGTATGTATGTATGTATGTATGTATGTATGTATGTATGTATGTATGTATGGAACATGGCTCAAAATCTCTCCTAACTAAGATGTAATGTTAACTAAGTTACTGTAAGTTAAATGGTGATATAGGCTAAATGGTGAGCACAGTCTGCCCTGATATATATATATCACACAACATGACTAGCCTCAGCCCATCAATTATGTCGTTTTATACAAATATAAATTATGGTGAATGTGTGTGTGTGTGTGTTTACTGTATTTTGTAATACAGGTCAGCTGCTGCTAACCAATACAGCTGCATCCGCCTGTCCACCAACAAAAGATGTTTCAGGTTTGTGAATCTACAGGTGTCATTTTCTTTTATATTTGAGAGTATGGTTCTAGACCAGCTCTATATGAAAAGTGTCATGAGATAACCTTTGTTGTGAATTTGAGATATATAAATACATTTTTATGTTCACACAGATGAGGCAGCTACATGTAGGGAAGAGCAACAAGGGGCAGCAGGATTGTTTGCTGATTTAGGCACACAAGAACATGGCCCTAAGCAGGTGTGCCTCCCCCAGTACCCCTTCAGCCACTTCGGTTTGCAGAAGAGAGCATTTAATAAGAGCTGGTTCGAGCAATTTAAATGGCTGGAGTACTCAGTAGCCAGGAACTCTGCATTTTGCTTTCCATGTCAGCAGTTTGGAAGACAGAATATTCGCACCAATAAAGATGCTCTCCTCAGTACCCCTGGATTTTCCAACTGGAAAAGGGCTTTGGATTCCTTCCGTGAGCATGAGAAAACTGACTTCCACAAGTCAAGCATGACATGTTGGCATAGCTTTAAAAGCACAGGAACTCATGGAGATGTGGTAGAGCTGATACATACTGCAAGCGCAGAAGAAATATCAGAGAGGCGCCAATACCTTCAGCGCATTGTGGGTGTAACCACATTTTTAGGGAAGCAAGGCATCCCATTCCGTGGGCATGATGAGCAGGAGGCTAGCCAGAATCCAGGCAACTTCCTAGAATGCTTGAAACTCGTCAAACTATTTGACCCATTTCTCCAAAAATATACACCTCCTAAAAATGCCACGTACCTCTCCCATTTGTCCCAGAATGAAATGATGACCAGCATTGCACAAGAAATAACAGAAAATGTCACAAAAGAAATTATAGCCTCCAAAATGTACTCTGTGATGGCAGATGAAGCCAGAGATCACCAGACAGAGCAGCTGGCAGTATGTGTTCGCTACGTCACAGTGGAAGGTTCCCCAAGAGAGGCTTTTCTTGGGCTACACAAGCTAGACAAATTTGATGCAAAGTCCATTGCAGATGGAATAGAGGCAGTGCTGCAGTCCCACAACCTAGGGGGCCTCATGTGTGTTGCACAGACGTATGATGGAGCATCAGTGATGAGTGGAGCAGTGGGGGGTGTCCAGGCCCGCTTCAGAGAGCGACACCCTGAAGCAGTGTATATACACTGTTATGCACACAGGCTCAACCTTGTCCTGTGCAACACATGCAAAGCCATACCTGAAGCTGCCACATTCTTCGACCTGCTTGAAAATGTGTACACTTTTTTCAATAAGTCACTTGTTAACCATAACAAGTTCATTGAAATCCAGAAGCAACTAGGATTACACCCATCTGCACTTGTACAGCTCTCGACAACAAGATGGGCAAGCCAGGTGAGGTCTGTAAAAGCTGTTGTAAACAACCTCCCTGCCATTCTAGCATGTCTCGGGACAATGAAAACAGCCACAGCCCAAGGGATCCTGTCAAATCTCAGCAAGCCGAAGACCATCTATATGCTGGTGATGTTTGCCAAACTCCTGGGGATAACCGAAGGGCTCCACCAGTACCTGCAGGGGGAAAGTTTGGACTTGGGAAGAGCAGTGCAGTACAAGACTGCAGTGGTTGAAACCTTGACGGATCTCCGCACAGACCCTGGGGCTGAAGATGTGTTCAAGAGTGCCATGACCATATGTGAGGAACATCACATCCAGCTCCCTGTTGGTCCCAGGCGGCAGAAACAAAAAAGATTGGAGGATTTTGTGGTGGAGTCAGCCTGTGGAGCAACCTCCAATCAGACCACCCCAGGTGATTTCAGAGACCAGCTCTTTTATCCCTGCCTGGACAGGATGATACAGGAGCTCACCAATCGCTTTTCAGATGTGGGAGATGAGCTTATGTCAGGCATTCAAGCCTGCAACCCAACCACAGCGGCCTTTCTCTCCGAAGATGCTCTCAAAAGCCTTGCTACCCACTATAGCATCAACCTGAAGCCAGAAGAACTCCTGGTGGCAAAGAACTTCTTCAAGAGATGGCTGGAGAAAGAGAAGAGAAGGCTGGAGAAAGTCCCTGACACAACCACAGAGAGAGAGAGAGACCCTGACATAGCCACTGTGTTCAAGATCCTTGACAGAGACATGTTTCCCACCCTGAACGCTGTCCTTCAAGTGGCCCTGACTATGCCGGTAAGCAGCTGCAGCTGTGAACGCTCCTTCAGCGCCTTACGCCGGCTGCACACATGGTTGAGGAGCACAATGGGCCAAGACAGGCTCAATGACCTGGCCATCATATCCATCGAGAAGGGCAACCTGGATGCCATAACCCCTGACAAAATTATTGACAGATTTGCTCAATTAAAGCCACGCCGGCAGTGCCTTACTTTGCCACCACAACAAAAGAAGTAGAAAAAAAAGATGGGGGTGGGAGAGAGGGGTGGGGGGATAGCAGTTGGAAAGGAGTGCAATGAGGAAAAAAACTAGGAACAAAGGGTGCACATAGGACAGGACAGGGAAGGAGTGGATTGTGAAGAAGAAAGGAGAACAGGAGTGGAATGGATATAATGTTGATGTTTAATTGTTTTACATGTATATAGTTATTTGAATTCATTCATTACATTTCTGAAATTTTAAGTTTGTCAATTTCCAGTGGGAGAGGGATACAAATAAATGGGAATAGAGCTGTCCTGATTAATTGATTATAAAAAGAATTGTTAGGGACAGCCCTGAAGGGGATTAAAGGAGAATGTGAAGAAAATGTATGAGCATCAAGAAAAATACGTGAAAACAAGACATCATAAGAAGTTATGAGAAGGAGAGAGAAGAACAATGTATGAGAAGCCAGGAGGAGCATTGGTGGACAGAAGAGAATGTCTGTATAAGAAGTGAGGAAGAGAGAACAAAGTGAGGAAAATAATGGAGAGAATTGGAAATTAGTCATAAAACTTGTGCAGAAAAGCAGAGGAAGAGAGTGACACAAGAGATGAAAACTGAGTGAGAAGAAGGGAGTGAAGACAAGAGCAGTAAAGACAGCACCACATGTAAGAGAATAAGATGCATTTCATGTTTGTTTGTTTTTTACACACGTACAGCACATCACATGTACTATAAGAGAATAAGATGCATTTTATTTGATTGTTTTACTTCAATCCTAATACCACTTTTGTTTTATATTTTCTTTTCAGTGGATGCGAGGCATGTTCCCTGGATCATCTGAAGTGACTTCAACCAGATGCTGACTTTTGTATTTGTTAAGTTATTTAAGTTTTGTATTTGAGTGAGTTAAGTTATTAGTTTGCTTCATTAAAGGGTGTTAATTTAAGTGTTCTCTAGTATCTTTTGTCCGCTTTAAGGTGGTGGTTACGCTAAAGGTAACGCACCTAACGCATGTTTTTTTTGTTTTTTTACAATTCATCATTGTTACATGAATATATAATATATTCATGTAACAATGATGAATTGTAAAAAAAAAAACATGCGTTAGGTGCGTTACCTATATTATATATTATGTTTGCACCAGATTTAGCAGAGGCTAATTTCCATCTGTGGTCTATCCAGCAGCTAACTGTATTTGAGTGAGTTAAGTCTTGGTGTTATGGTAGACTCAGACCTAAGCTTTAAATCACAATCAACAAGTTGACAACTTAATTCTTCCACCTTAGAAACATAGCTAAAGTACGGCCATTTATAAATCAAAAGGACGCTGAAAACCAGATCCATGCCTTTATCTCAAGCCGACTCGACTACTGTAATGCACTCCTTACCGGCCTCCCGAAAAAATACGATAACTATTTTATTGCAATGCACTATTGCATTATTTTATTCTATTTTACTAACTATTTTATTGCACTGCACTATTTTACTTTGTATCAGTGAATCATAGACGCCTGGCCATAAGAGCATTCGGAGCATCTCTGCTCTCCCACTATTGGGAGCAAAGGTATGATCTATTCTTGCTCCACCACTTTTTGATTATATGAAAAATATGATATATCCCCCCCCAATATATAAATCTAACCATAACTACGTTATGGTTAACTGAGTTTTATAGTGAAAAGAGCAGCTTTATTGGTCAAGATTGAAGGCTCTATATTGCAGGAAATTGCACATACAGGTTCATTAAATTCAAAAAAAAATTGTCGTGGAGGGGGTCCTGCCTGACCCCCTCCAAACCACCTGTCGAAATAAAAAAAAAAAAAAAAAAAAAAAAAAAAGGGGGGGGGCCTCTGGGCTAAGCCCCGGATCTCCTACGATCCTAGATCCGC
The DNA here is from genome assembly GCF_963971535.1 of Notolepis coatsorum. NCBI lineage: Eukaryota > Metazoa > Chordata > Actinopteri > Aulopiformes > Paralepididae > Notolepis > Notolepis coatsorum. The sequence continues at coordinate 17,298,017 of NC_140174.1, read as the reverse complement.
CCCTGGTCGGGGCGCCTGCTAAGCGCGGATAGGATCTAAGTGGGATAGTGTGATCCTTTCCACACGCTACGCCCTCTCAGTGAGAATCCGCGCTGCCAGGTGAAAAGAAGCGGTTCATTGGCTGGATGTGTGTCGGAGGAAGCACGTGGTAGCCTCCACTCTCCCAGACCGACTGTGGGGGGGTAAGTGCGCAGCGACCAGGAAGGGGATTGGGAATTGGCATAACGACTAACATTGGGATGGGAGAAAATCGGAGGAAAAAGGAGGGGGAAAAAAAGGCATACTGGGACCCCCAGGGTGCAGTACCGGCCAGATCCTGCTAGTTGGCAGTATCAAGAGTGCAGTAAATCCTGTTCCAGACCTTGTTTTACATTTAAACCCCACCGGCGGAGATCTTTAGTCCAGGGAAGCCTAGAGGTTCAATTGTTCACATTGAAACATGTCCAGGACACTAGATGGAAATAGTAGCGTGTCCAGGGATGAAACGCCAATGCTTTTAGCAGAATTCACGTAGCGCCCTATAACTCAGCTTTTCAGGAATTAGCCCGGATCACTCTGAAATGATACAATATTCACCACGGGATAACGCGCAAACGTACACATGAAAAAATGTATTCTTTTTTGCATGTTCGACGGAAGATACTGACTGTCAAATGACTATAGTATTGTCTCCATAGCTATACTATAGAATATAGATCTAGCTCTACAGACAAGGTGACGCACCCCTATCTTTAAAGCGTGGCCTAGCTAGAACGGGATAAGGATAATGGCCGGCGCTGAATGAGTGAATAAATTAAAGGTGCGATGTATAATATTTAATCATTCGGAATGATAACCACGTATACTCAGCCGCACACAAATAATGTGGAATAAACCCCCCACAAAAAAGAGAGCTATCATTAAATGATGTGCTTATTAAGTGACATATTCCTCCTTTTGCAAATAAGCTAGCATAAAATGGTGCTTCTTCTAGCAGTACAGTTGAGCCCATTGTGATTGTGACCTCTGAAAGCCAGTGATGTCAGCTGCATTGCTGCTTCCTTATTTGTTAGTACACTTGCAAGTGTGGACAGCCAATTACACCAGTGCACAGAGAGCTGCTAACTACCACACCTGCGTGCCCACAGAGCACTGCTAATTATCACACCAGCGCTAATTATCCCACCTGCGCTAATTATCCCACCTGCGCTAATTATCACACCTGCACTAATTATCACAACGCTAAACACTGAGCGCTACTAAGGGGATATTGTCTGTGTGTGTGTGTGTGTGTGTGTGTGTGTGTGTGTGTGTGTGTGTGTGTGTGTGTGTGTGCGTGTGTGTGTGTGTGTGTCTGCCTCAGGCATAACTCCTACAGTTCTGATCTGGTTTGTATGTAACTGCACATGCGTTGACAGCAATATATTATTCAAATAGGTAATTTAAATTAATTTCCACCATTGGTTATTCAGATCAATATTCAGGATAAAACGTTAAAACATTTCAAACGCACAAGGTGCGATGCCACAGAAAGCTTCACTTAGGGTTGCCAGCCCTGCAGGATTGCCAGGAGACTCCGGGAATCAGTTCACGGGCACCGGTTTACAAGACGTGTGTTTTAGGTTGATGAATCTAGTGATCTATCCACGAACATGATTATTATTTCAACAAATCTCTTGGGTACAACAGGATTGTGAAAGCTAAATATTTGTATATCATTGAGTGTGCGTGGTCCTCATTCCGAATGATTAAATATTACACATTGCACCTTTAACCAGCCATTACTATATTATATAGTAATAATTGTATAGTATTATTTTAAAGAGAGAGAGGATAAATTGACAAAGTTTGATACCCTTATATTCATACACAATAAAATGGATATATTCATAAAGAAAGCATTTATGTTTGAGGATAACATCCATTGGGCTGTGTTAAGGAAAACGTTAAGATATTGAGAACTAGATCAAGACAAGAGTTTTTAGGAAAAGAGGCTATGCTAAAACAAGTTAACCACACCAGACAAAATTACTGCATCACAGAGTGAAGAACTACCACTATACGTGCGTTTGTGTTGTAGTGACATAAACCACCATTAAAGGAACACACCAACATTATGGGAAATGTGCTTACCGTCTTCTCCAGAGTCAGACAAGAAGCTAGCCTAGCAGCTCGCCTAGCTTAAAACTCTAGGAGAGGTGTTTCTGGTCAACAGCTAGGCTAGCTGGTCCATATCCGCTTCCATTAAGTTGTGCCTAGCTAGGCTAGCTTGCAGCCGGATAGCTTTTTACGGGAGCATGTCTATATTCCCCGGGTTCTATGTTCCCCAGGTTCTATGTTCCCCGCTTGCGATAAAAAGGGTTCTATGTTCCCCGGGTTCTATGTTCCCCGCTCCCGCTAAAAAAAGGGTCCCATGTTCCCCGCTACTCCCGAAAAAGCGACAGAGTTGTGTGAGGGTGCACGGTGCAACAGATTCGCACGTAGGCCTATCAATGCGATTAAATAGAATGGCACTCGCGCTGGTTAGACTAGGCTATGTAACGTACATTACTTGCAGTGCATGGTTGGGGATTAATGACAAAAGCAATAATGATTAATATATTAAAATTGTTTATTGAAATGCGGGACATTGAAATGTTTAAGATATTGCTCACCATCAACAAGACTTTCATCAGCTGTTGGGTGAAAAAACTTTGAAAACGATTGTGGGTCATGCGCATGCGTGCACAAGTGCAGGTAGCACAATTCTGGTGTTTTATTTGTATAAAATATATATATTTACTGTTGACCTGATGTTTTATTATTCACCCTTTTCGTATATGAAATCCCATTTTACTGCAATAGAAATGAATCAATTGGAATGAAAACGTGAACAGTGAACGTTATCCTATGTGTACGCGCGCGTGCGCACACACACACACACACACACACACACACACACACACACACCATCTGAAGCACTCTGGTGCCACCTTGTGTTTAAAACAGGAGACAGCAGGCCATACGTAGGAAACAGCTTTAGACGGGATATTGTCATTGGCCTTGTTTTTACCAAGCAGTGACAATGGCTAAAATAATGACTGGAGACAGAGGAGGAAAAATATTTGTTCTAGATAGTTTTAGGTACCACAAACACCGCACCAACCAACTATCAATTCGGTGGCGGTGTTGGAGAGAAAACTGGCGGGCAGTACTGGTGACCAACATCTTTGATGTACATCCCAACATCCAAGTTCGGGAGGTTCAAAGACGGACCCATCAAACGAATTTTCAACGCTGAGCGAGTCGGTCTACAACGGCGCCGTCAGATCCAGGGTGGAGGTGACAAGAGAACCACCTCAAAGCTTTCGATCAGTTAGGTCTGTTATGGCCAGAGCCAGAGCTGCTGTAATGCCTCCCATCCCAGCTACCATTGGTGATGTAAGGATCGAAGGTCCATGGGCTGAGACATGGGGCAGAGACCACTTCCTGTTGCACCAAGACAGTGAATGGGGCATTGCAGTGTTTGCCACAGAGGACAACCTGAGACAGCTGCAACACTGCAGGACATTGTACATGGATGCTACATTCGAGTCGTGCCCACACCCCTACAACCAAGTCTTCACTATACTGGGGGACATTCATGGCTTCATTGTCCCCCTACATGTCCCCATGGAGCACCGCACAACTGGACACTACCGCCAAGTGTTCCAGGCTGTCAAAACTGCAACAAGGAGAATCACCCACCACCGTTGGCATCCCCGTAAACTCAGTCATCTGTGACTTTGAGCATGCACTGAAAACTGCTCTTGAAACGGAGTTGCCACAGGCCAGAATCAGAGGATGCTACGTCCATTTCAACCAAGCCTTGTGGAAGAGGGTGCAGGGACTTGGATTGGCCGGTCCAGCAGCAGTCACCCGCAAGGTGATGGCCTTAGGACACCTGCCTCTGCCTCTGGTCCAGATCCATTTTGATCTTCTGGTCAACCACAGGAACACCAGGCGCGCCCTGAGGAACCACCCTGAGTTGCAGGACTTCCTCACACATGTCCGTAACACATATGTCCATCCTGGAGCGGCCTTCCCACCAGCAATGTGGAATGTGTTTGAAAGAAACATGGAGCAAAGGACCAATAACCATGTTGAATGTAAGTGTTCCTTTATTAGGACTGAAACTATTGATCCTCTGAATGAATAATGCTATAAGCATACTTTTTTTCCCAAAACAGCACAATTTATAGATATAGCTATAACAATGACAGATCTGAACAAAAATGTATATATTATATATAGAGAGAGAGTTTATTATTTATAGTTATTATTTATTAATGAAAGTCAAATTGTTTTCATTAATCGATTACTTTGATTAACTCTTGGTGCACTATTTTAAAACTGGACTAGTGGGCCAATGTCAACATGTTCATGCCAAACTAATAACATTTAATAGGCGAATAAGTTATACAATTCTGTGTTTTTGTTCTAGCTTATCATCGTACTCTGAATGATGCTGTCCAAGTGTGCCATCCTTCACTTTGGATGTTCCTTCGCCATGTGAAGGATCAACAAACACTTACAGAGGAGAAGCTGGGGATGGCAGACAGCGGCGATGCTCCCCCAACAAGGAGACGGAAGTGGAGGGAGTTGGAGGCCCGAAAGCACAGTACAATCAGGGCCTCAGACATCTGGCTTCATACTGGAGGGCCGTCAGCCGTAGCGTCTTTATGGGCTAGGGATATACTTTCTTTAACTTCTTTTTGTGACAGTTTGGCACTGATTCAGTTTTGGTTTATGAGATGAGAGTAGTGCAATTGGAGGTTAAAGTACCTGTCACTAAATGGCAGCTTTATGCTAATTTAATCGTTTTTGTGACAGTTTGGCACTGATTCGGTTTTGGTTTATGAGATGAGAGTAGTGCAATTGGAGGTTAAAGTATTGGACTGAGTTCTCTTGCATGGTTTGTGCACAGTCTTGTGTGCGTGTGTGTGTGTGTGTGTGTGTGTGTGTGTGTGTGTGTGTGTGTGTGTATGTATGTGTATGTCTAATTGTGTATGCAATAAAAGCTTATTTTGGATTGATTATTGACAGATATCTACTGTATTTCTTTGATTTCGTTTGAGAAAAATACAGAATAATGTAGCCTATATATTATACAGTATATAAATAGACAGATATCTCTACTGTATTTCTTTGATTTCGTTTGAGAAAAATACAGAATAATGTAGCTTATATATTATACAGTATATAAATACAGAATAATATATAAGCCTATATATATATACAGTTTCTAAAAAGAGAGTATATACATTTGAGGGGGAAGAAACTGTACATTTAGAGGAGGTTGGGTAGGTGGGGAAAAAAAGCATGTTGAATTAATGAGTTAATGGAATGTATTTTTCATGATTACAGTGGTGGCTCTTAAAAGAGCCTTTGGGTTATGAATGTAGAAAAACAAAGCCAAATTAAGCGCGTTCTCCACAGATGCGGCGGGCCAGCTGCATGTCTTTGGGCATGATGGTCACCCTCTTGGCGTGGATCGCGCACAGGTTGGTGTCCTCAAACAGGCCGACCAGATAAGCCTCACTGGCCTCCTGAAGAGCCATGACAGCAGAGCTTTGGAAGCGCTTCCTTGGGGCTTTTTTCCCTCTCTCAGCGCCACGGTACCGGGCCTGTAACGATGTGGCTTTTTCACGCAGCCGGTAGCCGGTGCGCTCTTACGGGCAGCCTTGGTGGCGAGCTGCTTCCTTGGGTCTTTTTTATTTTTCGGGGAGCGCGGGAACATAGGACCCTTTTTTTTCGGGAGCGGGACCCCGCCGGGGAACATAGGACCCTTTTTTCGGGAGCGGGGAACATAGGACCCTTTTTTTTCTCTCTAAAAAGCGGGGAACATAGAACCCGGGGAATATAGGACCCGGGGAACATAGGGATGACCCCCTTTTTACCAAACGCACAGAGAGGGAATTGGAATCCATCTTCTTGTTTGACTCTGGAGAAGACAGTAAGCGCATTTCCCATAATGTTGGCGTGTTCCTTTAAATACACAGACAGACTGCAAACAAACAACCGTACCCATTTATAAACAAGGTTACTTTGTTTCAACAGAGCACCACAAAGTTAACTTGTTGATACATAGGTGAAAAAAAGAAAGAAAAAAAAAAAACTATAATAATTTCTGCACCACATGCAAACTCTGAGCAAGTTCCCCAACGCTCTTGGCCTCTTGCTGCAGAAGACCGGTTCTGTTGCAGACCCAACAGTACAGAACAACAGACCAGAACAGTGACATCTTAGTTACGTTGGATTTTCTGAGGGTGGACATAAACAGGACGTCTCGTTTGTCATTGTGGAAATTGAGCTACATGTTGTAGTCAGATGTGTTTTGTTGTGGATCTCTCTGAGCTACATGACGCAGTCAGATGTGTTTTGTTGTGGATCTCTCTGAGCTACATGTTGTAGTCAGATGTGTTTTGTTGTGGATCTCTCTGAGCTACATGACACAGTCAGATGTGTTTTGTTGTGGATCTCTCTGAGCTACATGATGCAGTCAGATGTGTTTTGTTGTGGATCTCTCTGAGCTACATGATGCAGTCAGATGTGTTTTGTTGTGGATCTCTCTGAGCTACATGACGCAGTCAGATGTGTTTTGTTGTGGATCTCTCTGAGCTACATGACGCAGTCAGATGTGTTTTGTTGTGGATCTCTCTGAGCTACATGACGCAGTCAGATGTGTTTTGTTGTGGATCTCTCTGAGCTACATGTTGCAGTCAGATGTGTTTTGTTGTGGATCTCTCTGAGCTACATGTTGCAGTCAGATGTGTTTTGTTGTGGATCTCTCTGAGCTACATGACGCAGTCAGATGTGTTTTGTTGTGGATCTCTCTGAGCTACATGTTGCAGTCAGATGTGTTTTGTTGTGGATCTCTCTGAGCTACATGATGCAGTCAGATGTGTTTTGTTGTGGATCTCTCTGAGCTACATGTTGCAGTCAGATGTGTTTTGTTGTGGATCTCTCTGAGCTACATGACACAGTCAGATGTGTTTTGTTGTGGATCTCTCTGAGCTACATGACGCAGTCAGATGTGTTTTGTTGTGGATCTCTCTGAGCTACATGTTGCAGTCAGATGTGTTTTGTTGTGGATCTCTCTGAGCTACATGATGCAGTCAGATGTGTTTTGTTGTGGATCTCTCTGAGCTACATGATGCAGTCAGATGTGTTTCGTGTAGATCTCTGTGAGCTACATGCTACATGCTACATGTTGCAGTCCTGTATAACTTCAGACCGTGACCAACATTAAAAAAGTATGCACTCCTGGTACTGAACTGTAAAGAACTCTGGGTAAAAGTGCATGTAAATGGATGTCCTTGTTGCAACTTTCTCTTCTAATATCTGCAATTCCCATGACGAGAGAGATGAAGTCGAGACATTTGAACATTCGCGGGACATTCGGTTGGGACAGAGGGGACATGGGGGACGGGGACGCGGGGGGTGATGGGGAGGTCATGCAAGGTGGAGTGGGGATGCAAGGTGGAGTGGGGATGCAAGGTGGAGTGGGGATGCAAGGTGCAGTGGGGATGCAAGGTGGAGTGGGGATGCAAGGTGGAGTGGGGATGCAAGGTGGAGTGGGGATGCAAGGTGGAGTGGGGATGCAAGGTGCAGTGGGGATGCAAGGTGGAGTGGGGATGCAAGGTGGAGTGGGGATGCAAGGTGGAGTGGGGATGCAAGGTGGAGTGGGGATGCAAGGTGGAGTGGGGATGCAAGGTGGAGTGGGCATGCTTGTTCTCGGTCATGCTATACCTACAGTATATCTTGGGGGAGGGGAGCACCCCACAATGGGGGTGTCAGCTGTCCCATGAGACCTGTTCAGTGACAGACTGGTGGACAGAGAAAGACATACTTACAAAAGCACCAAAGAAACCAGTTGACTTACCAGCAAATAGACACATTTTAAAACTGTGATTGCATGAAAACCACCTGGGGGGGGATTTGACTGGAGATTAAAATGCAAGAAATCTCAACTGCAAGAAGCCAGTTTGTGTCTCTCACCTTAGACCGGAGGCCTCTGATCTGCTTGGTGAGCATCGATCTCTCCTTTTTCAAAAAGTCTGGATTACTTTTTGATTTCATGATATCTGAAGAATTTGAAAATGAAAGCATCGATGAAATGGCAACACATTAAAGCAGCAACCAGGATCACCAGGGCAGAGGTACGGTAAGACCACTCTAATAATAATAATAAATTGTATTTGTATTGCACTTTTCGTTCACTAGGATCCCAAAGTAAACAAGTACGGTAAGAGCACTCTACCATAATAAACAAGTACGGTAAGACCACTCTACCATAATAAACAAGTAAGGTAAGACCACTATACCATAATAAACAAGTACGGTAAGACCACTCTACCATAATAAACAAGTACGGTAAGACCACTATACCATAATAAACAAGTACGGTAAGACCACTCTACCATAATAAACAAGTACGGTAAGACCACTATACCATAATAAACAAGTACGGTAAGACCACTCTACCATAATAAACAAGTAAGGTAAGACCACTATACCATAATAAACAAGTACGGTAAGACCACTATACCATAATAAACAAGTAAGGTAAGACCACTCTACTCTACCATAATAAACAAGTACAGTAACACCACTCTAGCATAATAAACAAGTACGACCACTCTACCATAATAAACAAGTACAGTAAGACCACTGTACTCAACCATAATAAAAAAAGGTTATTGAATTTGTTTAGCTTCTCAAAGCCCTAAAAACAGAAAAACTTTACTATGTAACAATGTAAATTGAATATAGAAGGAATGTGACAATTAGCCTCCCCTGCTGGTCACGCTCTATTGTGAAGAATCCACAATCATTTTCCTATTGATCGATACAATTAAATTTTTCATAAAATATCAACGGCACAAACGTTGTCAAAGCAGCCTAGTTGTTTCATAGCTGATGAGGCCAGACACCATGTCAGAGCTAACTTTGAAATGCAGCCACCAGGGGGCAGCGTGGTCCCTCCCCCACAGTATTCTACCAGCCACCAGGGGGCAGCGTGGGGACTCCCCCTCCCCCACAGTATTCTACCAGCCACCAGGGGGCGGCGTGAGGACTCCCCCTCCCCCACAGTATTCTACCAGCCACCAGAGGGCAGCGTGGTGACTCTCCCACAGTATTCTAGCAGCCACCAGGGGGCAGCATGGTGACTCCCCCACAGTATTATACCAGCCACCAGGGGGCAGCGTGGTGACTCCCCCTCCCCCACAGTATTCTACCAGCCACCAGAGGGCAGCGTGGTGACTCCCCCACAGTATTCTAGCGTGGGCACTCCCCCTCCCCCACAGTATTCTACCAGCCACCAGGGGGCAGCGTGGGGACTCCCCCTCCCCCACAGTATTCTACCAGCCACCAGAGGGCAGCGTGGTGACTCCCCCACAGTATTCTAGCGTGGGGACTCCCCCTCCCCCACAGTATTCTACCAGCCACCAGGGGGCGGCGTGAGGACTCCCCCTCCCCCACAGTATTCTACCAGCCACCAGAGGGCAGCGTGGTGACTCTCCCACAGTATTCTAGCAGCCACCAGGGGGCAGCGTGGTGACTCCCCCACAGTATTATACCAGCCACCAGGGGGCAGCGTGGTGACTCCCCCTCCCCCACAGTATTCTACCAGCCACCAGAGGGCAGCGTGGTGACTCCCCCACAGTATTCTAGCGTGGGGACTCCCCCTCCCCCACAGTATTCTACCAGCCACCAGGGGGCAGCGTGGGGACTCCCCCTCCCCCACAGTATTCTACTAGCCACCAGAGGGCAGCGTGGTGACTCCCCCACAGTATTCTACTAGCCACCAGAGGGCAGCGTGGTGACTCCCCCACAGTATTCTACCAGCCACCAGGGGGCAGCATGGGGACTCCCCCACAGTATTCTACCAGCCACCAGGGGGCAGCGTGGTGACTCCCCCACAGTATTATACCAGCTACCAGGGGGCAGCATGGTGACTCCCCCTCCCCCACAGTATTATACCAGCCACCAGGGGGCAGCATGGTGACTCCCCCTCCCCCACAGTATTATACCAGCCACCAGGGGGCAGCATGGTGACTCCCCCTCCCCCACAGTATTATACCAGCCACCAGGGGGCAGCATGGTGACTCCCCCTCCCCCACAGTATTCTTCCAGCCACCAGGGGGCAGCGTGGGGACTCACCATATCCAGGGGTGACGGCTGCGTCGGCGCTCTTCTCGCCCAGAGCCTCCGTGGCGCTGAGCAGCTTCTCCTGCAGCTTGCCGATGTCACAGTCGGCCTTGGCCTTGGTGATGCTGAGCTCCGTGTAGATGTCCTTGTACCTGTCCGTGGCGTATTTCTTATCCTGGCCAAGTGGGGAGTCAATGAAAGGGTTAAGTCACCTCGGATGAAGAGGAGTTATGGAGACGGGCCTTCGGCAATTTATTTGTAATGACAGATTCCGATTCAGAGTTTTATTTGCCACATTGAAGTAATACAAACATACAGTTGTCATACAAAATCATAAATACAGTTCTACCATGGGCAAAGGGAGCAGGAAGAAGAAACGTATGGTTACCTGCCCCCTATTCCTAAACTAAACAAGTATTACTTGATGGTCGGCGTGCAATCTAATTTACACAAAATAATAATTCATACCATATACAAAGAAACAAACAATCCACAGATGAACTCATTGGACGCCACTCACGAATAAAGTCGGGTTAACTCGCCGATGCTTGAGCGCCAAACCCGAGAAAAGTCGGGTTTTCTATCGTTATTTCTTTTATTCGATATTCCCATTCATAATCCATCAAGGGAGCCTGTGTTATCATTGGGAATGAGTCTGAGATCGCAAACGTCCAATACCGCCGCCTGCCGCCGGTATTGCACATCCTTTGAAACTCTCTGTCTTGAGCTGTGCGTCGATCTAAAGTGTCCGGGCGGGGTTTCCCTTGTCGGGCAGGACAAGTGTTTATAACACATGGATTGAGGAGAATCAAGCACTCCCGGTTCATGTTCTTTGGTGGATTATGTTGGCAACACGATCGACATCAATACTTGGAATGGCGATCAGATAATTGGAATATTCTTTTTGGAGTACATCCTAGTCAAGGTATGGGCTATATGGTATCAATCTTGCGTTTATCCAAGAATCCCTTCGCTGCGATCTGAGCGTATGTGTGTAATGTGTGTGTGTAACGTATTCCGTTGGTGACAATCAAAGCATAGAAAAACTATACTCATATTCACCACGGTATAAAACGGGAATGTATGGATGAAGAAATTATTTCTTTTTCACAAATAGAACAATAGATACTCGATGTCAAATGGGCAATAGTATTATATGCATAGCTATGATATATAATATAGTTTGAGCCCTGCAAACACCGCCATGTATTCCTATACTTTAAAGCGGTGGCCTTCTTACCACACGGTACACAGCACCGATTGAGTTAAACAAAAAAAATCAATAATAATAATAATAATAATAATAATAATAATAATAATAATAATAATAATAATAATAATAATAATAATAATAATAATAATAATAATAATAATAATAATAATGAAGAAAAGAAAATATCTCATTATTCAGATTTATATTTGAATTTCATACCGACTAAATATATATTTTTTATAATTCTTTTTGAATTGACAAATATTACTACATCCTTTAAGCTCGCTATGGAGAGAATTCCACAATTTTACACCAATAACTGAAGGACACATCAGTTTAAGTATGGTACGTGCAAACTGATGTTTAATTTAATTTAATTTCCTCCTACTAAACTCACTTTCTAAATGAAAAAGATTTTGTAACTTTTCTGGCAAACTTTTGATTTGTAATGACACACTTTGACATGTAAATAGATTCCGTACCCTTAGAGCAGCCTGCAGCTCATCTTTCAGGGAGTGGATTTCTTGTTTCAGGTATTGGATTTCAGACTCCTTGATTCGCAGTAACACCTTAACATGGAGATGACAAGTATGAGTGAGATGCAAAAGCTTGATATGTATGTGTGTGTGTGTGTGTGTGTGTGTGTATGTGTGTGTGTGTGTGTGTGTGTGCGTGCGTGTGTGTGTGTCTGTGTCTCTGCATGCTTGCGTGTGTGTGTTTCTGCATGCTTGTGTGTGTTTCTGCATGCTTGTGTGTGTGTGCATCTGTGCATGCTTGTGTGTATTTGTGCATGCTTGTGTGTGCGTGTGTGTGTGTGTCTGTGCATGCTTGTGTGTGTATGCGTGTGTTTGTGCATGCTTGTGTGTATGTGTGTGTTTGTGCATGCTTGTGTGTATGTGTGTGTTTGTGCATGATTGTGTGCTTACTTGTGTGTGTGTGTCTGTGTTTGTGCATGCTTGTGTGTATGTGTGTGTTTGTGCATGCTTGTGTGTATGTGTGTGTTTGTGCATGATTGTGTGCTTACTTGTGTGTGTGTGTCTGTGTTTGTGCATGCTTGTGTGTATGTGTGTGTTTGTGCATGCTTGTGTGCGTGTGTGTGCGTGTGTGTGTGTGTGTGTGTGTGTGTGCGTGCGTGCGTGCGTGTGTGCGTGTGTGTGTGTGTGTGTGTGTGTGTGCGTGTGTGCGTGTGCGTGCGTGTGTGTGTACCTCCAGCTCGTAGAGGTCCTTGCCCTGGGTCAGAGGTGATAAGGCCATCTCCCCGCTGAAGCAGGAGCGCATGCGAGTGATCTCTTCTGTCAGCCGGTTATTCAGTTCCTGTAACGCCACATACAAGTTCTGTTTGTAGAGGAGAACATTGTGTGCGGAATGTGTGTATTTTGCGTTTGTTAGTGTAGTGACATGTGTGTGTCTGAACCTAGTTGTGTGTTGTGTTGTGTAGTGACCTGGGTGTGTTGTGTGTGCAGTGGCCTGGGTGTGTAGTGTGTGCAGTGGCCTGGGTGTGTAGTGTGTGCAGTGGCCTGGGTGTGTTGTGTGTGTAGTGACCTGGGTGTGTAGTGTGTGTAGTGGCCTGGGTATGTTGTGTGTGCAGTGACCTGGGTGTGTAGTGTGTGTAGTGACCTGGGTGTGTTGTGTGTGTAGTGACCTGGGTGTGTTGTGTGTGTAGTGACCTGGGTGTGTAGTGTGTGTAGTGACCTGGGTGTGTTGTGTGCGTGTAGTGACCTGGGTGTGTAGTGTGTGTAGTGACCTGGGTGTGTTGTGTGTGTAGTGACCTGGGTGTGTTGTGTGTGTAGTGGCCTGGGTGTGTTGTGTGTGTGTAGTAACCTGGGTGTGTAGTGTGTGTAGTGACCTGGGTGTGTTGTGTGTGCAGTGACCTGGGTGTGTTGTGTGTGTAGTGACCTGGGTGTGTTGTGTGTGTAGTGACCTGGGTGTGTTGTGTGTGCAGTGACCTGGGTGTGTAGTGTGTGCAGTGACCTGGGTGTGTTGTGTGTGTAGTGACCTGGGTGTGTTGTGTGTGTAGTGACCTGGGTGTGTTGTGTGTGTAGTGACCTGGGTGTGTTGTGTGTGTAGTGGCCTGGGTGTGTTGTGTGCGTGTAGTGACCTGGGTGTGTAGTGTGTGTTGTGACCTGGGTGTGTAGTGTGTGCAGTGGCCTGTGTGTGTTGTGTGCAGTGGCCTGGCTGTGTTGTGTGTGTAGTGGCCTGGGTGTGTAGTGTGTGCAGTGACCTGGGTGTGTTGTGTGTGCAGTGGCCTGGGTGTGTTGTGTGTGTAGTGGCCTGGCTGTGTTGCGTGTGCAGTGGCCTGGGTGTGTAGTGTGTGTAGTGACCTGGGTGTGTTGTGTGTGCAGTGGCCTGGGTGTGTAGTGTGTGTTGTGACCTGGGTGTGTTGTGTTTGCAGTGGCCTGGGTGTGTTGTGTGTGTAGTGACCTGGGTGTGTAGTGTGTGCAGTGGCCCGTGTGTGTTGTGTTTGCAGTGACCTGGGTGTGTAGTGGCCTGGTGTGTTGTGTGTGCAGTGACCTGGTTGTGAGAGTTGAGGTCCTGGTTCTCTCTCTGACACTGCCGCAGCGCTTGCCTCTCGGCCTCCAGCGCCTGGGCGAGGTGGGCGTTCTCCAGACACTTCTGGGAGTACTGCTCCGACAGGACCTCCAGCTCACGGTGGATAGACTGCAGCTCTTCCCTGAGCGAACAGAGCGACGTGACATTAAATGAATTTCCCATTTCATGCCGCATTACCCGGACTTGTACCCTCGCCGAGAATGGCCCATTCGTGTCACAGTTAACAAAACACAGTTAACGTTCTAGAACAGGTTCTGTGGTGACATTCAGGGACTTACATCTTCCTTTTCACTAACATGACTCACCAAAATAACAAGGACAACATTAACCCCACATGCAGCATCGAGGACAACATTAACCCCACATGCAGCATCAAGGACAACATTAACCCCACATGCAGCATCAAGGACAACATTAACCCCACATGCAGCATCAAGGACAACATTAACCCCACATGTAGCATCAAGGACACCATTAACCCCACATGCAGCATCAAGGACAACATTAACCCCACATGCAGCATCAAGGACAACATTACTGGTAAACAGGGGGGGGAAGAAAGATAATTTCTTTCTTTCTTCCATAGAGCCCCATCGTACTTTTTTAGTGCAGCAGCTCATGCAGGTAGGGGGCAACTTAGTCACGTGACTCAGTTGGCATTGCTGATTGGCTTGAACGCGGTATGTTTATAAACAAGAAACACGTCTATGGGAACATGCGATTAGAAGACGTACTCGTATTGCAGACGGAGCTCGTCGACGTCAGAGTTCAGTCCACTCAGCGGGGAGCGATGGTTCTTCTCCAGCTCCTCCCTGTGAGCGTTCTTCATCGCTTCGATAGCTGCGCACACACACACACACACGTCAACGCCACGTTCATCCACACAACATTCCATTCCATTCAAATAGGGCTGCACAATTAATCTAAAAAAAATCGCGATCTCGATTCATAGACCTATGCGATCTCATTTCTAAATGATGACGATTCAAAATAAAATAATACTGTCGAATTTTTTTTTTCTTTTGGATATTTCCCCCCCTCCTTTTTCCTCCGTTTTTCTCCCATCCCAATGTTAGTCGTTATGCCAATTCCCAATCCCCTTCCTGGTCGCTGCGCACCTACCCCCTACAGTCGGTCTGGGAGAGTGGAGGCTATCATCACATGCTTCCTCCGACACATGTGTAGCCAATCAACCGCTTCTTTTCACCTGGCAGCGCGGACTCTCACTGAGAGGGTGTAACGTGTGGAAGGATCACACTACCCCCCTTAGATCCTTTCCTCGCTGAGCAGGCGCCCCGACCGAACTGTAGGAGTCGCTGTTTACAACGACCAGGACCCACCCACCAGCTTTCCCACCCCTAACACTGCCAATTGTGTTAGTATGAACGACCAGCCAAGCTGGTAGCAACGCCACATAATTTATTTTTTAACTTTTTACTTTACTTTTTTAAATGATGACGAAAAATAAGAATCGTGTGAGAGAATCGTGATCTCAATTCTTAGAGAGAAAAATCGTGATTCACATTTTACCAAGAATCGTGCAGCCCTACATTTAAATGTATTGTCACCATACAGCACAAGTACAGTACAACGAAAAGAAGTTCGGCATCCAACCAGAGTGCAAATGTAACAGTAAAGTGCAATAGTGATATACAATGTACAGGTGATTAAACTGGGTATAAAATATATAAATGAGTACTACTAGTAAGAGTAGGTAAGAGATATGTACAGAATAGATATAGTATCTACAGATATATGTACAGAGATATAGATATAGTATCTACAATATGTAAAAAGGATTATATGCAGGTATGTACAGACATACGTGGATATACAGTATATACGGTAAGAGAATATATATGGTATATACAGCATTATTGTACATGCTATCATACAGAGTTATATGGGATTTATATTTTTTATATTACAAGCAATATCCTATCAAGGATCTCTGTGATAATCAACAATAAAACTAAGTTTATAAATATTTTTTTTATCATTTTATTTGTAATGTATTAATGTCTTATTTTACTTATTATTATGTTCTTAAATTTTTTCTTATTGTTTACGGTCTAATTTTGCTATTATTATTATTATTCTAACAATTTTACTTTTCAGTCTTTATTATTATTTTCTTTGTAATTTCTTATTGTCTTATGTTAGTGTCTTACCATTTTTACCATTTTATCTAATTATCTGTTAGCTTATCTTATCTGTTTTATTACAATTTTATATCACTTTAATGTTTCTTTTGAATCCTTTTGTTTTGTAAAGTTGATAGTAAAGGGTTAACCTTCTGTAGTGTGGCAGTGAAAGGGTTAACCTTCTGTGTATTGTTGCAGTGAAAGGGTTAACCGTTTGGTAGTGCGGCGGTGAAAGGGTTAAGGAGATATCATCGGCACGTGAGGCTTCTTTAGAGGAACTATACAGGGTAACATACAGTTTTGGCAAATATTAATAAGGTATTATTAAAAATTGTATTGTTAACTAAGTTCCCTTTTTCAATATAAGTCTAGTAATGTATGAATTAGTCAATAAAATATAGTATGTTCTGATGAGTAAATAGGGGTGGGATTAAATAAGTGTATGCTTAAACAAACAACACACTGCAGCACCCACTCTCCACACTTTAAAACACCTAAACACACTTTATATTTATTGGTAAAGGATTTGCACTACAACCCATGTAAATTGTACCTAAATTGTACCTCATCCCATTTCTGCTCTGCACTATATAGTATTGTATATTAGTACATTGCATAGTTTATTGTATGGTAACTCAGTTACTTCTATTCTGCATCGAACATTGTACATATGTCTATACTGAACACTGTGACCTCTATTTTTACTTCTATTTTACATGCTATACTATTTTATTTCATACTTATCTTGTCTAGCACAGTCTCTGGAGCGTAACAGTAAGAAGCATTTTGTATAAAAGTATTCTGTGCTTCTGTATGACAACTATTAAAGAAACTTGAAACTTGAAACTTCTTCCCACTCAAATATGTCAAAGAAAATAAAAATAAATGTTGTTTGACTTTTTTGTTTGTTCTTTGTTATTAATTTTTTTTTTTATTATATACATTTATTATTTGAACGGCTTAAGGCTATATATGTACTTGATGTTTGTTTGTTATGTTGCATATTTGAAATAAACTTCAATCAATCCATCGATCTTTACCGGCGATGGTCGCTGCGGTCTCCTCCTCCAGCAGCCGCTCTCGCTCCTCCAGGAGGCGGGCCACCTCCCTCTGGTGCTGCCGCTGCAGGTCCTCCAGCACCCTGTGGTGCGTGTCCTCCATGGTGGCGAACCCTCGCTCACACGTGGCCTGGGGGGAGGGGGAGGAACGGGGGTAAAACACGCCGTCGTCAGTCGAGGTCTCTGGGTTCTCCGTCCATGTCGTGCGACGTGTTAATTTGGTGCAAATTTGAGTGCATAAATAAAGAGCACGCTAGGCCGAACGGTGCGTTATTAGACCAGCTCAAGCGAAATCACATCGCGTGAGAGCCATGCAAGCGTTTTGTGATTAAATGGCAAGCTAGGTTAGTAATAAAGAGTGCGTTGAGGAAGTTAATCTGAATCCCCTACGAGGTTATTCTTCGAATGCCCGCAGTTCAGTCCGTTTCTGATCATAGGATGTGTTACAGACTATAGTGTGGTCTAAACAAAAGCAGCAGCATCATTGTGAGAGTGAGATGTGCAGGTGAGAAGTGTTACTTTACTCATTAGGAGGTGTGGCTGAGGACGTCCTTTCAGAACGGATGATTGCTTTGCTCATGAAGTAGACAAGTACGTTTAGGATCACATTATGAACCACAGCCGTGCAATGCCCTATAAGTAAACGCCCGTTTTAGATTTTACCATCTAAATGTTTTTTTTTAATGTTATTTATGCCATTTTCCAATTTTGATCTTTTTTTTATCCACTTTTTCTCCCTTTAAATTTTTTTCTCCCATCCCAATTTCGCTGTGCCAATTCTCCCCTCCCCCGTCTTGAACGTTGCTTGCATATGCCCCCCACTGGCCGGTCGTAGGGAGAAGCCTTGCTTCACGTGTCCCCTCCGATACACGAGGAGGCAGCCTGTCACATCTTTTTTCACCTGCCAGCACGGACTCTCATTGGCGAGGTGTAACGTGTGGGAGGCTCACACTACCCCCGCCATTTCCTGTCTCTGCTGTGCAGGCGTCCCCCAACCAACCTGTAGGAGTCGCTGTCCACAACGTCCAGATTACCACCCATCGACTTCCACCCGCTAACTTTGCCAATTGAGTTAGTATGACGGCCGGCCCAAGCCGGAGGCAACGCCGACAGCCGGATTCGAACCCGGTGTCTCTTGCGTTGGTGACGAGCGCAATGTCCGCTGTGCCACCCAGCCGCCTACAATTTTGATCTTGAAGATTAGCCAAATGTCTACTATAGAATATTGAAGATGGTATTGTTTGATCTGTTGAATGAGCACAGCAACCACATATTTAACCGTGTACTACTAATCACATAGTAACTATCATTTGCTTAAGTGAAGAATAATGGAGCAAAAACCTTAAGACTCTCAAAGTCTCTCTGGTGTTTCTCCCTCAGACCGGCCACCTCTCCCTCTAGGTTCTGGGTCTCCAGCTCCTCTCTCATGGTGTCCATCTGGGTCTCCAGCTCCTGGATCCGGTCCTTGAGGATCGTCATGGCCTCCGACCTGGCCCTTACCGCATCCCCCTTCCCCTGCTCCTCTTCCTCCATTGGCCAAGTCTGCGCCGTGACCTCATCACACTGGAGCGAGCGGGAGATCTCAGAGCTTTTCTCGCGCCGTTCTTCTTGGAGACCGCGAACGGTGTTCATATAATGGGCGTGCAACCTCTGAATCTCTTCCTCGTGGATCTGCCGGAACTCACGGATCCTCTCCTGGAAGCGCTCCTCCAGTTCCCTGACGTGACCCTTGTGCCGCTCCTCCATGGTGTCCATGTCCACGAGCAACACCTCGAGCTTCCGCTGGCCGTCAGCCGTGGTCTCCATCAGGACCAGCTCTGTGGAGGAGCGGCTCCGCTCCGCCTGGGTCAGCTCCAGCGCGTGCCTCTGCCTCAGGTCCTCCGTCTCCCTCTGGAAGAGCTCCTCCAGGTGGGCGAGCTGCTGCTGCTGTTGGGAGAGCTGCTCCACACGCTGGCCGACCTCACCCTTCAGGCTCTGGTTTTCCTCCTGCAGGGCGGTCACTGTCTGAGTGAAGCTGAGGCGCTCGTCCTGCAAGGACGCCTCATAGCATTGGCGGATGGTGCCGACACTGTGGGCGTGCTCCTGGACCAGCAGCTCCATGTTCTGGCGGGCCCGTTGACACCGACCCAGGTCCTGTTCATGGTTGGCTCGCAGCCTGCAGGCCACATAGGCCACCTGAGCCTGAATGAGGGCCTCACGCATACAGAGGGAGCCGCTTCTGAAACTGTAGCTGGTTTGGGGCCCTGTGAGAGTGCAGATCATATCGGCCAGCCCGGGGTAGTTGCTGCTGCCACTCTCAATCTCCTGAGCAAATCGGTGGAGTGTTACCGCCTGCCTCTGAAGTTCAACAGCCAGGTTCTCCTGGCCAATGTGCATGGATTCAATAGAGTCGATACTACAAGATGGCAAGTCTCCGGCTAAGTGTCCATCTATGATGTCCTCTGCCAAGTCTCTGGCCTCTTCGCTTTCAATCTGCTCCATATAGGGAGCAAGTTCAGCAGGGGTAACATCGGCTAACCGCTGGACCACAAAGTGAGCCAGGTCAGGGGGACTTATATCAGCTAATGTCTGCCGTTGACTAAAATCAAATTTAGTGCAGAGCCCTTTAATTACATTTTCCAAATCAGGCCTTTCGAAAGCTTGAAAGATTTTGTTCAATGCAGATTCCCTTCGTTGTAGGTTACTACGGGCTTCAGTCAATTCCCCTTTGAGAACTCTGAACTTTTCCTCATAGAAGTGCTGGAGGTTTTCAATGGAGCGCTTTAGTTCAGCTCGTATGGAGGTGTCTATGGCGATACAGGCCCCGGCGTCTGCCTCGGCTAAACCTTTACCCACATCTGAACTTTCCCTCTGCAACACGTCACACTGCGCCTCCGCTTTCTCTACTTCCCGCCAGAAGGCACTCTCCAACATCAACTTCCTGGTCAAGACGTCAGCATAAACTATTGCTAAGCAATCTCCGTCACCTCTTTTGATGCTCTCAAGCTCTTCACATATTTCACCTAGACCTTGCAGGAGGTCAGACTTTGGATTCTGTATTAACAAAGCCATCTTGTTCAAAACAATTGCCTCAAAGGACAGGGTTTTGGCAAAGAGTTGTATTGTTTCCTCGTCAACGTCCTTTCTATGTGGTTTCTCTTGGGTTCGATTCTCGTGGATATCTGGTGCGTTGTGCTCTTCCAGTGTCTTTTCGCCTCGTCTAATGTATTGTGTTGCATTGACTAACTCTTTCTCGATCTCAGACAAGGAGTGAAGCTGTGAATCAGTGCTCCCCTGATCATAACCACTGAGAATAGCCCTAACCTTCTCTCTACTCATCTCCACACATGCAAGGGCCATGGCATACTGGCCGTTTGCGGCCCTTATCTGACACCCACTCCCACTACTGGGTACTTCCTCTTGTGGAGGTCCATCATCAAGCCCTTGAAGATCAGACAAAGACGGGTCCCCCGGTTGAACGGCTCTTTGCTCCTCTAGCTTTTGCGTGAGGTTTCTTAGTTTATCCTCAGTGGCTAGCAGTTTAGTCTCCAGGGCGTGTATAATGGAAATGAACTTCTCTGGGTCACTACAATACTGGAACGTGATATCAGACGAACTGGTCCCTTCAGATGGACGCCGGCAGACTTGACTCATCACCGGGCTAATCTCCAGGCCCGTGTCTAAAGAGGTGCCATCTACCAGACCGGTGTCCAAGCCCTCTGGGTCTGTGTGTTTTTGGCACTGAATGCTGGAAAACCGTATCCTCTGCCGTTTGGCTTGAGACTCCTCGCGACCAGGGGAGCTTTTTGTCTTACATGTCATTTCAGAGGACAGTAAAGATTCTGTATTCGTCTGTATGGAGGCTGATGTCTCAACCCTCTCCTTCAGAACCACGTCCCGAGTGTGCAGAGCCTCTTCCTGGACCCGCTGCCTTTCCACGCGGAGGTCCGCATAGCCCAGCTGCAGGGCGTTGAGGTGCTGCTCTAGTTCTGCAATGCGGTCCTCCGCAACCACCAGCTTGGCTTGCAGATCCCTTTCCGCACTGCAGGGCTCGCCCTGACTTAGAAGGCCAAGACTCATCTGACAGAGGAGTTCCTCCTTGGCTTGCAACTTCTGTTCCGTCTCTTCCAAGCTGTTGCCAAGTGCAGCCATTTTAACAAGGGCCTCTTTCAGGTCCTCCTCTTTGCGTTCCACCAGCCTCTCGTACATCTCCTTAGTCTGGCGGATCTCCTCCTCTTTTTCCCGGAGGAACTGGCTCATCCTCTGGAACTCTTCAGAGGCCTTCTCATAAGAGTGCTCCAGGGTGTAGTAATCCGCCTCTTCCGTTTCCAGGCGACTGCGCAGTTTGTTCACCTCGCGGTCGGCTTCTGCGATCTGGTTGATGAGCTCCTGACAGCGGCACGCGAGACGGCCTTTCTCCTCCTCCAGCCTCCGGACGCTCTCCCTCAGCGTCTCCACCATGTCTGTCCTCTGGGACAGCTTCTCCTGCAGTCTCAGCAGCTCCTCTCTGCTCTCCGGCCTGCCTCTCAATAGGGCCTCGACCTGCTGCTCCGCCTCCAGTAGCCTGTCCTCCATCTCCTTCTGTCCAGCTTCTGCCTCAGCCAGCCTCTGACCCAGGCACTGCCTCTCCTGCTCGTGACTCTCCTGCATGCACCGCTGCTCGTTCCTCAGGCGTTCCTCCTTCAACGCCTGTCCCTCTTCAGTGGCACTCAGGCGGGCGGTCACCTCCTGCAGCCTCTCCTGGAGCCTCTGGATCTCCCTGAGGTGGTCCCTCTGCAGGGCCTGCTGGCGCTCCAGGTGCCTCAGGGCTTGGCTCCTCTCTAAGAGGCTGGCCTCCACTTCGCGAAGCCTGTCCTCGTTGTCCCTCAGCTGGTGTCGTAGGGTGAGCTCACCGCATGCCCGTTCCTCCTCCCGTTCCCGAGAGCGCTCCTGCTCCAACCGGAGCTCGTTACGCATGCGGGCCACGGCCTCCTCGCCGGCCAGGATCTCGGCCATGGCGGCAGTCAGCTTGGCCTGCAGGGCCTGGACCTCGGCCTCGTGTCGGCCCACGGTGTCCCTGGCGTCGGTGAAGCTCCTCCGTAGCGTCTGGGCCTGCTGGTGGGCCTGGTCCTGTTTGGGTTTCTGGGCCTCCGACTCGCCCTGCAGGTCCTGGTCGAGCTGGTGGAGGCGTTGCCGTGGCACTCTGTGTGGCGAGGAGGAGGAGGAGGAGGAGGGTGGCGTGGCGCTCTTGAAAAGATTGACGGGAGAGTTTATTAATGACATGACCTTTGACCTCGCATCTCCCGCTAGCTACATACGGAGAGCCACATCTCCTGGGATTTCTATTTCCAAATCCTCGTGAATTTGACAAACCTCTCCTCCCCCCCCCCCCCCCCCCGCCCCCCAAGCTTTCCACTGTGCTTTTTCAGGGGTGACATGGAGGTGGAAAGGGTTGAATCAAATGAAAACAAGAAAATAAAACAAGAAATTGTGAAATGAGTGATAAGGAAAACCATGAATGTGAACAGATGGTGAAGATGTTGAAGATATCGACGAGTGCTCGTTTCAATACAATCCTTGGTGCCTCTGGTCATAACTTTGTTGAAAGCAACCCCCTCCCCCCTTTCGGTGACTTACACAACAAAAACACCTGTCCGTGTCAGTTTAATTTGTAAATGTGAGAACATGATAAAAACAAAATGAGTTAGTGAAACCAGGCATACTCCCAAACACCCCAAAGCATGCAAAAAAATAAAAAATAAAAAAATAACAGACGACCACAGGCGAGCAGGTGGAAAAAGCACAGCGCAAGGCTTCTCAACAAGGTCTCTTACCTGAAGCATCTCAATCCAAACCAATCATTTCCCCAGGAGATGTGAAACTCCATAAAACAGTTAGTGAAAATCCATGCTAAGAACCACAACCATGCTTTGCGTTTTAGACATTATTAACCCCCCCGACACCCGTTAGTAGAATACAGTTACAGTAAACACACAGCTAATAACCCGTGAATGTGCCTTGTACAGTATGAGCCAGCAGGTTGTATTACAACAGTGTGAATATCCCTGTGAGCTTGTATTACACCAGTGTGAATATTTACTGCCTCGTCCTGCACACCACCAGGACGTGGTTCACATTTCCCAGCCATGCCACGCATTACACAATGGTCACAGTTTGTTTAAAGTTAAATAAATTAGGTGACTGAAACAGGCTGAGGATTATTATTATTACTAAGGATTGTTTAGCTTAAATATGTTACTTTGCTAAAAATTTGCAATAAGCAAATAAAAAAACAGATGAACTCAACTAACCCCCTGGTGGACGGTACCTGTACCTGCAGCTCTAACCCCCAGGTGGACAGTACCTCTACCTGCAGCTCTAACCCCCTGGTGGACGGTACCTGTACCTGCAGCTATAACCCCCTGGTCGACGGTACCTGTACCCTGCAGCTCTAACCCCCTGGTGGACGGTACCTGTACCTGCAGCTATAACCCCCTGGTGGACGGTACCTGTACCTGCAGCTCTAACCCCCTGGTGGACGCTACCTGTACCTGCAGCTCTAACCCCCAGGTGGACAGTACCTGTACCTGCAGCTCTAACCCCCTGGTGGACAGTACCTGTACCTGCAGCTCTAACCCCCTGGTGGACGGTACCTGTACCTGCAGCTCTAACCCCCTGGTGGACGGTACCTGTACCTGTAGCTCTAACCCCCTGGTGGACGGTACCTATACCTGCAGCTCTAACCCCCTGGTGGACGGTACCTGTACCTGCAGCTCTAACCCCCTGGTGGACAGTACCTGTACCTGCAGCTCTAATCCCCTGGTGGACGGTACCTGTACCTGCAGCTATAACCCCCTGGTGGACGGTACCTGTACCTGCAGCTCTAACCCCCTGGTGGACAGTACCTGTACCCTGCAGCTATAACCCCCTGGTGGACGGTACCTGTACCTGCAGCTCTAACCCCCTGGTGGACGGTACCTGTACCCTGCAGCTCTAACCCCCTGGTGGACGGTACCTGTACCTGCAGCTCTAACCCCCTGGTGGACGGTACCTGTACCTGCAGCGCTAACCCCCTGGTGGACGGTACCTGTACCTGCAGCTCTAACCCCCTGGTGGACGGTACCTGTACCTGCAGCTATAACCCCCTGGTGGACGGTACCTGTACCTGCAGCTATAACCCCCTGGTGGACGGTACCTATACCTGCAGCTCTAACCCCCTGGTGGACGGTACCTATACCTGCAGCTCTAACCCCCTAATGGACGGTACCTGTACCTGTAGCTATAACCCCCTGGTGGACAGTACCTGTACCCTGCAGCTCTAACCCCCTGGTGGACGGTACCTGTACCTGCAGCTCTAACCCCCAGGTGGACAGTACCTGTACCTGCAGCTCTAACCCCCTGGTGGACAGTACCTGTACCTGCAGCTCTAATCCCCTGGTGGACGCTACCTGTACCTGCAGCTCTAACCCCCTGGTGGACGGTACCTGTACCTGCAGCTCTAACCCCCTAATGGACGGTACCTGTACCTGTAGCTATAACCCCCTGGTGGACAGTACCTGTACCCTGCAGCTCTAACCCCCTGGTGGACGGTACCTGTACCTGCAGCTCTAACCCCCTGGTGGACGGTACCTGTACCCTGCAGCTCTAACCCCCTGGTGGACGGTACCTGTACCTGCAGCTCTAACCCCCTGGTGGACGGTACCTGTACCTGCAGCGCTAACCCCCTGGTGGACGGTACCTGTACCTGTAGCTCTAACGCCCTGGTGGACGGTACCTGTACCTGCAGCTCTAACCCCCTGGTGGACGGTACCTGTACCTGCAGCTCTAACCCCCTGGTGGACGGTACCTGTACCTGCAGCTATAACCCCCTGGTGGACGGTACCTGTACCTGCAGCTATAACCCCCTGGTGGACGGTACCTATACCTGCAGCTCTAACCCCCTGGTGGACGGTACCTATACCTGCAGCTCTAACCCCCTGGTGGACGGTACCTGCAGCACGTAGCCCTCTCTGGCGCTGTGTTCTCTCCCCCGAGCGTCCTCCAGTTTCCCCTGGAGGAGGCCGTTCTCCTCCTGCAGGCGGAGCAGCTCCCTCTGCTTCTGTCCCAGCTGTCAGTCAAAACAACATCCACACGCATCAGTACATCAGGTTACCGACCATCAGCAGCATTTCATAAACACACCTGTGATGTGCAACTTAAAGCGCAATGTCGTTTGGCGTAAAATGCGAACTTTCATTAACGCGCGACTCACTGGAGAGACGGCCAACGTGGTTTGATCGCTTGGCAATAAACACGCTGCTCTTTCATTCTGTGTTGAGCTTGTTGAATAAACACGCTGCTCTTTCATTCTGTCTTGAGCTTGTTGAATAAACACGCTGCTCTTTCATTCTGTCTTGAGCTTGTTGATATAAACACGCTGCTCTTTCATTCTGTCTTGAGCTTGTTGATATAAACACGCTGCTCTTTCATTCTGTCTTGAGCTTGTTGAATAAACACGCTGCTCTTTCATTCTGTCTTGAGCTTGTTGATATAAACACGCTGCTCTTTCATTCTGTCTTGAGCTTGTTGAATAAACACGCTGCTCTTTCATTCTGTCTTGAGCTTGTTGATATAAACACGCTGCTCTTTCATTCTGTCTTGAGCTTGTTGATATAAACACGCTGCTCTTTCATTCTGTCTTGAGCTTGTTGAATAAACACGCTGCTCTTTCATTCTGTCTTGAGCTTGTTGATATAAACACGCTGCTCTTTCATTCTGTCTTGAGCTTGTTGATATAAACATACTGCTCTTTCATTCTGTCTTGAGCTTGTTGATATAAACATACTGCTCTTTCATTCTGTCTTGAGCTTGTTGAATAAACACGCTGCTCTTTCATTCTGTCTTGAGCTTGTTGATATAAACATACTGCTCTTTCATTCTGTCTTGAGCTTGTTGATATAAACATACTGCTCTTTCATTCTGTCTTGAGCTTGTTGATATAAACACACTGCTCTTTCATTCTGTCTTGAGCTTGTTGATATAAACACACTGCTCTTTCATTCTGTCTTGAGCTTGTTGATATAAACATACTGCTCTTTCATTCTGTCTTGAGCTTGTTGATACGACGCCGCTTGTTTCCTCCTAACTTGCAGGCGACGTGACAGAAGATACAGCAGAGTTTACTCTTTCTATAAACACTAGATCAGGGGTTCTCAAACTTTTTTTTATTATATTGGTCCGGGCGGACTTTTCTATGTCAAGCAAGGGGAGCGGTTGTCCCGATCGGCTTGAGGAGCGTCAAATGCTCCAGATCGAGGTTGTATGGCGGATTATGTTGGCGACACGATCGACACCAATACTGGGACTCACAATCAGATAATTGGAATATTCTTTTTCGGGCAGATCCTAGTCAAGGTAAGGGCTATATGATATAAATATTGCGTTGATCAAAGCATGCCTTCATTGTGATCCAAGCGTATGTGTGTAACACTAGTCCATAACGTATTCCGTTGGTGACGATCAAAGAATAAAAAAACGACCCCCCCCCCCACCCTTTCATGCATTCATGATGGAACATAATACCGATCATATGCA
The DNA here is from genome assembly GCF_963971535.1 of Notolepis coatsorum. Lineage (NCBI taxonomy): Eukaryota > Metazoa > Chordata > Actinopteri > Aulopiformes > Paralepididae > Notolepis > Notolepis coatsorum. Next base: position 17,271,369 of record NC_140174.1, on the reverse strand, counting down.
TTTGAATTTTTTATTGTAGCGTGTGTAGGAACTAAATGCCAATGGATTTAGTATAATACACGTTGCGGGCTATTACTAGCCTCCCAGGAATTACCCTAGACCGTTCTTTTTCACATATTGAACGATAGATACTCGATGTCAAATGGGCCATAGTATTGCATCCATAGCTATAATATACAATATAGTTATAGCCCTGCAAACAAGGTGACGGACTCCATTGGTTTAATGCGTGGCAGCGCATAGCCATATCCCGGAAACAGCGCGGCAGCCAATGAGTTAAGGAATATCAAAATAAAAGCACACGTTGTTGAACTTGATCATGCATATTTATTAGAAAATGTAATTACAGCACTATGTTATCAATACACATTTATAAAACGAGGCATATTTAGCCAAAATATAATTTCTTTTTTTACTTTCCAATGCGTGACCCCACTGTCACCTACCCGCGACCCCAATTTGGGTCGCGACCCGTAGTTTGAGAACCACTGCACTAGATCATATTGGCTCAACCCTCTGCCCCTCAGCCTCAAGATACTTAAATGATACCAACGATGCCTTATCATTTTAAGATATTTAAAGTATGCCTTCTCTGTATGGATAGAAAATTATTATTTATATTATTGTATATAACAAAATAATATCTCTCTCACTAACTTGCAATTAGTGTTAATTTATTACACACGTAATCCTTAGAAGGATTGTATCATAAGCATCATATATCATTATAAATCAAACCAAAACATAATTTTGAGGAATCAAAATATAAAAAAATTATTTTCTTTCTCTCTCTGTATAGCTGCATACTTCAATCAATTCGGTCAACTTTGCCATCAAACTCTCGCCTCGCACAGCTTTATATATAAAAAAAAAAAAAAGTATGTGCCCATGTGTGCTTTGAGATCTCTGGCACCTTTATTAGACACAAAAACATATGGTCAAGCTTTGCACGTGTTGCACTCCGCCTTATTATAATAATAATTTAAACGAACACCGGACAGGGCGTGAAAAGAGGACATGTGTCCGGGCAAAAGAGGACGTTTGGTCACCCTACTCAACCTAAAGTAACTTTGTAGCTTAGCCTACATTAGCTAGTCAGTGAGTTGTAACATTACGATGCATCAAAGCAGCAATGGGGTGACAGGGCCTTCGCTGCAGCTGCCCCCACCCTCTGGAACGCCCTGCCCAACCATATCCGTCATGCAGACACCCTCATCATTTAAAAAAGCCCTAAAAACCCACCTTTTTACCCTTGCTTTCAAGCCTTGAACTCCTTCCTCTCTCACCTTTTATATCATTTTTTTATTTTAATTGTTTCTACTAAAACTGTATTGTTTATTTTGCTCTGTAAAGTGTCTTTGAGCATTCGGAAAAGCGCTATACATGTATTATTATTATTATTTCCAAAGGTTGCATACGTTTCACAACATGGCACATGTACTTTACATGTGTGTAAAAAGAGCCCCAAGATGTCTACCTCTTTGTCCAAGATGGCCGCCAGCTCGAGCGGGGGCAGCCTGTCGGCGGGGCTGCCTGCTGTGGAAGCGATGGGCACCTGCTTCTCTTCCCTCAACGGCGTCGTCTCCACCTGATGCCAGCGCTGCTCGATCTCCACCTGTACGTCTGGGACCCTGTCGCCGCCCTTCTGCCCGCCGCCACCCTCGGGGTCAGGGTTCACGGCCGCGGGGGGGTCAGGGTTCACGGCCCCGGGGGGGTCCACCTCCATCTTCCCCGGGTCCTGGGGCTCGGGGACCCTCGGGTGCACCACCCCGTGCGAGGCATTCAACGTGGCCGTCAAGGTCACGGTGACGGTGTTGGACGCGTGGGTGGCGCCGCGTGGCGGGGCCCGCTGGAGGACGTGCCTCCGCTCCGAGACGGAGGAGGAGGAGGTCTGGGGAGAGGAGGTGGCGGAGTTGGGAGAGGAAGCCGGGGAGGAGGTGGAGGAGCAGGACGAGGAGGAGGTGGTGGTGGTGGAGGAGGAGGAGGCGGAGCCGAGGCCCACGGTGTCCTCCGCTCCGTCTCCCCGGGGCTCCTCCTCCGCCTTGAAGTCGGACCAGTCGTAGGTCTTGGAGCGGCCGTCTCGCCGGCGCTCTCGCACCCGGCCCTTGCGTGGCTCAGAGGCGGGCGGGGCGCTGCTCCCGGTGGTTCTCTGCGTGTGGCCGTCCACCCTGGGGGCCTCGGGACCGGCCGCGGGCGGCTCGGGGGAAGGCTGTGGACAGCGCTCCAGCACCACCCGGGCATTCGCCTTCTCATCGGGGTGCGAGCTGAAGGGGACGAGAAGGAGAGAGGAACAGAGATGGCGAAAGAAAAAAAAATACATGCCGGTCAGATAGAGGATTAAACAGCGGTGTATAATAGATGCTGGTCAGAGGATTAAACAGCAGTGTATAATAGATGCTGGTCAGAGGATTAAACAGCAGTGTATAATAGGATTTTATGATTTTATTAGGATCTCCATTAGCTGAAAACATAAACATCAGCTAATCTTCCTGGGGTCCACGCACACATAACATATAAACATGACAACAGATAAGACATTTACGGACAATAGATGCCGGTCAGAGGATTAAACACCAGTGTATAATAGATGCTGGTCAGAGGATTAAACAGCAGTGTATAATAGATGCTGGTCAGAGGATTAAACAGCAGTGTATAATAGATGCTGGTCAGAGGATTAAACAGCAGTGTATAATAGATGCTGATCAGAGGATTAAACAGCAGTGTATAATAGATGCTGGTCGGAGGATTAAACAGCAGTGTATAATAGATGTTGGTCAGAGGCACACCCCAAAATCTGACCAATGAGTGACAGTTTGCTCGCGCGTGCGTTTGTTTTGGTCCGCTGTTAACACAGCCGTGTGAACACAAACGAACTAAGGGACAAGTGCAACATTGTATCATTATAGTCCCGGTGTCTCCCTGAATCGGAACAAAGCAAACAAACTACAGGTGTGAAAACGCCCTTATAGTCAAATTCAACCTACATGTAGAATCCGTTTTCTCTACCATGAAACTCGGGTATTGCAGATTAAGTATTGATTTTCCTATGTTGGCTTATGTTCTTTTCGGGACCGGTTTTTGTTGATTTTTTGTTTGTTTTATCTTGCAAACGTAACTTTTTTTGTTCTTTTCGGGATCGGTTTTTGTTGATTGTTGATTGTTGATTTTTTTGTTTGTTCGTTTTATTTTGCAAACTAACTTTTTTGAATTTGTTTTTGAATTAGGGGTAGGTTGCTCTATAAGCCTTTTGTGCTTCAAACCTATCCTTTTCGATTGTTTATTTGTAAAAAAAATCGAATAATTATTTGTTTATTGTTTATTATTTGTAAACATTCGAAATAAAATAATTTGATAAAAAAAAATTATTCATTAATTCACTGGCAGGAAGTATCGATAAAAAATATAATGTTTTTGCTCGACAATCCCATGTTACTGCAATAAAAATGATTGGAATAAGGTGAACAGACCAAAAGTGTTATATTATTAGATTGATGATGTTTATATATTTTTTATAGCAGATGGTACATTGGGGACATAATTAATAGTTAATGAGAATCAAGTTGTGGTCAGTATGTTAAAGAGACACTAAATAACACTATGCAACACAACACTTTGCAACAACACAACACTGTGCAACACAACACTGTGCAACACAACACTGTGCAACACAACACTGCCACATTAAACACTCATCGTCTCTGTGCAACACAACACTGTGCAACACAACACTGCCACATTAAACACCTTGATGGAAGACACACACCGGTGTAAACATGTCCAGCAGTGCAGGCTCCTTGGAACTGTGCACTTTGAAGCATGAATACAACTAAAAGGAATGCATGGAAACACTGAAGACTTGTATTAGTCCCGGAAAACCTGTGGTGATATGCATGATATTGGGCTCAGAGCAGACCGTCCTCCTGGTGGTCCCAGCTGTAACGACAGACTGGAGCCTAGTGGCTCGATCACAGTCCCCCTCGCTTCAGCGGCAGTGTTCACTCTTGTGTGTACAGTACTCATATGGAGAGGGTGTGTGTGTGTGTGTGTGTGTGTGTGTGTGTGTGTGTGTGTGTGTGTGTGTGTGTGTGTGTGTGTGTGTGTGTGTGTGACGTGTGTGCGCAGTAATCTGCACACTGCTTGGCATTCACGTCTAGTGTCGGGGAGCTGTGTCCCGATGGAATCATCTATTTCCGTCGCGTGGTGTGGAGGTGGCAGGGGGTTAAGGAGAAGGGGCGCAACCCCAGAATGAGGAAGCGCTCGTCTGTGAGGTATCTGTGCAGAAACGCCAAAAATAACACGCATTCCCGGCGGAGAGAGAGAGCCGCCTGCGACGCGGAATGTGGCGCCGCGAGGTGTCGGACCGTCGGTCGACGCAACCAGAGGCACATATGGTGCACTGTACCTTAGACACCAGAGGACAGGCGTTCCTGCCGGTTTCAACAGGTTCCATTTAAGACCACTTTGAATAGAATTCAATACCTATTTTATGGCCATGGGGGGGGGGGGGGTGAAGGAAGATTATTATGAAAGATTATTACATAGCGTTTTCACATTCGCCGAAATGCTTGCTTGTGATTGGTCAATAGCCCCCCGACAGCGGTCATTATTTTTCGATAACCACCGGTGATTATTGTTTTTCGCAGCTGGAGTAATCAAGCCCACTGACACACACTGTTTCAGTGCAGCCAATCAGACACACCTGCCGGGCTGCCCGCAATAATAATAATCACTTTATTTGGGCTGACAGAGCCACAGAACTGCGATTTGTCAAATGAATTAGGTATATTGTTAGTAAGTTAGCCATGTAATAAGCGGGATAATGTATAGCTTTACTCGGTCATCATCGCAAAATAATTGACCTTCACTGCGTTTAAAACACCTCGCCGAGGCGGCTCGGTATTTTAAACTACGTGTCGGTCAATTATTTTGCGACAATGACCTCGTAGCTATACATTATCCCTTACATAAAAAAGTCCCAGAATTACTTACAAAATATTACTTTCCCATAAACAGAAGTAAATATTTCAAGACGTATGCTAGCAGAACCTCTCTTTACCTCAGAACCTCTCTTTACCTCAGAATCTCTCTTTACCTCAGAATCTCTCTTTACCTCAGAACCTCTCTTTACCTCAGAATCTCTCTTTACCTCAGAACCTCTCTTTACCTCAGAACCTCTCTTTACCTCAGAACCTCTCTTTACCTCAGAATCTCTCTTTACCTCAGAACCTCTCTTTACCTCAGAACCTCTCTTTACCTCAGAATCTCTCTTTACCTCAGGCTCTGACTGACGCTAGCTGAAGCTTGGTTGTGACGGTGCAGTTGCTCCCCCCCCCCCCCCAAACACATTTAAATGCGATACAAAGAAGCTAACGCAACATAGAAGTAACTTCCTAATACAATAAATGTTTAATAACTATCAGAATCATATGCGAGACCTTTTTAAGACATTACTGCAAGGCCCTGCGGGAATCCTGGATGAGTCCTCTGAAAGGCTAGACTCTGCAGCTCACACTGGCGTGACGGTGTTTCAAGTATCCAAAAAATAACTGAGCAAAGATATGAATACTTCTGTCGCTGCGGTGCATAGCGAACGGTAACAAAATACTTCTCTGGCCTCAGCTGTTCCCGACAATTCCCGCAATGAACAATCCCGCCCCCACCCTCTTCCGTTTTGTAACCGTTCCGTGACCCATCTCCAAAAAGCTATTTAACGCGTAACCTCGACGACAGACTTAATAATAATCCAGTGTTTTTCTCTGCGGCTGATCGAGGTGGGGTGGGGGGTGGGGGGGGGGTCAGGTGGGCGACTTATTCTAGTTGACCGTCAGGGTGTCAGTGTGTGAGGTCACGTCAAGGTGTCAGTGTGTGAGGTCACGTCAAGGTCAGGGTGTCAGGGTGTGAGGTCACGTCAAGGCTCCGTATGGCAGCGCGACTGACAAGCGAGACATTACTCAACAATCACATGACACACACGGCGGGAGGACGAACACGCGGAGGCGGGCATCACTAAGCCATGACATCACTGGTTAGGGGGGGGTGAGGAGAGGTGTGTGTGTGTGTGAGGGGGGGGGGGGGGGGGTATTCAACGCACAAGCAATCCAACCTGGGCTTCAGAACCGACAGTTTCAGAGAGACGTTTTTCCTGGAAGCAGGATGGAAATACCGGTCGAGGGAGGAGAGGAGAGAGGGGGAGAGGGAGAGAGAGAGAGAGAGAGGAGAGAGAGAGAGAGAGAGAGAGAGAGAGAGAGAGGAGAGAGAGAGAGAGGAGAGAGAGAGAGAGAGAGAGAGAGAGGGAGGAGAGAGAGAGAGAGAGAGAGGGAAGAGAGACAGAGATAGAGACACAGAGAGAGATAGAGGGGGGAGAGAGAGATAGAGGGGGGGAGAGAGAGAGAGACACAGAGACAGAGAGAGAGAGACAGAGAGAGAGATAGAGGGGGGGAGAGAGAGACACAGAGACAGAGAGAGACAGAGAGAGACACAGAGAGAGAGAGAGAATTAATGAGATTAAAAAGGTGAGGCGAAAGCAGTGTTTATGTCCACAGGGGGGCGCCGCAGCACTCGGTGATATCCCCGTGGCGTCTTACCGGGTGACGTCGGGGGGGGCGATGGTGGGCCTCACGTTCTTCATGATGGCCTGGATCCAGTTGCGTCGGATTCCAGAGGTCATGGCCGACAGAGTCCACGCCCCCTCCTTGTTGCTCTGGACACACAGGGGAAGAGCGCAGGGCATGCTGTAAGGAACGACTGGCGGGCAAGAGGTTCACAGTGCCCCCTACAGAGACCTTACCGTATCACACCAAATAAAAATGTGACCGGGCCGCCTATTGCTTAATGACATGTCATGAGTGCTGCTTTTGCTTCCGCGTTTTCCCTGATTGGCTGCGCCATGCCCCGCGGCAGGCGCGGCAACCGCAGAGCAGAGCGGCAGAGCGAGCGGAGCGGCAGAGCGAGCGGAGCGGCAGAGCGCGAGCGGAATTAGGTAACCGCCGCAGTAATCCGCCATGACTTTCATTCGGCGCTTCAGCTCACCTGGCACAGCAGCGGTCCTGCGGTCCTGCGGTTCGTTGTTGACGAGTTCGAATCCCATGAATTTTTTTTTTTTAACGTGATTTTTTTTTTAACGTGTATTCTTTCGCCGGTTAAGGTTAGGCATGGTTAAGGTTAAGGTTAAGGTTAGGCATTGTTTCGGAGTTGGTTAAGGTTAGAACGGTTAAGTTTAGGCGCTGTTAAGGAGCTGGTTAAGGTTAGAGTTTGTCAAAGAGAATGGCAATATTCTTTCTATGGTTAAGGTTAGGCATGGTTAAGGTTAAGGTTAGGCATTGCCGCGGTCACATGGTCAAATTGTCACATTCTTGCACTCATGACCTGTTAAAAAGCAACACGCGACCGGGCCAGCGGTAAGAGACTCATGGTCTCTGGAAGTCAGATTGCGAGAAAATTAATGAAATGTTTTTTTTTTTCTAGTTTTTTTCTCTCCATATGATCACAGTTTGAATGTTTAAGAACTGCCAAGGTGTTAAAATTGCAGCCAAACTTTATATTGGATTTTCTCTGCTCTGAGACTTGAGGTTTAACTAGATTCAAATAAGCAAATTTTCTTATTTTTCAATGTATTACACATTCTTACATTCTGTACTTTCATAATCTGTAAGAATCAGAAAGATTACAGAAGGAGACTTGTGCCACGAACTGTTGGGCTCGGTCACAATGTGTTATCTCCACCACACCACAATTGCAGTCAAATGTAGTGCGGGGAGGAGAGGCAACCCTGTCACGCCTGCTTTTCCCTCCTGTAATAATGACTAGCATTGAAGTCTTTTGATCATTTCTAGATATGTCCGATATTATCGGCCTACCGATATTGGCATTACAATGTAATATCGGAAATGATCGGAATCGTTTTTATTATTATAATTTTCTTTACCTTTATTTACCGAGGCAAGCAAGTAAGAACAAATTCTTATTTTATTTATTGTCAAAAGTATGCATAATGTTTTCCACGACAAGAGATATGTAATGTTAATTACCTGCAACTATTCCGTTTTGGGGGGGGGGGACCCTGCATATATCGGTATCGGAAATTAAGAGTTGGACAATATCGGTATATCGGATATCGGTAAAAAAAAAGCCAACATCGAACATCCCTAATAATTTCCAATTCTTGGTAGGTTCAGCGGGGTGGTTTTACTCTGGGATAGAACAAGCACGGTGCTGGTGAATGGAAACAAAACACAGTCATCTCAATCCTCCATCTTTGACCGCCTCTTAACCCTTTGTTGTAATAATGAGTCTGTGAACATGGAGCCGTTTACAAACTGGATAGGCTGCACTTTCACAAGAACCTTATCAAATATTTAGGTGCCCCATTAATCTGATGTAGATGGTGTCACGGTTGTTTTGCTTCTGCACTAAGCCAAATTCCAGCCCCATCCGGTCTGCAGACAGAGAGGGAGTTTATAAATACTTGGGAGTTAATCATTTCTTGTCATCAAACCCTTGTTGTTCACAGCCAAAGAGAACGATCTCCACAAGTATTATTCCTGCCCTCCCTCCCCCTGGAAAACTCCAAACAAACATAAACACAACAGGCAACATTGGAACTAAAGTTGTGCTCATATTGAGAAGGCCTGGGAATGGAATCCGTTAGTCACACAGACAAAGCCCCAACTGATATTGGCTGATGATTTACGACAGAGTTGCAAGCAAAAATATAGGTCCCATATAGGTATTGTGGCCGCAGTAGAGGTGATGACATGTTTGGCTCAGACTCAACGACGCATCCATCCTTACATTGGCTTCACAAGGACAGTCATGGAAGTGTGTAGCTGTTGTGCTATTATGGCTCAGGGTGAAAGCCTTAAAGCTGGCTCAGGGTGAAAGCCTTAAAGCTGGCTCAGGGTAAAAGCCTTGAAGCTAGTTCATACCGACGTTCCTTTTCTCAAAAACGGTGTTACAGAAGACATCAGGGTGTCTTTTTGGAATGGGGGTATTTATGTAAACATGTTGCTCAGGACGGGTGGCCTCCGGGTTCACGGTGGGATAACCGGGGGGGGGGCAATGCCTGAGGCAGATTTAGACCCCATGATGTCAGCCCCCACCACAGGCGGGATGACAGGTCAAGTGACATCCTTCACAGACGAGACAAAGAATTGTTTCAAAAAGAGAAATGCCAAAACCTGATACCTCCAGTCACCCTGGTCCCCGTCTGTGTTCCGGGCTGTTTATAGACCGCTAGGTCATGGCGTTAGCTTAAGCTTCTTTTTTTTTTCTCGTGATTAATGGCACACGAGAATTGACGGCACGCAGAATCAACACTGACCAGGATTTGGAAGCCGTAGTTCCTCTGGACGGGGAACTCGGTCACGTCGTAACACGTGGACAGGTCGATCTCACCGTCCACGTCAGACGCCTGAGGAACAAACAAATAAATAGATCAAATATAAAAGTATTAAAAGCAATAGGAACACGCCAACTTTTGTTCCCCAGAGTCAGACAGAGATTAGGTTCCCAGAGAGACGGCAGCAGGCTAACAGGTTTGCACACAATGACTGGAAGTGGATACGGACCATTAGCCTACCGGGCAAAAGTAACGAAATACACTTTCCAACAACTCCAAAACTATTTACATGTTGTGACTTTTGTATTTACCACGTGTAGGAATAACAATAATAATGACTTTATTTGTATAGCACTTTTCATACAGAAATTGCAGTTCAAAGTGCTTCACAACAGTAAAAAAATACAGGCATAAGCGAGCATAAAAAAAATAAAATAAAGAAAAAGATAGAGGTAGCAAGGTAAGGTAAATCACAGTTTTTCAGTAATACAAATAATAAAATAGAATAGATTAGATAGAGTAAAAAAAGTGCGGTTTGATTCAGTTTAAAAATAGGCTAAAAATAATAAAATAGAACGGACAGTAAAAAATGCAGAATGAGACGTCGTCATTTTCCAAGCAGATACATAGTCTGGACTACTTTGTTGATGAACAACAGCCAGCTGGGTGCAGTGATATGCCGCAGCACGCCTCTAAAGCCAGCTAGGTGCAGTGATATGCCACAGACCCCTCTAAAGCCCAGCTGCAGCAATGTGACTGGCTAACCTACAGAAGAACGACTAATGCTAAAAATGGACGACTTTGTAAGAGAGGAAGGTGATGATGAATTCTGGACAAACCGTGATCCAGAACCGTATCTATTTGAAGCAGAATTTACGGAGGAGGAACTACAGGTTCTCTGGAAGCGCAGCGGGGCAAGAAGGGAGGCTGAAGCGCTGGTCCAACAGGCCGGTTCCACGCGTGGTAAACACACAAGTACGTATGTAAATAAAACCGCTTTGGAGTCGTCGGAAGGTGTATTTCGTTCCTTTTGACGGTAGGCTAATGGTCCGTATCCACAACCCAGCCGATGTATAAATAAACTAGCCAGCGTGCTGCGGGTGTCTGTGTGTGTCTCTCTCTCTCTCTCTCTCTCTCTCTCTCTCTCTCTCTCTCTCTCTCTCTCTCTCTCTCTCTCTCTCTCTCTCTCTCTCTCGATGATGATGATAAGGGTACCCATCTTCTTGTCTGACTCGAACAGCAAATAAGCAAATTTCTCCCCGAAAGTTCCTTTAAAATCTTTGTCGATTAACAATTAAATCGGCATGAATTTGTCATGAATTTTTCATCACAATAGTGAAAAAGTCGTACCTCCTCGGCTATCGAGTCTTTGTAGAACCTCAGACTCTGGTCAGTGAGGACAAACCAGTGCTTCTTCCACTAGGAAAGGGTTAAAACATTATTAATGGTATTTCAGATTAATATCATACATCGTACAGTATTCTACAGCTGCATAGAGAAGAGGATCAACGTCTCCAGTCCATTTGTTAATGAAACAAATTACCATCTCGTCTGCGTACAGCTTGGTCATCCATCCTTTCTTGAAGTTCAGCAGATCCGGCTGCAGGGAAGACAAAATCGGGTCTTGGCATCAACACACTAGTTACCTCGTCACGGTCAGCCGGCAGCTAGTGTACAGTCAGTGTAGTAGTTAATAGCCCTCTGCAATTCACAACAAGACTGTCTTGGTTTTAAACTGTGTTGGTATCAAACAGGGAGAAATACGGTCAGGTGTTGTACTGTGTGGGTATCAAACGGGGATAAATACTGTTTAAACAGTCATTCAGAACGGCACTATTCCATTATTTTACTCCGTCTAGTCTACTCTATTTTGCCTTTTGTCTATTTTTAAATGTATCAAAGCGTAAACGAAGAGGCCTATTGGGATGTTAGTTCCCAATGTGAAGAACTATGTGATTGAATCTTCTATTTTGATGCTCGTTTGAGACTTGTTTTTTGTCTGCACTCCTTTCTTGCTACTGTGAAGCACTTTGAGCTGCAATTCTTGTATGAAAAGGTGCTATACAAATAAAGTTTATATATTATACAACTTACTCCTATAACCCAAAAGATGCCGACAAAACAGGACACACGGCCAAGAACAACAATGAAATAAGTTGGTAAACAAGTTGAAAGTTTACATCTAAAAACGTTCAGAGCAAAAATGTGTATCAAAATGTGTCATAAATAAAAAAGAAATTGCCCAAGTATATTTCATCACAAACTTTCTCTAACCTGCTCAAGAGAATGAAAACATGACCGGAATCTTACAGGGGGGAAAAAAAGGCTAGTGGCACAAAGTATCAGCCGTTCCATAATCATCACTCTGTATATACGCACGTTGTGTTTACATTCAGGTAACCATCTTCCTGTTCAATTAGAGTCTCTAGAGTGGCCTGGGTGTGGGGGTCCGGCCACAAGGAGAGACCCCCCAAGTCTCGCCGGTCTCTCCCCCGGTGAAACTCAAACCGCCTCGGTCGAGTCATTCATACCGGCGGCTCGAGTCTGTTTATAGACTCTCTGGTTGAAATAAAGCGCTGCGTCGTCCCCAACGAGGCGCCGCTGGGTCCCACTGTACCTTGTTCTTGTTCAGCTTCATCATCAGGTGAGGAGGCATCACGGTGTGGCGGCACAGAGTCATTCTAACGCCCGGCGCGGCGGTCCCACTCCATAAGCTTCACACGCAGACGAGCAACGTCCACACGTTCACCTACACACACTACTGAAGTCTTAACGGCCTCGGTGCCAGCTATTTATATCAGGGGGGGGGGGGTTATGGGGAGGGGTGTTTCAGGCAGCTGCAATTCTGTCCAGGGCAGACGCGTTGATAGGGTAAACCCCACAAAAACCCCTGGACAACAGACCTCAGATCAGCGGTATGGTGCTGATCCGATTTAAAAACAAGACCCCAATTCAGCATTTAGAGCCACTGCAATATGACTGGTGAATATCGTATTATTATCATCTTATTCTTAGGCCTATTTTATTCTTATTCTTAGGCAATTTGTTTTGTTATTCTTATTTGTGACTTTGTTCCGTCTAAATGAGCGATTTGTAGTGTCAAATTTCCCTCGGGATGATTAAAGTATTTCTATTCCATTCTATTCTATTCAATATCCCTACCTCATTTTTGCATTGTGTTTGCATTTTGTACTTTAGTTTGTATTATTGTATATTTTGTATACTGTTTGGTCTTTATTCTTTTTACTGCATGAAGCACAATCTCAGGAGGCTCATACAGAACCAAGCCTTTCACTGTAATGTACATGTAGCTATTTATATGTGACAAATAAAACAACACTTGAAACTTGAATATGGAGGATTAGCCGTTGCTTTCAATTAGTGGATATTATAATTCAAGAGGCTGGACCCCCCCCCCCCCCCTTTTTGTTTTGATAATGTATAGCTACTGTTCCGACTGGCATTCAGATGTTTCCTGTAGTGAAGTGACGTTCGCGAACGATCCGATTCTTCTGAACGGCTCTTTGGTTACGAATGAAGGGAGCCGGAAAGGGACAGAGCCAAAAGATCCGGCTCCCTTCAAAGAGCCGTAATGGCCACCACTAGTGTCCTGCACACAGAACCTACGGTCATGGAGGAAAGGGACAGAGCCAAAAGAGCCGTAATGGCCGCCACACAGAACCTACGGTGATGGAGGACTCCGTGGCCCTGCGGTCCAGCGACTTGGCTCTCCTGAAGCTGGAGAGGGTGGAGCTGGACACATCGGGGGCCGAGCGCTCCTTCCCAGCATCCAGTGAAAACTCCTAGAGAAAGGATCAGTGCAGCGCATCAATATTCTCATTACAGAAATGGTAAATAAATGGAAAATAGTAAATAAATGGTAAAGAAATGGTAAATAGTCAATAAATGGTAAATGGTGAGTTTTGTGAGGTGTGTAGCGTACGGGTTTGTTTTGGCTACAGAGGGTTTGTTTTGGCTAAACATTTACATTTAGTAATTTAGCTTGAAAGTGCATGATGACAGTAAGGTTAGTTAGGGTTAGAATTATTATTATTTGAACATTTTTATTTCAGATAATAAGAGTTTTGTGAGGTGCGTAGCGTACAGGTTTGTTTTGGCTAAACATTTACATTTAGTAATTTAGCTGACGCTTTTATCCAAAGCGACTTACAAGATCAGGAAGGGCACAATTCTATCAGCTGAGTAACAATGTTCATCAAAGTGTACAGTGTAGGTTTTAGGTTAGTATATTAGGACAAGTGCATGATGACAGTAAGGTTAGTTAGGGTTAGAATTATTATTATTTGAAAATTTTTATTTCAGATAATAGTTTTGTGAGGAGCGTAGCGTACAGGTTTGTTTTGGCTACAGAGAGTTCTGTGAGGAGTGTAGCGTACGGGTTTGTTTTGGCTACAGAGAGTTCTGTGAGGGGCATAGCGTATGGGTTTGTTTTGGCTACAGAGTTATGTGAGGGGCGTAGCGTACGGGTTTGTTTTGGCTACAGAGAGTTCTGTGAGGGGCGTAGCGTATGGGTTTGTTTTGGCTACAGAGTTCTGTGAGGGGCGTAGCGTACGGGTTTGTTTTTGGCTACAGAGAGTTCTGTGAGGGGCGTAGCGTACGGGTTTGTTTTGGCTACAGAGTGTTCTGTGAGGGGCGTAGCGTACGGGTTTGTTTTGGCTACAGCGAGTTCTGTGAGGGGCGTAGCGTACGGGTTTGTTTTGGCTACAGAGAGTTCTGTGAGGGGCGTAGCGTACGGGTTTGTTTTGGCTACAGAGAGTTCTGTGAGGGGCGTAGCGTACGGGTTTGTTTTGGCTACAGAGAGTTCTGTGAGGGGCGTAGCGTACGGGTTTGTTTTGGCTACAGAGAGTTCTGTGAGGGGCGTAGCGTACGGGTTTGTTTTGGCTACAGAGAGTTCTGTGAGGGGCGTAGCGTACGGGTTTGTTTTGGCTACAGAGAGTTCTGTGAGGGGCGTAGCGTACGGGTTTGTTTTGGCTACAGAGAGTTCTGTGAGGGGCGTAGCGTACGGGTTTGCTGGAGAGGAAGCGTCTCCCGCTGCGGCCCGGCCTCTGGACAGACACAGTGTTGCAGGGGAGCGAGTCGGGGACGCCGGTGTCCATCTGCTCCACGTTCTGTCCCTCCTGGAACCGCTCGATCACCTGAGCGCGCCTGGGACAGACGGACAGACACGGGGGAGTTCAGCTTTTACACACAGGACAAAAAGCACCACAAGGTGCGACCGAGCCCAGCAGTTCGTGGCACAATTCTCCCTCGGGTCGGGTTTCAGATTTTATATATATATATATAATTTTTTTATCTACTTTTTCTCCTTATTTTCCATTTTTCTCCCATCCCAATTTCGCCTCGCCAATTCTCCCTTCAATTCTCCCCTCCCCTGTCTCGAACGTTGCTAGACTATGCCTCCCACTGGTCGGTTGCAGTGAGGACCAAGCCTTGCATCACGTGTCCCCTCCGGTACACGAGGAGGCAGCTGTCGCATCTTTTCACCTGCACAGCGTGATCTCTCAGCGGCGAGGAGTAACACGTGGGAGGCTCACGCTGCCCCAGATACTTCCTGATTATGCTGTACAGGCGCACCAACCGACCTGTAGGAGTCGCTGTCCACAACGTCCAATCCCCACCCACCGGCTTTCCCACCCTCTAACACTGCCAATTGTGTTAGTATGACGACCGGCCAAGCCGGTAGCAACGCCGAGAGCTGGGCTCGATACCAGCATCTCCTGCATTAGTGGCGAGCGCCTTGCCCACTGCGCCACTCAGCCGCCCTTTATATATATTTTTTTATATTTGAAGAAGATATGCTTATTTGAATCTAGTTAACCCTTTCACTGCCGCACTACCAAACGGTTAACCCTTTCACTGCCACAATACAGAAGGTTAACCCTTTTCACTGCCACACAACAGCAGTTTAACTCTTTCACTACCACACTACAGAAGGTTAACCCTTTACTATCACACTACAGACGGTTAAACCTCAAGTCTCAGAGAAATTCAGCATTGTTAACACCTTGGCAGTCAGGTACTGTCACAAACTGCCCTTTTCTTTTTTTTTATCCACTTTTTCTCCTCTTTCTATTTTTCTCCCATCCCAATGCCGCTGTGCCAATTCTCCCCTCCCCTGTCTTGAACGTTGCTCGCATATGCCCCCCACTGGCCGGTTGTAGGGAGGATAGAAGCCTTGCATCACATGTCCCCTCCGATACATGTGGAGGCAGCCTGTCACATCTTTTCACCTGCCAGCGCGGACTCTCATTGGCGAGGTGTAACGTGTGGGAGGCTCACACTACCCCCGCCATTTCCCGTCTCTGCTGTGCAGGCGTCCCCAACCGACCTGTAGGAGTCGCTGTCCACAACGTCCAAATTACCACCCATCGACTTCCACCCGCTAACTCTGCCAATTGAGTTAGTATGATGGCTGGCCCAAGCCGGAGGCAACGCAGACAGCCGGAGTCGAACCCGGTGTCTCTTGCGTTGGTGATGAGCGCAATGTCCGCTGCGCCACCCAGCCGCCCCCACAAACTGCCCTTTTCAAACAAAAGTTTTACTATTTAGAGATACTATAACTGTTCATTTTCATTTTCATCTCGCGATCTGACTTCCAGACATGAGTCTCTTACCGCTGGGCCCGGTCACAAATAGTAATGCATAACAAAATACATTAAGAAAATGTGTAATACGTCTTAAAAATTAAAGTACTCATCGCTTAATTAATGATCTTATTTGTTAAAAACATGCTATATATAGTAAGATGCAAGAGAAGAGACCAGCCAGAATATCGTTCATGAGAACAAACTCAAGCAATTTCTCATCAGAAAGGTCTTCAGAGATCAGTGTGAACTCAAGAGACCAGTGTGAACTCAAAAGAGATCAGCGTGAACTCAAGAGATCAGTGTGAACTCAAGAGAGATCAGTGTGAACTCAAGAGATCAGCGTGAACTCAAGAGAGATCAGCGTGAACTCAAGAGAGATCATCGTGAACTCAAAAGAGATCAGCGTGAACTCAAGAGACCAGCGTGAACTCAAGAGAGATCAGCGTGAACTCAAAATAGATCAGAGCAAGACCTGGGAGCAACTTTTGAGCCAAAATCCATTCTCTAATTTCAATCCCGATCTCCTTTTTATGTTTTACTGTACGGAGACGTTTTTACTTTGGACATTGATCTCGGCACAAAGGTGTCTTCCACGCCCCGGACGAGCCCCCGGGAGAGGAGGAGGTACGGCGGGAGGAGGACGTTATGTGTGGACAGTAGTGTGTTACAGAGAGATCCAACTTTCCAGATGAAAAGGAAGAGACAGAGGAACCAGAACCCAGGAGACAAAGCCAGAGATACAACATTTCACCAGATGTGTAATGTGTTGGAGTTTGAATCTGTAAAAACTCAAAATATTAATCATTAGGTTCAGGGATGTGATTCAGTCATACATGTTGATAACTAGCACAAAATATCAGAAGTTATTCAATGAGTTATCTGGCTAACTGCGTAAATACGCTTTGTAAAATACCCCCCCCTCCCCCCCCCCACCCCCCCCCCCCCCCACCCCCCCCCCCCCCCAGGGCCCATATTCACCAGACATCGTCTAGAATAATACGAGTACCGACTCGCTGCTCTTATCTTCAGGATGCTTGATAAATACAGACCCTGGACTTGTTGGGTGTTCTGTGTATTTGTAGTATTCTTCACATGCAACACGGTGAACATGTGTACGTTAACGATTCATGTGTGTGCTTCCAGTCAGTGCAGAGGTAAAATGAGAGAAAGCAGGAGTCAGCGGTAACCAGCGGGGGGCGCAGCAGTGGGACAGGGGGGGGGGGCGGAGGAGCTGGAGGGCCCCTGGAAGAGATCAAAGAAAAGAAAGAAAAGAAAAAACAAATGGCAAAGTAGCAAAGAGCAAGAGACCAATAGAAAAGAGGCAGCGACCAATAGAAAAGAGGCAGAGATCAATAGAAAAGAGGCAGAGACCAATAGAAAAGAGGCAGAGACCAATAGAAAAGAGGCAGAGATCAATAGAAAAGAGGCAGAGATCAATAGAAGAGGCAGAGATCAATAGAAAAGAGGCAGAGGTCAATAGAAAAGAGGCAGAGACCAATAGAAAAGAGGCAGAGACTAATAGAAAAGAGGCAGAGACCAATAGAAAAAGTGCAGAAACAAACACATGCAACTTAATTCCGTTAACAGATTAACAGCAAACCATTAGTGATCTTATAATAGCTTAGAATAGGAGGTAAAAAAAAAAGGAGAAAAAAGTCTTCATGAAATAGAGAAGCTTTAAGACAAGTGGCCACCAGGTGGTGCTACAGGAGGATGGAGTTCATATTGTAAACAAAGATGAGGCCTTGAATGCCCTCCTTTTATGCAGGCGTATGCAGAAGGATATGGCTGTGTGTTCAGACTATGGACCCAAAGCCCAGGGCAGTAGTTATAGTTACTTTACCACAATCCATCAGGATATCCTGATTGGCCATCATCATAATCATCATCGTTATAGAATCAGCATTTATGTTTATGACTATGGGAGATTTGGTCATAAGAAATTGCAAGGAAGCCCCCAAAATACACACAAATTCTGCCACTATTCTGCCCCAGATTTTCCTAATCCGAGAGGATTTTAGTTTTTGGATATGATTTTAATATTATCTGCATTAGAGTTCTCTCCTCATGACGACTTCAAGCTCATGGAAATTACGGGGGAAATGTAAACAATCCCTCAAGTTTTGCCGCTGGGGAACTCCCTGGAACTCCTTCCAGGACCCTCGGAGGATCCCAGGCCCCACTTTTGGAAACCGCTGCCCTCTCCCCTCTCCTTGTCAACCCCTCTCCTCTCCCCTCTCTCCTCGTCCACACCTCTCCCCCACTCGTCCACCCTCCCCTACCTCTACCTCATCCCTCACCACCTCTCCTCCACCTCTCCATCCTCTCCTCTCCACATCACCCTCTCCCCCTCCTCACACACCTCATCCCCCTCCCCCCTCCTCTCACCTCTCCTCTCCCCCCTCCTCTCACCTCTTCCCTCTCACCTCTTCCCTCTCACCTCTTCCCTCTCCCCCCTCCTCTCACCTCTTCCCTCTCACCTCTTCCCTCTCACCTCTCCCCCCTCCTCTCACCTCTTCCCTCTCACCTCTCCCCCCTCCTCTCACCTCTTCCCTCTCACCTCTTCCCTCTCCCCCCTCCTCTCACCTCTTCCCTCTCACCTCTTCCCTCTCACCTCTTCCCTCTCCCCCCTCCTCTCACCTCTTCCCTCTCACCTCTTCCCTCTCACCTCTTCCCTCTCACCTCTTCCCTCTCCCCCCTCCTCTCACCTCTTCCCTCTCACCTCTTCCCTCTCACCTCTCCCCCCTCCTCTCACCTCTTCCCTCTCACCTCTTCCCTCTCACCTCTTCCCTCTCCCCCCTCCTCTCACCTCTTCCCTCTCACCTCTTCCCTCTCACCTCTCCCCCCTCCTCTCACCTCTTCCCTCTCACCTCTTCTCGTCCACACCTCTCCCCCCTCCTCTGACCTCTTCCCTCTCACCTCTTCCCTCTCCCCCCTCCTCTCACCTCTTCCCTCTCACCTCTTCCCTCTCACCCCTCCTCTCACCTCCTCTCACCTCTCCTCGTCCACACCTCTCCCCCCTCCTCACCTCTTCCCTCTCACCTCTCACCTCTTCCCTCTCCCCTCTCCGACACCTCTCCCGTCTCCCCCCTCCTCTCGCCTCTTCCCTCTCCCCTCTCCTCGTCCAGACCTCTCCCCCCTCCTCTCACCCCTCCCCTCACCCCTTGGAAAAGTCGGGGCCTAAAAGTCGCCGCTCCACGGACGTCGGCCTCCCTCTCTCACCTGCGCTCCTCTCCGAACAGCCGCGCGACCTCCTCCCTCCCGGGGCTCCGGGTGCGCGCCCGCAGCTCCTGCCTCTTCTTCTCCGAGCGGAACGCCTCGCGGTGGCTCACCCGTCGGGCGCGCGGCACGTCAGAGAGCGCCGTGTACTCTCTGCCGGATCGGCCCGCTGCTCTACCTCCTCCTCCTCCGCCGCTGCCGGCGCTACCGACGCTGCACACGCTCCCCCCCCCGCCGTCTCCTCCTCCTCGCCCGTCCCAGCTGGGCGCGCAGCTGCTACTGCTGGGCTCCGAGTCCAGCGAGCTCTGGGAGGAGCTGATGGTGGAGTAGGTGGGGGAGAGCAGCGCGCCTGGGGAGGGGGGAGTGGGTTCTGGTGGGGGGTGGTAGAGGGTGGAGGTGAGGGGGTCCGACTGGGCGGAGGTGTACCTGTGGTTGGGGGCTCCCAGGGAGCAGGACGTGGTCGTGGACAGGGCCAGGTGCTGAGGCGGCTGCTGGGGCTGGGGCTGCTGGGCCAGGTGCTGGAGCGGCTGCTGGGGGGGCGGAGGCTCCGACCTGGTCTTCTCCAGGGAGAAGTAGCCGCTCTCCACTCGTACCTTGCGCCCCATGGTCACGGTGCCGCCATCTGGGAAACCAACAGGACAACTATACTTAGGGCTGGGAGGTATATGAATGTCAGATAGTGACCAGGTGAATGACCAGGTGAATGTCAGATAGTGACCAGGTGAATGTTGGATAGTGACCAGGTGAATGTTGGATAGTGACCAGGTGAATGTTGGATAGTGACCAGGTGAATGTTGGATAGTGACCAGGTGAACTACCCACTTTCAAAACCACTCTCAAGGGACACCTACGGGCAGGGCCGGACTGGGGAAATAATTCATACTGGGAGATATAGCGCGAAATATATCCCCAGTCAGGCCACTTTTTAAGCGGGGGTTTGGGGGTCCCCCACCAGGAACATTTGAGTTACAAATACTTAATTTCCTGCATTCTGGTGCATTTTAGTGCATGCAAATCACAAACTAATGAGCCAACAATTGCTTAGTACAATGTACTGTTATGAACCTCAAATAAAACCAAAGGTACATATCATTAAGGAGGGAGACGACACAAGGACTATAACGTTTAACCAATATTTATTAAATAATAAATATAAATAACTATGTACAAAATCAGTGGTGGGTGCAGGTTGTTGAATGAAGTGTACGGGTGTCAAACTAGAGTAAGTGTCAGCTTAGCTGGAGGTACTGCTGCAGGAGTCAGGAGGGATGGACAGCTGCTGGGTGAAGGTGGGCTTAGACAGACCCACACTGCCTCTGGAACACACAACATAGAGGTTATAGAGACATTGGTGCACTCAAGAAACACACACACACACTAAATACATAAACACAATGTGTCAATGAAGGCAGCAGATTTGAATGGCAGGATATTTTTTATCTGTGTTGCATCTGTTTAATGGTAACTTTTATTTGTAAATTAACAATGATCATTTATATTAACATGATCAGTAGAAAAACTGTGGTGTGTGTGTGTTTCATTTGGATGTGCATACAAAAACATTCATAACACTAAAAGTCAGTGACAGTCACTACTCACTATCTAGCCAAGTTTAGAGATTGTCCTACCTTCAGTAGGTCAGTAGGCGGCGCAGTAATTCACTGCCCTCTGCCATCTTGTCAATTATGCTGTCTCGGTCAAGTCCCATCAGAATCTCCTTCTCCGTTGACATCAAAAGGAAAGCTTCAAGGTTATCCTGGGTGAGGGAGGTTCTTAACCGGTTCTTGACGAACTTCAGGGTAGAAAAAGTTCTCTCACAGGCCACTTGGGTAACAGATAAAGTGAGGAGGAACTTGTAGCCCATACCAATAACATGGTAGGCATCTGTCAGTAGATTGTACTGTGACAAGAGCAGATGGCAACATATTGCACAGTTTTTACATGTTTTACAATGTCTGCTCGTCAGCTCCATGTTTTCCTCCAGATGATCAGATTGTTCCCCTGGCACGTCACCGGCTCCCCTGTCTCTGGTGCTGTACCCATCCAAAAGCAACATCTTCAGTCTCTCCCATTGTGTTGCCAGGTCTGTCAGTTCTGCCTGCAAGTTCTCCACTGTGGCACGCTCATCAAACTTCTGCAGGCACTTGCTGAGCTCCGTCATGGCTGCATTTGGAAGGCCCTTTTTCCTAATTTCAATGAAGTTCTTCGGGTCCATGCAGGCAAAATCTGAGTACAATACTGCATTAGCTGCATAACGCCGGTGAAAACTGTTGATCACAGTGTCGAGGACTGCATCGTGGATCTTGACTTTATAATCCAACATAGCATCTGTGGTGGGCTCGTCTTCTGCCAATTCACCTGGCATTTTTTTTTTTTTTTTTTTGTCGCTTCTCTGGGAGAGCAGTTTGCACTTCAGCATCACAGTCCTGCTGCTCCTGCAGAATGCCATTGGCCACTCGACAAAAGTGTCTGCTGCCCTCTTCACACCATCGAAGTCCCTGGCACACTTCTTCAGGTTGTCTTCAGTTCCCATCACCAAGCGCTGGCTGTTAAAATATCCATGCCACTTGTTTGCAAGTACTTTGAGACTGGGGAAGTCTGCTCAAAAATCCGGAGAAACACCCTGAGCGGTGAGTACGGTTTCATACCTCAGGAGTGCTTCCAGGTATCCTCTGGCCTTGACTCTGGCAACAGGTTTCATGGTCTCATCCTCGTCAATTTTCATCATGGTGATCACCACATCTGTGTAGAGTGCACGGTCAGGCTTTCCAAAGCCTCCAAACACTTTCGTCAAGGCATCGTCCTTGGCCCACCAGCGAGTTTCTCCAATTAAACCAAGCCGTCTGTGCCGTTTGTCCCCACTGGTTCCTTCGCATACCTGCATGCGCTTGTAGGACTCCCTAGTGAACACAGCAATGTCGTTCAACAAAGAGAAAAGGGATGCACTTGCCACTACAACCCCAGTGGTGTCTGTAAGCACCAGATTCAGCACATGCGAGTAACAACAAGTGTGCACTTGGTCAGGGGCCTCTCCTGAGAGCAATGCAGAGAAGCCCTTATACTGTCCCTGCATATTAGCAGCTCCGTCTGTTGAGTTCCCTACACAGTTCTTGATGTTAATGCCCACCTTCTCCAGGGTCTGTTTAAGGAGCTCCACAAAATACTGTCCTGTTGCTGACTCACAGTCAATAACACCGATGAGTCTCTCATGGACAACGTCGGTGACATAGCGCAGAACTACAGCACACTGGTCTTTGGATGTTAAATCCTGTGTGGTGTCTATTTGTACTGAAAACATCCCTGCCTCCTGAACTTCAGCAGCAATCACATCTTGAATTAAGACCCTGATGACATCAATTAACTTGTTGACAGTTGTTTTGGACAACAAAGTAACGAGGGACCCTCTTCCTGTACCTTTCCTCTCATGTTGCCTCTTGCTCTTCTCGATGCTGTCGTTTACATGCTCTTGGAGACAGACATCATAACGGCTGAGCAACAATATCATTTCCAAGAAATTGCCATGGTCGTCAAGTCTATATGCAGCTTCATGTACGTCTCCCCTGTAGCTAAGACCACGCTTTCCAATTACTTTGAGTATGTCAATGATACGTTCCATAACCTGCCTCTTCTTCCTGACCTGATCTCGATGTGCTGTGACTTGTTTTTCACTCAGGAGGCTACTGATGTCTGCTTTTTTAGCTCTGAGGAAATAGGCTTCGGCACTCTCTCTATGGGCCTTGCTTTGCTCATGCTCCTTTATTCTCTGATGGACATGTGTCCATGTCTGCATGCCTCCTCTGGTGAATGCACTGTCATTGTCAGATTTGCTGAATGCAAGACATACCGAGCAGAATAGGGAGTGGTTTGCATCATTGTAGGACAGCCATTTTCTGTTTGTACCATCTTTTGAGTGGAACACTTTGGGAATTGGTTTTAGAGGGGTTTGTTGTGGGTGGTAGTTGAAAAATAATTCAAAATCTTTGGATAGAGGGCGGGAAAAATATTCAAATGCTTGTTCTCTTCTTTCACTGTCACTTTCCGCTGTCATCACTGTGCTGGGTCCTAGACCCATCTCTCTCTCCAAAGGCTCCTGCCTAACTAGCACTGCCATTGCACTGCTACTCTCTCCACCTATTCAAAGAACAGAGCAAGAGCACAATACCCAAAAGTTTGAGTACACCTGTTTAAAACCCATGATTACATGGGTTCCATGATTAAAAATACCCTAAACTGTATAAATTGGGTCTAATATAAATGTAAAGTAAATGTTTCGTACCTGCAGGTTGCTCTGATATAGTGGGCTTCTCTTGTTCATTACTCACTACTGTTGTGCCACAAGCAATGCTACTCTCTCCACCTTCAAAAAGAAAAAAGCATGAGCATAACATATTTTTCTATTTACTATTATAATACAGTTAACCACTCTCTCCACCTATTCAAACAGAGCAAGAGCACAATACCATATTCATCATCATCATAATTTATTTATTTATTCGTACATGGAATTACCACAGACCAACAGTACATATTAATATAATCCACCAAATAATAATATATACTCTTAATAATAATAACTCTTTTCAGAAAAGAGTAAAGGAATGTGAATCACTACCCACTTTCAAAAACACTCTCAAAAAACACCTACGGGAGACTGCAATTCGAAACTGGCCCCTACAAATGTCCTAACCTAGTTGTACAGTAAATTACCAAGTATGGCTTTGTCAGTATTCCAATGTACAGTGTACAATGCGTGTCCCCCCCCTACCCATCCCCCCCGCCCCCACCTCCAATGTACAGCCCCCACCCACCCAACCCCACCCCACCCACCCAACCTCCTCCAATGTACAGTTTCTACGTCAAATGTATATACACTCTTTTTCTGGACACTTTTGTATCACAAACAGTACTGTATTTGCAAATCTGATATGTCATAAATGTATAGATGTAGCAGTACTGTCTATCTGTATGTAATGTATGTCTTATATGTTATGATGAATTGAAAATGGGGGACCCTGATGTAAACAAGACGAAAGTCTTTCTCTGGTCTGCATCCCCTTAACAATTGTAGTCTATAGTATCCATGTGTATTTGTGTAAAGTATTTTAAAATCTTTTACCCAACATTATAATATAATATATAATGCTGTATTGTATGTATCTGTGTGTATGAGAGAGGGATATGCACATGTGTTTGTGCATAATGTGGGGACGGGGGGACGGGAGGGATTGTTTTTGTATAGTTATCCTATATAGGTTTAAGAGGGGAGGTCGCTTATAAGCCCTTGGGTTTTTTGACCTTTCCTGCACATTTGAACTGTTCTTCTTTTTACTTATTTTATTCCAGAATGTATATTTGTAAGTGCGAATAACAATAAACAAATAAACAATTGTATGTATTGAGCTGTACTGTACTGTACTGTACCCATTCTGCAATCTGTTAATACACTTTTCAATCAATCAATCAATCAATCAATCAATCAATCAATCAATCAATCAATCAATCATGGTACCAAAGCACCTCAAAGGCGCTAAAAACAAAATTACAAACATCTCAAAACAAACTGGTCAGACTACTGCTTGACCTTACTCCTAGAACCCACCTCACCCCTGCCCACTTTGACAACCTAGGATGGCTTAGAGTAGACGACAGAGTACAGCAACTTGCAATGGGCCTGGTCTACAAGATACACTACACGACCAAGGTACCCATGTACATGTCAAAATACTTCCCAAAGGTCAGTGAATACCACGATCACAACACCAGAGGGAGCTCCACAAATCATGTTAAACCCAGATTCGGCTCAAATAAGGGACTAAACACGTTTCGCAATTATGCCACATCAATGTGGAACGCCCTACCCAAAGCTGTAAAGGAATGTGGATCACTACCCACTTTCAAAACCTCTCTCAAGGGACACCTACGGGAGACTGCAATTCAACACTGGCCCCTGTAAATATCCTAACCCAACCCCCTCCAATGTACATTCATTTACCTAGTATGGTTTTGTCAATAGTCCAATGTACAATTTTGTTTGTTTGTACAGTGTCTCCCCCCCCCCCCCTCAATGTACAGTTTTGCTTGTATATACAGTGTGCCCCCCCCCCCCCCCAACCACCTCCAATGTAGATTACCCAGTATGGTTGTCAATATCCCAGTGTACCCAACCCCCCCCCCCCCACCCAACCTCCTCCAATGTACAGTTTCTACGTCAAATGTATATACTCCCTTTTCCTGACTCCTTCTGTATCACAAACAGTACTGTATTTGCAAATCTGGTATGTCATAAATGTATAGATGTAGCAGTACTGACTATCTGTATGTCATGTATGTCATATATGTCCAGATGAATTGAAAATGGGGGACCCTGATGTAAACAAGACGAAAGTCTTTCTCTGGTCTGCATCCCCTTAACAATTGTGTGTATTGAGCTGTACTGTATTGTACCCATTCTGCAATCTGTTAATAAAGTTTTCAATCAATCAATCAATCAACATCCACGTGTTTATTTTTCTCACTGACGTTACCTGCTGGTCCCTTGACTTTGGGCTTGGTGCAAGAAAACATTTGATAAATGTTCCCGGATTTAGCAGCATCTCCTGATGCAAGGGCCTTTCTTTTGTTTGCTTTCTCCCTCTCTGATCCACCCTTTCTCTTTCTTCCACTGTCCATCTTGACATCAATGTTACTTTCGTTCTATCTCTCTCCCGAGTCCCCACTTCACTACCTGGCTCAGTGTAACCTCGTTCCCAGCTTTATCTCGTGAGAGTGCCATCTCTGCCATTCCATTCGCCGTCTCCGCTGTCAATCAGTTGTATGGCCTGGTCCCGCCTCCACCAATCACATTCACCAATCACAGCACGGTTCCATTTGTGTGTGTGTGAGAATGCTCCGCGAGAGGGGGAGAGTCAGACACTACTCCAACTCTGTCGCAGACAGTGAAATCCTGGTTGTTCCCCCCCACCCCACCCACCTATTATCTAACTATCGCACCGCCGCAACTAGAAACAATGGCGTCTAAATTCAGTGGCCTGACTGTGGGCAAAAAATATAATAATAATAATAATAATAAAAAAAAAAAAAAAAAAAAATTTTATTATATAATATATATATATTTTTTTTATCTGTCCAGGTCAGGCCACCGGGAGAACTCCCGGTGCTCCCGATGGCCAGTCCGGCCCTGCCTACGGGAGACTGCAATTCAAAACTGGCCCCTGTAAATATCCTAACCCAACCCCCTCCAATGTACAGTCATTTACCTAGTATGGTTTTGTCAATAGTCCAATGTACAATTTTGCTTGTTTGTACAGTGTCTCCCCCCCCCCCCCTCAATGTACAGTTTTGCTTGTTTATACAGTGTTCCCCCCCCCCCCCAACCACCTCCAATGTAAATTACCCAATATGGTTGTCAATATCCCAATGTACCCAACCCCCCCCCACACAACCCCACCCAACCTCCTCCAATGTACAGTTTCTACGTCAAATGTATATACTCCCTTTTCTTGACTCCTTCTGTATCACAAACAGTACTGTATTTGCAAATCTGGTATGTCATAAATGTAAGATGTAGCAGTACTGACTATCTGTATGTCATGTATGTCATATATGTCCAGATGAATTGAAAATGGGGGACCCTGATGTAAACAAGACGAAAGTCTTTCTCTGGTCTGCATCCCCTTAACAATTGTGTGTATTGAGCTGTTACTGTATTGTACCCATTCTGCAATCTGTTAATAAAGTTTTCAATCAATCAATCAATCAATCAATCAATCAATCAATGTTGGATAGTGACCAGGTGAATGTCAGATAGTGACCAGGTGAATGTTGAATAGTGACCAGGTGAATGTCAGATAGTGACCAGGTGAATGTCAGATAGTGACCAGGTGAATGTCAGATAGTGACCAGGTGAATGTCAGATGGTGACCAGGAGAATGTTGGATGGTGACCAGGTGAATGTCAGATAGTGACCAGGTGAATGTCAGATAGTGACCAGGTGAATGTCAGATGGTGACCAGGTGAATGTTGGATAGTGACCAGGTGAATGTCAGATAGTGACCAGGTGAATGTCAGATAGTGACCAGGTGAATGTCAGATAGTGACCAGGTGAATGTTGGATAGTGACCAGGTGAATGTTGGATGGTGACCAGGTGAATGTTGGATAGTGACCAGGTGAATGTCGGATAGTGACCAGGTGAATGTCAGATAGTGACCAGGTGAATGTCGGATAGTGACCAGGTGAATGTCGGATAGTGACCAGGTGAATGTTGGATAGTGACCAGGTGAATGTTGGATAGTGACCAGGTGAAGGTCAGATAGTGACCAGGTGAATGTTGGATAGTGACCAGGTGAATGTCAGATAGTGACCAGGTGAATGTCGGATAGTGACCAGGTGAATGTCGGATAGTGACCAGGTGAATGTTGGATAGTGACCAGGTGAATGTTGGATAGTGACCAGGTGAATGTCAGATAGTGACCAGGTGAATGTTGGATAGTGACCAGGTGAATGTCAGATAGTGACCAGGTGAATGTCGGATAGTGACCAGGTGAATGTTGGATAGTGACCAGGTGAATGTTGGATAGTGACCAGGTGAA
The DNA here is from genome assembly GCF_963971535.1 of Notolepis coatsorum. Classification (NCBI taxonomy): domain Eukaryota; kingdom Metazoa; phylum Chordata; class Actinopteri; order Aulopiformes; family Paralepididae; genus Notolepis; species Notolepis coatsorum. The sequence continues at coordinate 17,243,616 of NC_140174.1, read as the reverse complement.
TGTTGGATGGTGACCAGGTGAATGTTGGATAGTGACCAGGTGAATGTCGGATAGTGACCAGGTGAATGTCAGATAGTGACCAGGTGAATGTCGGATAGTGACCAGGTGAATGTCGGATAGTGACCAGGTGAATGTTGGATAGTGACCAGGTGAATGTTGGATAGTGACCAGGTGAAGGTCAGATAGTGACCAGGTGAATGTTGGATAGTGACCAGGTGAAGGTCAGATAGTGACCAGGTGAATGTTGGATAGTGACCAGGTGAATGTTGGATAGTGACCAGGTGAATGACCAGGTGAATGTCAGATGGTGACCAGGTGAATGTCAGGTAAATACGTGTGTGTGTGTGTGTGTGTGTGTGTGTGTGTGTGCGCGCGTGCGTGCGTGCGTGCGTGTGTGCGTGCGTGTGTGTGTCTATGTATGTTGGTATGTGTTCGCATGCACATGTCTATATGTTCATTCACGGTGGGTGTATTTCGAGCGCTTACCGCGTGGCCATGTGCTAGTGCTCCCAATTAGCTTAAACACTCTATCTCGTTCTCTCTCCCTCTCTCTGTGTGTGTCTCTCTCTCTCTCTCTCTCTCTCTCTCTCTCTCTCTCTCTCTCTGTCAGCCTCTTTTACCTCTGCTGCTATTACTCAGTCAGTGCCATTAGCCGTTTAGAGTGGGGGTGGCAGGACGCCTACACCCACCAGATTTGAACATTCATTCACTCTCCCGTCTCTCTCTCTCCCGTCTCCCGTCTCCCGTCTCTCTCTCTCTCTCTCTCTCTCTCTCTCTCAGGGATGTCCCATATTATCGGCCTACCGATATTGGCATTAAAATGTGATATCGGAAATTATCGGTTTTCAAAAAAAAGATATATATATATAATGTAAAATCAATTTAGATTAAATCATCAATTTAGATTAAAAGACTATTTTAATAGCTTTCTTTGAATACAGTTTCTCTCCTGTGAAATACAAATGTTCAACAAAACCATCAACATTGACTCAGCTAGACCTCTTTCTTATATCCGCGGCGCTAAGATTGAAGATGTTTCACTCTATAGATTAATCTAGATTCATTTATTTTAATGCTTACATTTTTTTTATTAATCTCCAAAATTATGGCATTAATTTTGACAGCCTTAACACTTTGAATGCCACGAGGTGGCGCCAGAGGTAGCGCTTCAATGCCACCATCGGCGCCAATGTTACGCTTAATATCGCCTAATCTATGTTTTAAATTATGGCTATGTGTCTAATCTGCCCGTCGCTTATCAAAGAATCCTTTTCCAGTCAGTGCTGTCAAGGCAGATTGGTTTTTTATCGCTTCATTTCCGTTTGAGAGCATTTTGAAAAGAACCCGTTTTGAGGTAAAAAACAGTTAATTCTAGACCAGGGGTGTGTGTGTGTGTGTGTGTGAGAGAGATAGAGATATGCCTAGGCCTGGGTTTCCTGACCGTCCTGGCTGGTGGTGGTGGTGGTGGTGGTGGTGGGGCCCGGGTGACTCTGTGCCAGCTGGCTGATGCAGGAAGCGCTGCGGCTGCAGGGGATGGAGGGCCGACCCCAGCGCCCCTCCTCCTGCCAGAGGCTGGCTCGGCTGCCCGGGACCCGCTCTGCGCTGGCGATGCTGCTGGGAACACAGGGGATGCTGCCCCCGCTGATACTGCGTGTCACGGCCACCTTGGCCGGGCCGGGCTCCTGGGAGAGGGGAGAGGGGAGAGGAGAGAGGGGTGAGGTGAGAGGGGTGAGGTGAGAGGGGAGAGGAGAGAGGGGTGAGGTGAGAGGTGAGAAGTGAGAGGGGAGAGGGGAGAGGGGAGAAGTGAGAGGGGAGAGGAGAGAGGGGTGAGGGGAGAGGTGAGAGGGAAGAGGGGAGAGGGGAGAGGAGAGGGGAGAGGGGAGAGGGGAGAGGTGAGAGGAGAGGTGAGAGGGGAGAGGTGAGAGGGAAGAGGGGAGAGGGGAGAGGAGAGGGGAGAGGGGAGAGGAGAGGGGAGAGGGGAGAGGGGAGAGGTGAGAGGGGAGAGGTGAGAGGGGAGGGATGAGAGGGGAGAGGGAGGAGAGGAGGGGAGAGGTGAGAGGGGAGGGGAGAGATGAGAGGGGAGAGAGGGGGGAGAGAGAGGAGAGAGGGGAGAGGGGAGAGAGGTGGACAAGGAGAGGGGTGAGGGGAGAGGAAGGAGGTGAGATGTGAGAGGAGGTGAGAGGGGAGAGAGAGGAGAGGGGAGAGGAGAGAGGGGAGAGGGGTGGATGAGGAGAGGAGAGGTGAAAGGGGAGAGAGAGGAGAGGGGAGAGGAGAGAGGGGAGAGGGGTGGATGAGGAGAGGAGAGGTGAAAGGGGAGAGAGAGGAGAGGGGAGAGGAGAGAGGGGAGAGGGGTGGATGAGGAGAGGAGAGGAGAGAGGGGAGAGAGAGGAGAGGGGAGAAAGCCGGCAGGAAGTGAGGGGGTGGCGAGTTTAACTCACAGGAAGTCAAGTAAGAATGTAAGAGGAAATAAGATAACATAAGATAAGATATTCCTTTATTGATCCCCTTGGGGGAATTTGTCATAGCAGCATGGGGGGGGGGGGGGGTACAGGTATGGGCAGGGTAATAGTAGAAAGACATAAATACAGGCAATATAAATTATAGTAAGGTAGTGAAGTACAAATAGGCAGTGTAAACAATATAATTAACTCTGAATATACGCATTTGAGGAAGTAGGCAGTGTGATCAAGGTGCAGATGAGGGTCTGTATGCTCTATCAGTTATTTTATGTTACAATAAATATGGTTACAATAAACACTAGAATCTAAAAGGAAAATTAATTAGAGAAATATATATATATACACAGAGAGAGAGATATAAAATATAAAATAGAGGCATGCAGCATTTCATGACACAGCCTTCGTCTTGCTCTACCGGCCTGGCCAGGGGTCAGCATCTCGGCATGTATGAAGAGAATATTCTTGTGTCTTAAAATTCCTTTAAAAAAGAAAAAGGCCTTTTCAATCAGAGCTTAGTTCAAAAGACTGAACATAGTGAGGAGTATTGTATAATAGGAGACTGACAGACTGAGAGGACGGGGTGAGGGGTGGGGGGGGGGGGGCAAAGAGAAAGAGAGACAGACAGCTCGACCAGAACAAAGAGCCCCTTCATGACAAACCTTGTGGCAAACACACCTGTGTTATTAGAAAATACTGAGGACACGGAGAGAGAATACAAGGAAGAGAGAGAATACAAGGAGGACAAGAGAGAGAATAGAAGGAGAACAAGAGAGAGAATACAAGGAAGAGAGAGAATACAAGGAAGAGAGAGAATACAAGGAAGAGAGATAATACAAGGAGGACAAGAGAGAGAATAGAAGGAGAACAAGAGAGAGAATACAAGGAGGACAAGAGAGAGAATAGAAGGAGAACAAGAGAGAGAATACAAGGAAGAGAGAGAATACAAGGAAGAGAGATAATACAAGGAGGACAAGAGGGAAAATACAAGGAAGAGAGAGAATACAAGGAAGACAAGAGAAGAAATACAAGGAAGAGAGAGAATACAAGGACGACAAGAGAGAAAATACAAGAGAGAGAATACAAGGAGGACAAGAGGGAAAATACAAGGAAGAGAGAGAATACAAGGAGGACAAGAGAGAAAATACAAGGAAGAGAGAATACAAGGAGGACAAGAGAGAAAATACAAGGAAGAGAGAGAATACAAGAAGGACAAGAGAGAAAATACAAGGAAGAGAGAATACAAGGAGGACAAGAGAGAGAATACAAGGAAGAGAGAGAATACAAGGAGGACAAGAGAGAAAATACAAGGAAGAGAGAGAATACAAGGAGGACAAGAGAGAAAATACAAGGAGGACAAGAGAGAAAATGCAAGGAGGACAAGGAAGAGAGAAAATACAAGGAAGAGAGAGAATACAAGGAGGACAAGGAATAGAGAGAATACAGAGAACATGGGGGAGAGAGAAGGAATAGGGATATGACAACAAAGTCAAGTCAAGTCAAGAGTTTTATTTGTCACGGCATACAAGTATACAATGAAATGCGGGTGGTTTCTATTCTATTATATGTTGTACCACTGTATTGCACATCGTTGCGGGAAAGAGGTAACAGGTAACATGGTGTGACATCTCGGTATCTGTACACATGGCCGCCTAGTTATAGTTGAAAGTGGGGGTGCATAATTTTTTTTTTTTTTTTTTTTATTATTATAATTTTTTTTTTTTTTTTTTTTTGACAGGCAAGGGGTGGTTTGGAGGGGGTCCGGCACGACCCCCTCCCTAGCAGACATTTTTTTCATTTAATGAACCTGTACATGCAATTTCCTGCAATATAGAGCCTTCAATCTTGACCAATAAAGCTGCTCTTTTCACTATAAAACTCAGTTTATATTGCAGTATGATAGCCAATTACTATAATAATAATAATAATATATTAATATATATATATATATATATATATATATACTGTATATATACTGTATATTGATTTTTCGCTCTTTTATTTTTATTAAATCAATCTCCTTTCAAATAGGCCAAGTTTTTAATAAGAAAGAGAGAAAAAATACCAACAAGGAACAATAACAGGGTCTGCTGTAAATATAGCCTATTTTGTGTCTTAATTTGTTATGTTATCCTACACTTTAAGCTGTCTGATATTTCCATTACCTGTAACTCTTGGGTCTCTTTCTCTCCTTCTCTGCCTCCTCCCTGAGTCTGCACAGTCACCATATCATTCTACATTAAGGAGAGCAATACACTTATGAATACACTGAACATCATTATGAAACATTTCTATTGCACCCTTACTTACAATTCATTATGAATTGAAAATGGGGAACCCTGATGTAAACAAGACGAAAGTCTTTCTCTGGTCTGCATCCCCTTAACAATTGTGTGTATTGAGCTGTACTGTACTGTACCCATTCTGCAATCTGTTATTGATTGATTAAAAATGTTATTAACATATTGCAGAATGGGTACAATATAGTACGGCTCAATACACACAATTGTTAAGGGGATGCAGACCAGAGAAAGACTTTTGTTTTGTTTACATCAGGGTCCCCTTATTGCATTATTATTATTATAAAAAAAAAGTAAAAAAAAAAGTAAAAAAAAAATTTGGGGGGCCCTCATCACTAAAGGCCCACGGGCCGCGGCCGTCGTTAATCCGGCCCTGCTTCGAACGTTAAAATTTGCAAACGAAGTCAACGTTATCCAGCTGACGACACCACATATCTAGATATATGACAACGTTACCTAGCGGCTAGCACTAAAGCTAACGCCAACCAGAGGGAAACTTTGTTATTATTATTATTATTATTGTTTGGTATGACCAGATGGCATTTCGGGACGTGAAACACTTTTATTGTATTGCGTGGTAGAACTTCTACCACTCAATAGAAGACATGTCTAACATAAATAATCTTAACAATCATAAACAACTTACTGGAAAATCCTGCCTGCCACCAAATGACACACTTCTGTGGCCTTTATTTACACTCAGCCTACCTGCAGCCAGCGCCGTGCGCCGTCTGCTCTGCTGGGGGTGGGAGAGGCACTGGATCAAACCATATGGGGGAGCAGGGGGGGGGGGGTCGCAATCTTTGGAAACTTAAAAACGTGTTATTAAGTGTCATTGCGTATTATTAATTTGATTGAAATTACGTAGTTATGCTTAGATTTATATATTGGGGGGGGGGGGGGGGTATATCATATTTTTCATATGATCAAAAAGTGGTGGAGCAAGATCATATCCTTGCTCCCCCAAGTTCAATAGTCCTGGAGCACGTGCATCGTCTGCTCTATTGCGCAGGCGTCTATGTCTGTACATAGTTATTTACAGAGCATATAGGACATGCTAGGTAGCTTTGGTAGTGCAATACACTGTTACTGTTGCTATACTAATTTAAAGTGGCCTTTCCTTTTGGCAATAAGTGTGGGTGAGTGCGGCATGAGTGTGTGCCCGCTCATGTTAAAGTGTTAAAGTGGCTGCTAGTGCACAGCGTGCGTGTCGTGTGTGCTCAATGTAACGCGGAGATTCAGGGTTAGGGGGGGGGGGGGGGGCACACCCCAAAATCTGACCAATGAGTGACAGTTTGCTCGCGCGTGCGTTTGTTTTGGTCCGCTGTTAACACAGCCGTGTGAACACAAATGAACTATGAATCATACACATGAATCATTATAGTCCCTGTGTCTCCCTGAATCGGAACAGAGCAAACGAACTACAGGTGTGAAAACACCCTAAGACCCACAGCCAGATCACTTGGGCTGATAGGAGATGCAAGCAAGAAGTCTGACATGAAAACAGAAGGCCACCTCCACATATACTGCATCTCCAGCCAATCCCCTTCAATCACCCACCAGCATGCCATCGCACTGCGGATTACACCCCCACCTAAATTGGCTGGACAATTGGAATTAGGTGTAAGGACTGTAATTGAAATTGGATATAAAACACAAGAATTGGGATTGTAATCTGGTATAAAAAATAAGAATTGAAATTAGGAATAAAACATGAATTGGGATTGGAATTAGATATAAAACATAATAATTGCTGGGCGGCTACGTGGCGTAGTGGGCAAGGCGCTCGCCACGAATGACGGAGACGCTGGGCTTGCCTGTTCGAGCCCAGCGCTCCACATTGCTTTCAGTTTAGCTGGTCGTTCATACTAATACACATTGGCCGTATTAGGGGGTGGGAAACTGATGGGTGGGGATCGGGGGTTGTGGACAGCGACTCCTACAGGTCGGTTGGTGCGCCTGCGCAGTAGAATCAGGAAGTGTCGGGGGCAGCGTGAGCCTCCCACGCGTTACTCCTCGCCACTGAGAGATCGAGCTGCGCAGGTGAAAAGATGCGACTGCTGTTACCTCAAGTACCGGAGGGGACTTGTGCTATGTATGACTTAGTCCACATTGCAGCCGGCTTGTGGGAGGCAAGAAACAGCGTTCGTGACAGGGGAGGGTTGAATTGGATGATACGAAATTAAGATGGGAGAAAATATAGAAAATGGGAGAAAAAGTGGATAAAAAAAAAAAACATAATAATTGGAATTGGGATTTGAATTAGGAATAAATGTAAGAATTGGGATTGGAATTAAGTATCAAACATAATAAAAGGGATTGGGATTAGGTATTAAACATACGGATTGGGACTGGAATTAGGAATAAAAGGTAAGGACTGGGACAGCCTCAGGGTGTGGAGACGAGGAGGCGGACCTCACTGGGTGTCTCTTCATGTCTCAACCCGGCCAATCACACAGAACCTGCTCAGTTCCCGAGAGAATCTACTGCTGATCTCAACTGAAGGTGGTAGTTCAGAGTCTAGAGGTATAGTAATCTGATCACAACCCGGTGGACAATGTTCAGGGCCACAGTTAAGGTCAAGTGACAGCCACGTGGCCACTGTAGCCAGTTACTCAACCCGGGCCAATCACCACATAGAAAAGAAAACTGTAAAAAGGGAGGGTTCTTGACTTTTAGAAGCCTAATTGATTGCAAACTCCTCCTATAACAATCAAATGGATTTCATGCCGGTGTTTTTTGGTTGAGAAACCGAACCCCCCCTTAGCAACACTAGGGCAAATCAATGCCGTGTGAAACTCTCAAAATCACAAGCTTCTCAGGGTGGCTGTGAAGTCTGTTGTTTCAAACCCTTCATTCCAACGGTCCCGTTACCGGTTCCTACTATAACTGTAGCTGAACCACGTGGAGGTTTTTCTTCAGTGTTGTCATAGTTTCAAACCCCATCGACTTGCACTAGAATTGCTAACAGATGTGAACAGGAGGCCTGGTGCAAATTCCTCAGAAGCAAATGCACTGGAGTGAAGCCCTTCTGAAGGCATGAGCAGGGGGCTCGGTTAGTGATGATGACCCTTCTGAAGGCATGAGCAGGGGGCTCGGTTAGTGATGATGACCCTTCTGAAGACATGAGCAGGGGGCTCGGTTAGTGATGATGACCCTTCTGAAGGCATGAGCAGGGGGCTCGGTTAGTGATGATGACCCTTCTGAATGCATTAGCAGGGGGCTCGGTTAGTGATGACTCTTCTGAATGCATTAGCAGGGGGCGCGGTTAGTGATGACCCTTCTGAATGCATTAGCAGGGGGCTCGGTTAGTGATAAGGGGGCTCGGTTAGTGATGACCCTTCTGAAAGCATTAGCAGGGGGCTCGGTTAGTGATAAGGGGGCTCGGTTAGTGATGACCCTTCTGAAAGCATTAGCAGGGGGCTCGGTTAGTGATGACCCTTCTGAAGGCATTAGCAGGGGGCTCGGTTAGTGATGACCCTTCTGAAAGCATTAGCAGGGGGCTCGGTTCGTGATGATGATGACCCTTCTGAAGGCATGAGCAGGGGGCTCGGTTAGTGATGATGACCCTTCTGAAGGCATGAGCATGGGGCTCGGTTAGTGATGACCCTTCTGAAGGCATGAGCAGGGGGCTCGGTTAGTGATGATGACCCTTCTGAAGGCATGAGCAGGGGGCTCGGTTAGTGATGATGACCCTTCTGAAGGCATGAGCAGGGGGCTCGGTTAGTGATGATGACCCTTCTGAAGGCATGAGCAGGGGGCTCAGTTAGTGATGATGACCCTTCTTAACTTTGAGTTTCTTTACAAAGTCCAGTTTTGAATTACAACAGAGCAGTGCTCTTAAAATTACAGTGCATAGGAGGTAGTGAGATAAAATTTGCATAGAACCGACACATGAATTTGATAGGAAGTGTATGAAAGTAGGTAGGGTAAGAATAGTGCAGGTAAAGTACAATTTGTGTCAGGATATCCCTGATGTTTCATTGAAATGCCTGAGCAAAGAGATGTCTGTCTTTTGAAGATGTCTAGCGAGTTGGCTTCCCTGATGTTTTGGGGTAGTTTGTTCCATAGTTTTGGGGCATAGTTGATAAAGGCTGCATTACGGATCCTCTTTTGACTGTTTCTGGGAGTCTCTAGTAGTCCAGTAGCTGATGATCGCAGTGTTCTTGCTGGCCTGTAATTTATTAGAGTGTTGGCGATGTAGCTAGGTCCCTGTCCATTTAGAGCTTTGTATGTAAGGAGAAGGACCTTAAAGTCAATTCTAAATGTTACAGGAAGCCAGTGTAAAGCAGCTAAGACTCGACTAATGTGTTCTCTCCTTTTGGTTCTAGTTAGCAGTCGGGCTGCAGAGTTTTGGAATAGCTGAAGCCTCTCTGTGGTTTTCGGGAGACCTGTGAAAAGTGCATTACAGTAGTCTAACCGGCTAGATATGAATGCATGAATTAGCTTCTCAGCATGGTTTTGATTAATAAATGGTCATACTTTTGCTATATTTCTGAGATGGAAGAACAATGTTTTCGTCACTTTGTTAATATGAGAATTGAAGTTCAGTTCTGAATCTATGATAACCCCGATAATTGGGGCCGATAATTAGAATTTCAGTTTTGTTCTCGTTTAGTTTGAGGAAGTTCTTACTCATCCATTTATTTATTGCCAATAAGCAGTCTGTAATGGAGTTAATCGCTGTATCATTTGGTTCAGCAGATATGTACAGTTGTGTATCATTCGCATAACTATGGAAACCTACATTATGTTCTCTGATGATATCACCCAGCGGTAACATGTAAAGGGAGAAGAGTAAAGGACCTAAGCAACTCCCTTGTGCAACTCCATAATTGTTGTCATATATCTCAGACATAGCATTTCCTCCCTCTGATGTATGTTTTAAACCAGCTTAGCACATGTTCTGAGAAACCGACAAGGTTTTCAAGACGATCGATTAGAATATCGTGATCGATTGTATCAAATGCTGCACTGAGATCTAGCAGGATAAGGATGGAGACCTTATTCTCGTCAGAGTTTAGTCTGAGGTTACTGATTATTTTGATGAGGGCAGTTTCAGTGCTATGATATTTTCTGAATCCAGACTGAAATTCTTCTAAGATGTTGTTTTCTTCAAGAAAGGAATTAATTTGAACTGAAACTATCTTTTCAAGTACTTTACTAATGAATGGTAGGTTGGATATTGGACGATAATTTGCCATTACATTACTATCCAAGTTAGGTTGTTTTTAGTAATGGCTTTACAACTGCTGTTTTAAAGGCATCTGGGAAAATACCAGTTCTAAGGGAAGTGTTTATGATATCTAGCACAGGGCTTGAAACACTATTAAACACCCGTTTGAAGAAAGCTGTAGTACTAGGTATAGGATCAATGTCTGAGGTGGAGGAGTTACATTCTGAGACAGTTTTGCAGAGTACATCTAATGTGATGCATGTGAATCTTCTCATTGTTACATTGCACGGTTTGCTGTAACCAGCTTTATTTCCATCATGAGTAATGCTGGCCCTGATCAAGGTTATTTTGTTGTTAAAGAATAGTGCAAGTTCTTCACACATAACCGTTGATGACTGAGGAGGTGTAGGATCAGTGTTGAGTAGTAGATTAATAGCGGAAAAAAGGATTCTGGAGTTTCCAGCATTTTCTGTAAAGATTTTAGAGAAGTAGTCTTGTAGTGAAAGGGTTAACATTCTGTAGTGTGGTAGTGAAAGGGTTAAAGTCAAGGTGTCCATCTACTACCGACTACAACCAATTGTGGTCGTACTTTAGGAGTCCGGAATCCATGGCGGCTAAGTGGCGCAGTGGGCAAGGCGCTCGCCACTAACGCAGGAGATGCTGGGTTCGAGCCCAGCTCTCGGCGTTGCTTCCGGCTTGGCTGGTCGTTCATACTAATACAATTGGCAGTATTAGGGGGATCGGACGGATTAGGTGGGGATCGGACGTTGTGGACAGCGACTCCTACAGGTCGGTTGGTGCGCCTGTACAGCAGAATCAGGAAGCAACGGGGGCAGCGTGAGCCTCCCACGCAGACCCTCGCCACTGAGAGATCGCGCTGTGCAGGTGAAAAGATGCGACAGCTGCCTCCTCGTGTACCGGAGGGGACACGTGATGCAAGGCTTGGTCCACATTGAAGCCGACCAGTGGGAGGCATGGTCTAACAACGTTCGAGACAGGGGAGGGTAGAATTGGATAACACGAAATTGGGATGGGAGAAAAATATAGAAAATGGGGAGAAAAAGTAGATAAAAAAAAAAATTTTCAGGAATCCAAAAATCTGATCCAGCGTCCAGGGTTAACCCTTTCACTGCCACACTACCAAACGGTTAACCCTTTCACCACGACAATACAGAAGGTTAACCCTTTCACTACCACACTACATAAGGTTAACCCTTTACTATCACACTACCGTCTGTAGTGTGATAGTAAAGGGTTAACCTTCTGTAGTGTGGTAGTGAAAGGGTTAAGGAGATCCAGCGTCCAGGGCTAAGGACCAGGGTTAAGGACCAGGGTTAAGGACCAGGGACACGTGACGACCTGATCAGTGTCCCTACAGATTTAGCGGCGTGTCTCGTGTCTCTTCACTTAGCACCTGTGTGTACTTTTCCACCCCGGTGTGGAGAAACACTCTCCACCAGTGTGTCGCATTCATCAGATGAACATTCCTAGAGGGGCATGACCGAGCGATTTCGGCGACAACCCGAGATAAGGATCAAACGTTAATATATTCCTCGTCGAGAGTCTCCCTTCCTTCTCTCTCTTGGTCTAGTGTTTGTCTTTTCACGCCACCTCCCAAAAGGCAAACAGGTGTTTCTGCAACAGTGTGTTTACCCAGCATGCTCAGTGTGTTTACCCAGCATGCTCAGCGTGTCTACAGTGAAACATGTTGAAGTGGAGAGAGCTTTCAGGAGGAAACGTGGTCTCTCTTGACATTGTGGAGGTGTGTGTGTGTGTGTGTGTGTGTGTGGGGGGGGGGGGGGTAATGAGCTTTGTCATCAGTGTGGATAATATGTCTTTGTTGCAATCTGTCCTGTGTAATCATATGTAGGAACAGAGACACAGGTCAAAGGTCAGCCCCCTCTGAGGCAATGGTGTACAGACTACAAAAAGCTTCACTGGTATTGCAATAAGTGCTTAATACAAGCATACATGTGGACGCACACACATGAAGATGACAGGTAGATGTTGTGAAATGACTGAAACTGCTGCTTGTCCGTTTGTACCTTCGAGAGATGTGAGAGACAGACAGACAGACAGACAGACAGACAGACTGACTGACAGACTGACGAGAGTGAGAGAGAAAGAGAGAGAGAGACAGAGAGAGAGAGAGACAGAGAGAGAGGGGGGGCATGTGTTGACAGATGAGCCAATTAGACAAAAACAGACACAAAGTGATGAAAAGTAATCAAGTACTGAGTCCTGACCATCTACCAGACAAGAAATAATATGAGACGGACGGACGGACGGACGGACGGACGGACGGACGGACGGACAGACAGACAGACAGACAGACAGACAGACAGACAGACAGACAGACAGACAGACAGACAGACAGACAGACAGACAGACAGACAGACGTGCACAATGCAGCTTTAGCCATAACAGAAAACAAAAAGCCGGATTTAAGCAAACGAGGGGAAGGTCATCTTGAGCCTCTGTCTGATGTACCCCTTCTTCAAATAGGCTGTTTATGTAATCTCTCAGAGCGGGACCGGTCCCATTCAGGGCACTGTCATTAGAGGACCCAGACAATAGGCCTCAGATAGCGTTTAGCGCGCCCCCACCGCCAATCTGGCCTCATGTCAGAAACACAGGCAAGAATAACATCCCATATCCCTACGTGTGCGGTCCATGAGATATGAAACGTTTACTTCATCTAGTTATTAAAGCCTTTATTGTTGTAACATACCTTCACCCCCCCCCCCCCCCCCCACATACCAGTTATTAAAGCCTTTATTGTTGTAACATACCTTCACAACCCCCCCCCCCCCCCCCACACACCTACCAGTTATTAAAGCCTTTATTGTTGTAACATACCTTCATATTCAAAAAAGGAGTAATAAAATCCAACCTAAGAACATTCTCGTGATGTTGGACAATATCTGTGAACAGGAACAACTCTCTCTGTGACGTCATCATCAGACATAGCTTCCTGGAGGAGTCTAGTTTTTTACCAATAAACTTGCATTCTTCCACGATCTGATTGGCCACTGACGTTTATGGTCATGTGACATCTGCGCCAATCGCGTGACGCCTGTTTCTGCGCCTATTTCCGCCTCTAACAGCCTGCAAACTACCTAACGCCTAGTTCTATCACTGGTTAAGCTTAGGCGACTCTTTCGAAGTTGGTTACGGTTAGAGTTTGGAATCAGGGCTGGTGTTCTATCGCCCTGCTCTAAGACTAAGACAAACTCTAACCTTAACCAACTTCGAAAGAGTGCCTAAGCTTAACCAGTGATAGAAACAGGCGTCACGCGATTGGCGCAGATGTCACATGGCCAGAAACATCAGTGGCCAATCAGATTGCGGAAAAATTCAAGTTTGTTGGTAAAAGACTACACGCTTCCTGGAGAGGCCCCCATCCATGTCTGGGAGGCTTGTTTTCTCCACTCAAAAGAATGCTTCTTGGGTTTTACACCCAAATGAGCTTAGTAGTACAGCTTCTTGGGTTTTACACCCAAATGAGCTTAATACAGCTTATTGTGTTTTACACCCAAATGAGCTTAGTACAGCTTATTGGGTTTTACACCCAAATTAGCTTAGTACAGCTTCTTGGGTTTTATACCCAAATTAGCTTAGTACAGCTTCTTGGGTTTTACACCCAAATTAGCTTAGTACAGCTTCTTGGGTTTTACACCAAAATTTGCTTAGTACAGCTTCTTGTGTTTTACACCCAAATGAGCTTAGAACAGCTTCTTGGGTTTTACACCCAAATTAGCTTAGTACAGCTTCTTGGGGTTTACACCCAAATGAGCTTAGTACAGTTTATTGGGTTTTACACCCAAATTAGCTTAGTACAGCTTATTGGGTTTTATACCCAAATGAGCTTAGTACAGCGTCTTGTGTTTTACACCCAAATGAGCTTAGTACAGCATCTTGTGTTTACACCCAAATGAGCTTAGTACAGTTTCTTGGGTTTTACACCCAAATGAGCTTAGTACAGCAATGCATCTTGGGTTTTACACCCAAATGAGCTTAGTACAGCATCTTGTGTTTACACCCAAATGAGCTTAGTACAGTTTCTTGGGTTTTACACCCAAATGAGCTTAGTACAGCATCTTGGGTTTTACACCCAAATGAGCTTAGTACTGCTTCTTGGGTTTTACACCCAAATGAGCTTAGTACCGCTTCTTGGGTTTTACACCCAAATGAGCTTAGTACCGCTTCTTGGGTTTTACACCTAAATTAGCTTAGTACAGCTTCTTGGGTTTAACACCCAAATGAGCTTAGCTTAGTACAGCTTACTGGGGTTTACACCCAAATTTGCTTAGTACCACTTCTTGAGCTGTACACCCAAATTAACTCAGTACAGCTTCTCGAGTTTTACACCCAAAGATGTAGACCCAACAAATACTAAAATCTTCTATAACCACATGAATATCTTATAACGGCGTATTATCTCCAGATTAGCTTCCTTAGATAAAAGAAGATCATTGAGGTGCCCCTGTGTGTATAAACAGAGCATCTAGTCCATAAATGCACGGTCATTTAGCTATTTTTACGACTATGTGGCCAATTAAAACACAACACTTATATGACATAATATCAACTGATTTTACAACCACTACAACTTAAATAAATGAAGCGAAATTGTTATATAATTTAACCATTTACAAAAAGGTAAATGATAATCCAGCTGCTCTTGTTTTCAATGATTCACTGCCCAAACACACCACAGCGTTATCTGTTTACATAGTGATGAAACAGTGAAACAGAGTTTTATAATTAGTGTGTTATTGGTTATATGATGATATAGTTAACATATTAAGCATTATTAAATCAGAACCTTCAGTAACAATAGACAATGGACAACAATCTGACTCCCACCTAAACGGCACGGACTACAACGCATAACGCATAGGCGTATATCACGCCAGTTAGGGTACCTTATGTATACTGCACCTGTGCATACTGTATACTTTACTTATTCATAGTATATATTTAGATTCTAGTGTTTATTGAAATCATATTTATTGTAATGTATAATATAACTGATGGGGCATACAGACCCTCATCTGCACCTTTGATCACACTGCCTACTTGCTCAGATATAGGCAGTGTAAACAATATAATTAACTCTGAATTTCTACTGTACTATAATTGTATTGCCTGTATTTATGTCTTTCTACTATTACCCTGCCCATAGCTGTACCTCCCCTCCCCCATGCTGCTATGATGCCTGAATTCCCCCAAGGGATCAATAAAGGAATATCTTATTGTTACAAAGGGTCAGATTAAACCGAATATATATATTTATTGCTTGAGATCCCATGTATAATATTTGTATATCGTCTGATATCCCTTGTATATTCTTTGTATATATACACGGAATATCCCTTTACCTAGGTACAGGCCAGACCATAATATTCGTTCTCCTATTGGACAGCGACCCCCCTAGGCGCCACGGCCATACCCCCAATGTCTAGTTCAAAGTCACCGCTAAGACATGTCTCAACATGCCCAGTTTTGCGCAGTAATACGAGACAGAAATAAGGTTGGCACTAGGTTATTCACCATACGTATAAATACGGCGCAGGTGAATACAGCAGTTAGTTACCCTCAAACGAGTTACCCTCAAACGTTAAAGCCTTCACCACGAGTCAACGACCAAGTGAAGTGAGCAACTTTGCGTCTAAATAGAGCACTTATAACCGCGTGCAAATAGGATAGTAAAGTGTCAGAGCTTAGTGAAATAACGTCAAGTTCGACCTAGTTAATGTGAAGTACCGTGCACAGGAGAATCTACACCGGTGAATGCAGAGCCTTTTCCGGCTGGATTATTATTGCTTTGGTACCGTGGCTGCTGGAGCAGAGAACCGTCTACCCCACTGCTGTGTGGGATCTACCCGTGAGGAGCATCACTCGAGCCCGTCTCTAGGAAGAGGCTGGCTGGCTTTCACCTATGCTGTCGCGCATACTTGGATTATAGCTGCTGCTTTCGTCTGCCGATCGAGGGGAGTATATGTACCGCCTCCCGTAGCTGGAGCTTACTGATTCCTCGTTGATCCAGACTTTTGCATTCGAACATTCCTCTCCCCTGCTGGCTTACAACCGGAGGGAACCCCTTAGTATCTCCAGCTGACCTACGAGTGTGCCTTATATAATTCTTATGCTACAGGTGGTATTAATTATCCCCATCGTAATATGCTCATGGACTTACGCTCTTGACCTATTCATGCACATTCTTCGCCTTACAAGCGCAACTCTAATTCTTAATAAATGTAAGATAATCTTGGTGCTCTTCTAATAAATATTATAAACAGTACTTTCTTGTTAAGCCGTGTTATTGTGGGGGTGTTCATCACATATACCTGTGTACTGTATGGCCAGTAGTAATGTACATAACGCAGTAGTGGTTTAATGATACCATACTTATTCAATACAGTCAGGGAATTGTACCCCTCAGTTACACTTATCTTATCTTAGATTCAACACTGCGATTAGTTTGATTCCATCCTGTGCGAGGAGGGAGTTAGGACGTCGCCATGGTTACCTGTGTGAGGAGGGAGTTAGGACGCCATGGTTACCTGTGTGAGGAGGGAGTTAGGACGCCATGGTTACCTGTGTGAGGAGGGAGTTAGGACGCCATGGTTACCTGTGTGAGGAGGGAGTTAGGACGCCATGGTTACCTGTGTGAGGAGGGAGTTAGGACGCCATGGTTACCTGTGTGAGGAGGGAGTTAGGACGCCATGGTTACCTGTGTGAGGAGGGAGTTAGGACGCCATGGTTACCTGGGGAGTGGGCGGCTCTACTTTGCGTTTCTTCTTCTGGTTCTGCTTGTTGGTCCTGGGGTAGACGGTGAGGGCCTCCTGCCACCTGCAGAAACCAAGGTCAAAAGGTCAACGTCTTCATCTCAAAGTGACGGTGGTGAGAACAACACTAATGCCTCTTTTCCATTGTATGGTACCTACTCGACTCTACTCTACTCGCTTTTGGTACCTGGTACTTCGTTCGTTTTCCACTGCAGGTAGTACCCGCCGTCAGTGTAGCTGGCCGTCATAGCGAGGGGGCCGTGATGTCAACTTCAACGCGACACACACACACACACATATCGTAGCTAGCTATAAAGCTATGAAGATACCTTCACAGTGACTCTGCATCATTTATTGATGAAACAAAACCAACAGCAACACAATTGCTATGAAGATACCTTCACAGTGAGTCATTTATTGATGAAACAAAATCAACATCAACACCAAGAACAAAGAGTTTAGTCTCTCAAAAAAGATTGCAAATTTTGTTAGCTTACGTGTAGTTAGCTAATAAGGCACTGGTATCATAGAATAGAATAGAAATACTTTAATCATCCCGATTTGTAGTCAAATTTCCCTCGGGATGATTCAAGTATTTCTATTCTATGATACCAGTGCCTTATTAACTAACTACAAGTAAGCTAACAAAATTTGCGATCTCTTGCACGCTATGTACGCTAGCCGCAATGCTAACTATTATAATGGTAAATCCCAGTCACATTAGCACGTAAGCTAACAAAATTAGCTATCTTTTTGAGAGACTAAACTCTTTGTTCTTGGTGGTAAATTGTGTTGATGTTGGTTTTGTTTCATCAATAAATGAGGCAGAATACACAGTGAAAAATGTATCCTTTTTTGTTTATTGCACTTTGTTCTTGCTGCAAACAAATAATGAATGCTAATGTTTAGTAGTTGCGAGTCTATTTAAAGATGGCGGTTTTGTGTTTTCATTTGTGGAGGACGTTCCCCTGTGTAGCGCAATGATAACGTAGTGACGATTCTCTCTTCTGACCAATCAGTGGTCTACAGTGTTTCATGTCACTTTTTTGGTATCACTTCTACCCGCTTGGAACCTCGAAAAAGCAGGTACTAAAAAAGTACCCGGTACCAGGTACTATCCGAAAATGTTGGCAATGGAAAACCGAAAAGGCAGAGTAGAGTAGGTACCATGCAGTGGAAAAGCGCCATAAATGCAGACCAAACAAACCTGCGGTGGCGTCAGAAGACACTTTTTGTTTACACCAGTGTAAACAATAACACCTCCCAGAGGTGACCTGGCCGTGACCTTTAACACATTGGGCGCCAGCCATTAGCCTTATCCTTGTAGCTAACGTGCCAGGTTTCCATAGCATATTTTCACAGTGCGTCACTATGTATGGAGAGCTATATCTATATTCTATATTATAGCTATGGAGACAATACTATGGTCATTTGACAGTGATTTTCTTCCGTCGAACATGCAAAAAAGAGATAATTTTTTCATGTATACGTTTGTGCGTTATCCAGTGGTGAATATTGTATAATTTAAGAGTGATCCGGGATAATTCCTGAAAAGCTGAGTTATAGGGCGCTACGTGAATTCTGATATAAGTGTTGGCGTTTCTTGCCTGGACACGCTACCATTTCCAAATCAAATAGTTTTTTTATGCTTTGATGGCCAGTAACTGCATTTGTTTTGAACCCCACACACACTGATCAGCTGGATCGATATGAAAACATTGTACGATCAAGCTGAAATTGACGTCACAGATAGTCCTTACCTTTGATCAGGGGGTATTCCAAAAAGAATATTCCAATTGTCTGATCGCGATTTCCAGTATTGGTGTCCATCTGGTCCCGGACATAATTTGGCACAACTTATGGATAGAGTGTGCCAGATGCGTTTTCGAAGTGGTCGGATGAAGCGATTTACTCGGCTCCGTCTAAATATAGCGCTTGGAGACATTTGAGTGTAACACAGGGTTTGATATAAGGTTTCAAAGGGTGTGCGACACTGCCATCTGGCAGGATGCGGCCGGTATTGCACTTTGGCGATCTCAAAATCCTTTCCTATGGCAACACCGAGGTCAGTGGATGAATAATGAATACAAATATTGAAGAAAAAAAAAAAAAAAAAAAAAAAACGAGATATCTCGGGTCTGGCATCCAACGCATTGGGCGAGTTAACACGACTTATCTCGGGTTTGGTGCCGAATGTGTTAAGACACTTTTTAAACCAGTTTAAACAATAACACCTCCCAGAGGTGACCTGGTCGTGACCTTTCACAGGACTGACAGGAGCTGGGCGCTCGTTATTATAGCTTGTTATATGAATATGAGGAGGAATATGTTGATATTTATCTGCTGGGTTAAAGGCCCTGTGATCATAAAATCACTAAAGATAATATGGGTTAAAGGCCCTGTGATCATAAAATCAGAAGATTAACAGAAGAGCTCAACAGAAGAGGGGGACAAACTAAGGGGAAGGAAATCAGAGGGACATATACCTCTATCGTATAGAGCAGGGGTCTCAAACTCGCGGGCCGCTGGATGATATTTTGCGGCCCCCTACTTGACATCAAAGTTTAGTGTTAGTGCGGCCTGCGCGCAACTTTGTGCCGCGTCGTTGTGCGAGTTGGATGTTTTATTTATTTGATCACTTGTAGGCTACCATAGCGCAGCTCATGAGTCAGCAACGTTACGTTAGTGACTTGGTTGAAACGTGATTCCGGAGTGATACCAAGTGGAAGGAAAATATATCCAGTGCGTATGGCAGGCATCCTCAAAAATTCTCCGCTATCTCCTCTGCAAGCAGTGCTCTGCCTGTCCGGCTGCACTGCCCCACTGTCTGTGTCTGTCTACTCTGGTCCAATCACATTCAGCGTCCCGTCAGCGTTTCCCCCCCCCCCCCCACCCACAGTCTACGAATCAGAGACAGAGTAGGGCGGGTCTTCACGGAATGCGTGTTGTCTCTTTCAACGGGTCCGAGTCAGAGCGAGAGTTGACAGCGCATCTACAGGTAGTCTAATCTGCAGGTACTGTAGCTAGTAGCCTCGTTCCCAGTTGTATCTCCGTGAGATAAATGTAGCTAGTAGCCTCGTTCCCAGTTGTATCTCCGTGAGATAAATGTAGCTAGTAGCCTCGTTCCCAGTTGTATCTCCGTGAGATAAATGTAGCTAGTAGCCTCGTTCCCAGTTGTATCTCCGTGAGATAAATGTAGCTAGTAGCCTAGTTTCGCCAGCAGGCAGTTAGTAGAAAAATGTGGCATGTTCAAAGATGGCCAGTAAAAGAAAAGTAGACAGTGAAAATCGCTGCAATTCAAAGGTGAATGGACTGAAAAATATGCGCGCATCCTCCCAGCACCAAACCAATGTGCCTAATTATGCCAAGAAACGGTAGCTCTTGTGAAGAGCGGCATATTTGAAACGCCACTACAAAACAAAACAGTTATTTTGTTGCAACCTTTCCTCAAAATTCAGTGCTAAGAACCACAAAAATAAATGGAATGAAATCATCATATCAAGCTGCAAGCAGAATTATTGTTAAATCTATGTCACAACGAGAAAAAGTGTTATGCGGATAACATTCAAATCTTAAATTGTACCATTATGTTCCTGTTTAGACAACAAACATAATGCTAATGATGCACTTTTGTTAAGATAATTGGGTGACCATTCTCGATCACTGTACTCCGGTCCCATTAATAGTTTAACGCTGTTCAGATTGCGTCAAAGAATAGACGCGTCCCAGTGACCTGTGACCTGTGCTAAAGGTCTTGGGAATTGTATTAATTTTGTAGTTTTCACATTTTCACCTTTTAATTTTAAACCAATGCTGCCATCTACTGACAACAGAAAGTGTTGTGTAAGTTATAGTATAACGTCAACTTGAGACCCGCACTTCCGTAAACACCGTCGCCCAAAACACATTCTAGAGATTCCCACTTTTTACTGGTACATAGGTTCATATCCAATAGTCTTTAGATGACTAAATATAGATGAATACTCATGAAATTTGATATATATATTCTAAAATAAGTCTAATTTCACTCCATCTACCTGTCGACATGAAATTCCCAAACGCTGACGGTAAGAAAAAGCCTGGATGTCGCGCAAAATGGGGCGTGACCGAATTTGGTCCCAGACAATAAGAGTGACTGAGATTGGTCTACGTTCTGTTAGCACTTACATATTGATAAGTGAGAGACTGAGCGGGTCAGGGAGAGAGATAGAGAGCCACTGAGCGGGTCAGGGAGAGAGAGAGAGAGAGAGAGAGAGAGAGAGAGAGAGAGAGAGAGAGAGAGAGAGAGAGAGAGAGAGAGAGAGAGAGAGAGAGACTGAGCAGGTCAGGGAGAGAGAGACTGAGCGGGTCAGGGAGAGAGAGAGAGAGAGACACTGAGCGGGTCAGGGAGAGAGAGAGAGAGAGACACTGAGCGGGTCAGGGAGAGAGAGAGTGAGAGGCTCGTCCAACAAAACGTGAAAAAAAGAAAGTGGAGCGATCATCGTCCTCAGCCGGCCAAGCCCCCGCCAGGACCGGCATGTTGGCAGGACGGGGGAGGAGACAGGGGAGCGGGTGGCAGCAGAGGGGAGGTCGGGATGAGGGGACTGGGATAGAGGAGGGAGGGAGGGAGGGAGGGAAGGAGGGGGAGGGAGGGAGGGAGGGAGGGAGGGAGGGAGGGACTTTGCTAAGAATAGCAGTGTAAAAAGTGTGTAGCGTCTGCAGCGCAGGCATCGGACAACGAGGTGCAGGAGGCTGGATGAGGAGGGAGAGAGGGAGGGAGGGAGGGAGGGAGGGAGGGAGGGAGGGAGGGAGGGAGGGAGGGAGGGAGCAGGAGGCTGGATGAGGAGGGAGAGAGGGGAGGGAGGGAGGGAGGGAGGGAGGGTGCAGGAGGCTGGATGAGGAGGGAGAGAGAGGGAGGGAGGGTGCAGGAGGCTGGATGAGGAGGGAGAGAGAGGGAGGGAGGGTGCAGGAGGCTGGATGAGGAGGGAGAGAGAGAGGGAGGGAGGGAGGGTGCAGGAGGCTGGATGAGGAGGGAGAGAGAGGGAGGGAGGGTGCAGGAGGCTGGATGAGGAGGGAGAGAGAGAGGGAGGGAGGGAGGGTGCAGGAGGCTGGATGAGGAGGGAGAGAGAGGGAGGGAGGGTGCAGGAGGCTGGATGAGGAGGGAGGGAGGGAGGGTGCAGGAGGCTGGATGAGGAGGGAGAGAGAGAGGGAGGGAGGGAGGGTGCAGGAGGCTGGATGAGGAGGGAGAGAGAGAGGGAGGGAGGGAGGGTGCAGGAGGCTGGATGAGGAGGGAGGGAGGGAGGGTGCAGGAGGCTGGATGAGGAGGGAGAGGGAGGGAGGGAGGGAGGGAGGCTGGATGATGAGGGAGAGAGGGAGGGTGCAGGAGGCTGGATGAGGAGGGAGAGAGAGAGGGAGGGAGGGAGGGGAGGGAGGGAGGGAGGGAGGGAGGCTGGATGATGAGGGAGAGAGGGAGGGTGCAGGAGGCTGGATGAGGAGGGAGAGAGGGAGGGAGGGAGGGAGGGAGGGAGGGAGGGAGGGAGGGAGGCTGGATGATGAGGGAGAGAGGGAGGGTGCAGGAGGCTGGATGGAGGAGGGAGGGAGGGAGGGAGGGAGGGAGGGAGGGAGGGAGGGAGGGAGGGAGGGTGCAGGAGGCTGGATGAGGAGGGAGAGAGGGAGGGTGCAGGAGGCTGGATGAGGAGGGAGAGAGGGGGAGAGGGAGGGAGGGAGGGAGGGAGGGAGGGAGGGAGGGAGGGAGGGAGGGTGCAGGAGGCTGGATGAGGAGGGAGAGGGAGGGAGGGAGGGGAGGGAGGGAGGGAGGGAGGGAGGGAGGGAGGGAGGGAGGGTGCAGGAGGCTGGATGAGGAGGGAGGGAGGGGGAGAGGGAGGGAGGGAGGGAGGGAGGGAGGGAGGGAGGGAGGGAGGGTGCAGGAGGCTGGATGAGGAGGGAGAGGGAGGGAGGGAGGGAGGGAGGGAGGGAGGGAGGGAGGGAGGGAGGGAGGGAGGGAGGGAGGGTGCAGGAGGCTGGATGAGGAGGTCCACAGTCTGAGGGGTTATTGACAGAACACAGAGGGGCGTGTCGCTGGGCCTTGTGTTTGATGAAGCCAGACCAGCGTGTGGCGAGAGAGGCAGGGGGGAGAGGCATTTACATTTAGTCATTTAGCTGAGGCTTTTATCCAAAGCGACTTACAAGTTCTGTACGACAAGTCATCAGGAAGGGCACAACTCTATCAGCTGAGTAACAATGTTCATCAAAGTGTTGAGTGCTACAGTGTAGGTTAGTTTATTAGGACAAGTGCATGACAGTAAGGTTAGTTATAGGTTAGTTAGGGTGGGAGAGGCAGGGGGGAGGCAGGGGGAGAGGCAGGGGGGGGGGGGGGGGAGAGAGAGAGGCAGGGGAGCAGCAGTGGAGGAATGTGCCCCGTCATTGCAGTGTAGATTACAGAGCGCGCTCTTGGACTGCACTGCCTGAAGGAGGCACCAGGGGGCAGAGCGATGATGGGAACAGTCTTCTCCAGCAGCCTGGCAGACTGACTCAAGACCACAGAGCAAAGACAGGAGGAGACGCATGGATCTCTCAAAAAAGGAGAAATTAGTTTGCAACATCTTAAAGTGGCACTTTATCTCACACACGTCCAAAGACCGCTTTGCACACATTCATTTAGTTTGACAGTTATTGAGAGTAAATTAGTTATATATGAATATGGCCACCAGTAATGTCATCGGGGACATTGAATCCTTGTGTTGTTAATTACAGCTCAATTAAATAATAAAGTAACAGTCCCTATAAGACAAGGTGTTGCTTTTTTACATCGTTCCATTGAGCTGTAATTAACACAACGCAAGGATCCAATGCCCCCATGACATCACTGGTGGTGGCCACACTATAATAACCGTGAAACTAAATTAATGTGTGCAAATCGGTGCGCATAATCGGTGAGAGATTATGTGCAAAATAAATCAGTTTTCTTTTGGTGAAGTGCCCCTTTAAACGAGAAGGTCCCTAACGAGAGAGGTGGATCTTCTCACCCGTTGATGATGTCTTTGCACTCGGCCCGTATGAAGTGCTCCTTGTCGGGGGTGAGGAGGCACAGGGAGCTCTTCTGCCCCGTCCTGGTCTCCCCGTCGACCACATCAGAGCACTGGTTCATGTTGATGGTCCCCTGGGGCAGTGTGCTGGGCTGGAAGAGAGACAGGATTCATGTATTTATTTATTCATGTTTTTTTTTGTTTTTGTTTAGTTTACTCAGTTTATTTGATCAGGGACAGTGCATATCAATCAACAGTTATTCACTTATAAATTAATACAAATTAAAAACTGTAAATATGCCAATGTGTTTATCTATGTATTTATTTATTTATGTATTTATTTATGTATTTATCTATGTATTTATTTATCTATGCATTTGTTTATTTATGTATGTATGTATGTATTTATCTATTTATTTATGTATTTATCTATGTATGTATGTATTTATTTATGATTTATTTATTTATCTATGTATTTATCTATGTATTTATCTATGTATTTGTCTATGTATTTGTCTATGTATTTATCTATGTATTTATTTATTTATGTATTTATCCATGTATTTATTTATTATTCTTTTGATTTTTTTTATCCACTTTTTCTCCTCTTTTAAATTTTTTTTCTCCCATCCCAATTTCGCTGTACCAATTCTCGCCTCCTGTCTTGAACGTTGCTCGCATATGCCCCCCACTGGCCGGTTGTAGGGAGGATAAAAGCCTTGCATCACCTCCCCTCCGATACACGAGGAGGCAGCCTGTCATATCTTTTCACCTGCCAGCGCGGACTCTCATTGGCAAGGTGTAACGTGTGGGAGGCTCAGGCGTCCCCCAACCGACCTGTATGAGTCGCTGTCCACAACGTCCAGATTACCACCCATCGACTTCCACCCGCTAACTCTGCCAATTGAGTTAGTATGACGGCCGGCCCAAGCCAGAGGCAACGCCGACAGCCGGATTCGAACCCGGTGTCTCTTGCGTTGGTGACGAGCGCAATGTCCGCTGCACCACCCAGCCGCCCTTCCATGTATTTATTTATGTATTTATTTATGTATTTATCTATGTATTTATTTATGTATTAGCATTCCTCATTGAAACCAAGGGGCACAGCTAGCTGCAAGCCTTATGCTAGTATTGCCCCTTGAGGAATGCTAATAAAAGCTAACGTGCCATTTCTGGGAAACGGAATAAATACACAAATAAAGGGTAATAAACAGGACATCATATGTGAGTGTAACGGATATGTACCGCGATAGTGTGACTATGGTACATAGAAGTAAAACTCACTCCCCAGAGGCATCCAAACTGAGCGCTTAGAGAGGATATCCTTTCTTGGCGCAGCGGTTTGTGATGTCGCCCGCAGTGTGGACGCCCGGGGTTCGACTCCCACTCAAAGCATGGTCGAAGTGTTTGGCAGGTACAGCGTTGTACCGGCTACAGTGGTGCCGTTTGACCCGGATGCCTGAGTGGTGCGAGTTTAGGGGGGGTGAATGTAACGGATATGTACCGCGATAGTGTGACTACGGTACATAGAAGTGGTCGAAGTGTTTGGCAGGTACAGCGTTGTACCGGCTACATGAGCACGTAATCCATTTTTACATTTAGTCATTTAGCTGAACGCTTTTATCCAAAGCGACTTACAAGTTCTGTACGACAAGTGAGCAGGAAGGGTACAACTCTTACAGCTGAGTAACAATGATTGTTCATCAAACAGAAACAATGCTGAAACTTGGGTGCTGCAATGTTGAATGTTTTTGTTCCGTCACACATCCTTCCTCCGACAGGAACGGCCGAGCCGCCACGGTGGCGCAAAAAGCACGGCGTGCGCGTCGACGGGGCGCTCCGTACGCAGGTAAGACATTCTCACACACACACAACCGCAAACATAATCTGCGCAAGCAAGTTGTTTATCCTGCTGCCACACAAGCACCCGGATGAACTTCTGTGAAAAGAACCGTCTGTTCTCTGAATAAAAACACTACGAGTTCACACGGGTTCACACAAAGAGTGTTTGATTTCACCTTCATCTCAAACGCCTCGCAGCGATGACTAGACACAAACATGACTAGACGACACACCATCCATCATCAACCGTAGACGTAGACAACAAGGTGCAGGACCGCCGGAATAATAGTGGTTTGTGTGTTTGTGTGCACGCCTGGAGGGTTTATCATGGAGGTTTATGTAAAGGGCACAGTGGCTGTGTGTGTGTGTGTGTAGACACAGCTCATGTACTGTGTGAATGGACGATTGTTGGCCTGGCGTGGGACAGATAAGAGGAT
This sequence comes from Notolepis coatsorum, assembly GCF_963971535.1. NCBI lineage: Eukaryota > Metazoa > Chordata > Actinopteri > Aulopiformes > Paralepididae > Notolepis > Notolepis coatsorum. The sequence continues at coordinate 17,217,607 of NC_140174.1, read as the reverse complement.
CTGTTGGTATTAAGCCTTTTAACAAAGTCACTGAATGAACCTCTGTTGTACTCGCTGGCTGAACGCTGAAAGGACTCCTCATTGTGTGCACGTGCCAATCAAACACTCGTAGGACATTTGGACACATGGAAAGACGGCCCCTTTAAGAGCACTTATCCACAAGGGTTAATAATATACTTCTGGAATATGACTTTTGATGTCTGCTCTCCAAATGACTGAAAATGGAGAAATTGGAGAATGCCAGACGAGCGGACGTTGACGGAGGGACTTGTATTTTACTCAATGAAGTAACACAAGCACCGCATAACCAGTAACCACTAGGCGCTTTGCTTCTAGCTGCCTCCTCTGGACTCAAAATACAGGCCGAATTACAGGCACCAGGATGCCACATACAGGTTCCAAGCAGTCAGTAAAAAGGAGACGCAGATGATAAATTACAGCCGTCGGTGGATAGAGAACAGATTAGGAGATAGAGCGGCGGAACCAAATTAAAAGGTACGGGGTTCACGTTCAGCTAAGTGGCGAATTAAAGCCGGCTTCCTCGGCCAGGCTGAGCGTCATAACCACAGCCTGTCAGTCACGCAGACGGCCACGCCCCTGGATGGTCTTTCATGTGGACAGAGAAGTCAATGGTTAACCGTGTGTGGTGATCCCTCCCCCCCCCCCCGTCTGCCCCCGCTGCTGAGTTTCATCCTCAATTAATTTAAGGTCGCCTACTGCAGTGGCTCTCCACCGGTGGTACTTGGGCCGCCTGCTGGTGGTACTTGGAGAATTTTTTTTTTTTAATTAAAAAAATATTATAACAGTATTATAACACATTTGCTTTCAGTTTAGCTGGTCGTCCGTACTAATACACATTGGCCGTATTAGGGGGTGGGAAACTGATGGGTGGGGATCGGGCGTTGTGGACAGCGACTCCTACAGGTCGGTTGGTGCGCCTGCGCAGTGGAATCAGGAAGTGTGGGGGCAGCGTGAGCCTCCCACGCGTTACTCCTCACCACTGAGAGATCGAGCTGCGCAGGTGAAAAGATGCGACTGCTGTTACCTCAAGTACCGGAGGGGACTTGTGCTATGTATGACTTAGTCCACATTGCAGCTGGCTTGTGGGAGGCAAGAAACAGCGTTCGTGACAGGGGAGGGTTGAATTGGATGATACGAAATTGGGATGGGAGAAAAATATAGAAAATGGGAGAAAAAGTGGATACAAAAAAATATATATTCCTAGGCGGCTGGGTGGCGCAGCGGAGATTGCGCTCGTCACCAACGCAAGAGACTCCGGTCTCAAATCCGGGTGTCAGCATTGCCTCCGGCTTGGGCCGGCGGTCATACTAACTCAATTGGCAGAGTTAGAGGGTGGAAGTTGTGGACAGGTCGGTTGGGGGACGCCTGCACAGCAGACAGGAAGTAGCGGGGGTAGTGTGAGCCTCCCACGCGTTACACCTCGCCACTGAGAGTCTGCGCTGGCAGGTGAAAAGATGTGACAGGCTGCCTCCTCGTGTACCGGAGGGGACACGTGATGCAAGGCTTCTATCCTGCCTACAACCGACCAGTGGGGGGCATAGTCGAGCAACGTTCAAGACAGGGGAGGGGAGAATTAGAAATACGAAATTGGGATGGGAGAAAAATTGAAAAAATAAGGAGAAAAAGTGGATAAAAAAAAAGATAAGATATTCCTAATATTCTTCCCCTTGGGGCAATTCAGGCATCATAGCAGCATGGGGGAGGGGAGGTACAGGTAGTAGAAGACTAATAAAAATAGAATAAAAAGGCAGTGTAAACAATATAATTAACTCTGGACATGTGCATATGGGAAACACGGTGCGAGATGAGGGTATGTATGCCCTCTCAGTTACACACATGCTCTAGTGTTTTTTTTTTATTTTTTTTTTTTTAATCTTTTCCCCCCTCCTTTTCCCTCTGTTTTTCTCCCATCCCAATGTTATGCCAATTCCCAATCCCCTTCCTGGTCGCTGCGCACCTACCCCCTACAGTCGGTCTGGGAGAGTGGATGCTATCACATGCTTCCTCCGACACATGTGTAGCCAATCAACCGCTTCTTTTCACCTGGCAGCGCGGACTCTCACTGAGAGGGTGTAACGTGTGGAAGGATCCCACTACCCTCCTTAGATCCTTCCCTCGCTGAACAGGCGCCCCGACCGAACTGTAGGAGTCGCTGTTTTACAACGACAGGGACCCACCCACTGGCTTTCCCACCCTCTAACACTGCCAATTGTGTTAGTACGACGGCCGTCCAAGCCGGAAGCAACGCCGAGAGCTGGGCTCGATACCAGTATATCCTGCGTTGGTGGCGAGCGCCTTGCCCACTGCGCCACCCGGCCACCTCATGCTCTAGTGTTTTATCCTATCCACTAGCCTAGCCTAGCTTAAAACTCTGGGGGAGGTTTTTGGCCAAAGCTTGGCTATAATTTGTGCTAAGCTAGGCTAGCTGATCCGTATCCGCTTCCATTAATTTGTGCTAAGCTAAGCTAGCTTGTAGCCGGATAGCTTTCTACTGAACGCACAGAGAGGAGATTGGTATCTATGTTCTTGTCTGACTCTGGAGAAGACGGTAAGAACATTTCACATAATGCTGGCATGTTCCTTTAATCAGTCCTACAGTCATTCACGCGGCACGTTTAAAGACTCGTCAGAAACTCGTCAGGTTGGTGGTTAAACGCCGGTCAGCTGTTTGGGCTCAAACTACCACAGAATCATCTCCACATGGTGCAATCAGCTCTGAGCGTCATCGATCCACAACGCTAGGGTCAACTGGAGGTCAGAGCCCTGTGACTCTCAGACACGGGTGAGAAGAACAGAGAGAGAAAGAGACAGACAGAGAGAGACAGAGAGAGAGATAGAGACAGATACAGAGAGAGAGGGAGAGAGAGACAGAGAGAGGGAGAGAGAGACAGAGACATAGAGACAGAGACAGAGAGAGACAGAGAGGGAGAGAGAGACAGAGAGGGAGAGAGAGAGACAGAGACATAGAGAGACAGAGACAGGAAGAGATAGAGAGAGAGACAGAGAGACAGAGATAGAGAGACAGAGATAGATAGACAGAGACATAGAGAGACAGATACAGAGAGATATGAGAGAGAGGGAGAGAGAGACAGAGACAGAGACATAGAGAGACAGAGACATAGATAGAGAGAGACAGAGACATAGAGAGACAGACAGAGAGACAGAGACATAGATAGAGAGAGAGACAGAGAGAGATAGAGAGACAGAGAGAGACAGAGATAGAGACATATATATATATATATAGAGAGAGAGAGAGAGAGAGAGAGAGAGAGAGAGAGAGAGAGAGAAAGAGAGAGAGAGAGAGAGAGAGAGAGAGAGAGAGAGAGAGAGAGAGAGAGAGAGAGAGAGAGAGAGGGCAGTATTGAAGATGAGAGGATGGAACAAGAGAGTAATATGGTATAGTTGGTTGTCACGGTGACTATAAGTGCAGTGTTTTGTCCTCTGGGCTGTCTGTCTCCAACGGTCTGTGTAAACAAACAAACACTGAGGACACGTGGGCTTGTCCCTGGGCCATGAGGGGGTCATGAGGGGGTCATGGGATGCTCCTGGAGATTAACAGCAGAGAGCGGCCTCCGATGGAGAGGTTGAAATCAATTTCATGATGCCATCACAGGCTGCCCCGCGAGAGACCGATCCTCCCTTGAGCTTTAAAATGTATACAAAATCAAATCAAACTAGAATTTTTATATAACCCCCCACAGTGGTGTGTTCAGTTGGTACGTCCCAGCAGGGACCAGGATGTAAGCTATATGATGCCCATGTTATTGGTTGCAATACAGACGCACAGTTGACACACGCTATAGTCTCCTCTCTTGTTATTTCACACAAACAGCTACCCCTAGTAGCTGGCTTCTTATGATGCCGACATAGACATATTTTCAGAGTGAATTTATTAACTCACCTTACGGTGTCGCTTGTCGTTGTCAACATGAACAATAAACATAGCCGTCTGTGGCAACGCTAGCTCACTAGCTAACGTTAAAAAAAATAATAATAAGCTTGCTAACGTTAGCTCACTAACGTTACTGGGATTAAAGCAAGCTTTCAGGAGGGGCGGGGGGGGGGCCGTGGCGAGGCTCGAGAGAGGACTCCTCTTCATTTAGCGTGAAAGGCGAAAACAATTAGGCGCTCTCCAAATTTTTTTTGTGTATCTAAAAATCGAACTATTAAGTCAGATAGCGATTTATTATGAAAGTATACAGTGCAATTACAATTTCAATACCTTTCCAGCACTTTATACACAATTCAAGCACATTTCAAACCTTGAAAACACCACATTGAAATACAAGCATTTTCAAGGATTTCCAGCACCCGTACAAACCCTGTACCTAGCCCCCCCCCCCCCCCTCTGTCACCTAGCCCCACCCCTTCTCCCTAGCCCCGCCCCTTCTCCCTGGCCCGCCCCTTCTCCCTGGCCCACCCCTTCTCCCTGGCCCGCCCCTTCTCCCTGGCCCGCCCCTTCTCCCTGGCCCGCCCCTTCTCCCTGGCCCACCCCTTCTCCCTGGCCCGCCCCTTCTCCCTGGCCCGCCCCTTCTCCCTGGCCCGCCCCTTCTCCCTGGCCCCGTCACTCTCTCCACAATGGTTCCTTTGTATGAGCAGCACCCAGGCGTTGCACAATGTGGAATATTGTCAGCAGCCACAGACCCTCCTCCCGGGGCGGGCAGCGTGTCGAAGTGTCCTTGAGCAAGACACTTAACCCCTAGCTGCTCTCGATGGGCAGGTGGGCACCTTGCACGGTCGCCTCCGCCGTCGGTGTGTGAGTGAATGGGTACAAAATTTGAAGAACAAATTGTAAAGCGCTTTGGATAAAAGGCGTTATATAAATGCAGCCATTTACCATTTCCAGTACACAGCGCTCCCACGACTAACGGCAGACACCCAGACCCTGTAATGAGCGAGTGGGCAGCGACCCCACGTACACTTTTAAACACGGCTTCACTTCTCTTTCCTTCTGTTCTCCACACAATACAGACTCTCCTCTCCCTTTATTCTCTCCGTTTCCTCCGTCTTCTTATTATCTCTCTCCAGGTGTCGTCTCTGGAGTCAGAACAGTGTTCATTAGGAGACGTCCAGGATGTGGTAATTAGACCTGAGTGAGTGTATGAGTGAGTGAGTGAGTGAGTGAGTGTGTGAGTGAGTGTGTGAGTGACTGTGTGAGTGACTGTGTGAGTGTGTGAGTGAGTGAGTGAGTGAGTGAGTGAGTGAGTGAGTGAGTGAGTGAGTGAGTGAGTGAGTGTGTGAGTGAGTGAGTGAGTGAGTGAGTGAGTGAGTGAGTGAGTGAGTGAGTGTGTGAGTGACTGTGTGAGTGACTGTGTGAGTGTGTGAGTGAGTGAGTGAGTGAGTGAGTGAGTGAGTGAGTGAGTGAGTGTGTGAGTGACTGTGTGAGTGACTGTGTGAGTGTGTGAGTGAGTGAGTGAGTGAGTGAGTGAGTGAGTGAGTGAGTGAGTGAGTGTGTGAGTGAGTGTGTGTGAGTGTGTGAGTGAGTGAGTGAGTGAGTGAGTGAGTGAGTGAGTGAGTGAGTGTGTGAGTGACTGTGTGTGAGTGTGTGAGTGAGTGAGTGAGTGAGTGAGTGAGTGAGTGAGTGAGTGAGTGAGTGAGTGACTGTGTGAGTGAGTGAGTGAGTGAGTGAGTGAGTGAGTGAGTGAGTGAGTGAGTGAGTGAGTGAGTGAGTGAGTGACTGAGTGACTGAGTGACTGAGTGAGTGACTGCGTGAGTGAGTGAGTGAGTGAGTGACTGACTGACTGACTGACTGACTGACTGAGTGAGTGTTGCCCTGCTCACCCAGAGCTCTGCAGCTTCAGTAAAACATCCCGTTCTTGGGCACCCAAGTGGCGACCCATGTAACGCGCTGCGTCGTAAAGCGGCCGACCCGGGTTCGATTCCCGGACCCGGCGTCCTTTGCCGAATGTCTTCCCCCCGCTCTGTCTCCCGTTCTTCCTCTATCTCTCTCTCTACTGGACTGCCCGGTAGTACAAACAAATAAAAATCTACCAAAAAAATAATAAACCTGTTCTTCCCCAGAACTCTAACCAGAAGAACTCTTAACCTGAAGAACTCTAACCAGAAGAACTCTAACCAGAAGAACTCGTCCAGATAAATATGTGGTTCTTTTGGCAGCCAGGCTATTCGCCTACTTTCCGTTTTTTTCTCCGATGCGAAGCAAATTCTGTTCCAATGATCAAGGATTGCATTGGGGGGGGGGGGGGGGGGGGGGGACAGACGAGCCAGGTTCTGGATGGTAATCAGGAACCTGCCTGGCGCTATTAAAAAAGCACAACGTGGGGGGAAGTGACACAACATCCTGGTGTTACATTTCGTAGAGTTATTGATTCTAATAAGAGCAGGAGCTGAGCGCCAGACAGCTAATAAAAGTGCGTTCTCCCTGTTCTGAACGACGCACAGGGCTCCTGTGATTACTACCCCCCACCCCTCTCTCTCCCTCTCTCCCTCTCTCTCTCTCCCCTGTGACTGTCACTTCCAATTCCCATTACAGGGCTGTCTGATGTAACCGCTGGAGCCGTTTAAACAGGGTATGAGTTACGTCTCTGGTGTCGCCTGCATCCTCTTATTCACCGCGTTCAAGTTTGTTTATTAATTGTCATAGTAAAATACAGAATACTTTATCATGAAATGCTTTTTTCTGTATGAGCCCCTGGGAGTGTGCTAGATAAAAATAGATAAAAAGTATAAAATAGAAAGTAAAGTGTTCAGTCAATATACATATATATAATACAGAGTAAGAAGAGTAACTGAGGTACAATGCAGAAATGGGATGAGGTACACACTTAGGGTAAGGTGCAATGAGGTATGAATTGTAGTGCAAATCTCTTATATATAGTGTGTTAAAGTGTCTAAAGTGAGTAAAGTGGGTGTTAACTAAGGTGAGTGTTTATTTAAGTTTATTTCTCAGGCCGTTTCCCATGCGGCCCGCTCACCCCCCCCCCCCCCCCTGTGGGAACTATGAACTGTGAACACCTGCAATTTGATTACCAACACCTGTTCCTCGATAACAGATGCCTGTACGGCAGTGGCTCAGGAGGTAGAGCGGTCGTCTGGTAATCAGAAAGGTTCCCCGTTCGATTCACGCTCCTCCCAGGGGCAGCGTGTCGAAGTGTCCTTGAGCAAGAAGACACTTAACCCCCCGAACTGCACCTTGCATCGTTGCCTCCGCCGTCGGAGTGAACGGGTGAGTGTGCGGAACAAAAAACTGTAAAAGCGCTTTGGAAAATCCAAATCAAATACTTAATTGAATGAATTCCCAGGTGGTTCGTCAGAAGACTGTTTCTGTTCGGTACCTAAGCAGCAGCAGCAGCAGCAGCAGCAGCAGCAGCAGCAACAACAGTCCTTCACACTCGGTCCAGAGCCGGGGGGTCCATGAGGAAACAGGACGAGCTGGCGAGGAGCGAGGAGCGTCCAGGTCCAACTCCTCCCGCGCCAGGCCGTACCCATAATGACACTCACGCAACGGAGCTTCGCTTAGCGACTCCGAGACAACAGCAGTAAACAGCCTGACTGAGTCGAGCCAGCAGTCACCCCCCCCCCCCCCCCCTCCAGTGCCAAAGGCATGGAGTCATCTCTGGATATCAAAACACACACACACATTCATATATATACACACTCACTCACTCGCACACGCCTGATCAACCACAAACATGTACATGACACGAGCACACGTACAATCAAACATAGGAGGCTTCCACAACCTGAAACACACATACACAATTGAATGAATGAATTTTTATTCACACACACACACACACACACACACACACGATATATTACATATATACATATCTTCATGGTGAGAATATCGTCGTGGAGATTGTGTGCGTGTGCCAGGTCTCCAGAGAAGCTATTTAAAGCTTTTGGAGGGAGCCTGATCACAAATATGAACAAGCAAAAACATACAATGTGGGGTAGGCTTACACGTATACCTACTAACAAACATACAACATAGATACATAAATACAGACAATTAATCTGTACACACACACACACACCAACAAGTAGCCTATATGAGCGCAGGCCCACACACACATACAGAGCGAACGGGGCGGTAATAGAAATGACAGATTGATAGCGTCGGCACAATTACATTCATCAGCGTCTCACTGTCTCTTTGTTGCTCTAATTGTGGTCGTAACTGAAACTAGTCGAGACTTAACGACCTGCCGTCACCTTCTTCACACGCCACATCATACTGGGGAGCTGACGCAAATGTAGGGCTGCCCATTAGGGCTGTCCTCGAAGCCCGTTTTTGGGCTTCGAACTTCGTCAGGGTTTTTCCAACGGACGTTCGAACCTTGGTTTTTAATAATAATTTTTAAAAAATTCAAAAAAAAAAAGATAAATCAATTTTTTTTATAGATATTCTCAAACTAAATCCTCAATTTGAATAAAGTGAGTGATCTGATTAAATGAGTATTTTTTTTTAAAATTAAATCAACTTTCTTTAATGAATATAACTCATCAGTTTTAATACTATAATATTAGTGTATAATCTTTATCTGCAACTGTGAAGAAAAAACCCATTGGTTTAAATAGAATCAATACACACATAAAGAAATATATATATATATTATTTCTTTTATAATTTTTTTTTAATTCTAATGTTGATTTAGAATTCGAATGCCAACGTAACAAACGAAGGTCCGAACGTTCAAACGTTTGGGCTCAGCCCTGCGGCCACATTATACTGGGTAGCTGACGCAAACGTAGGGCTGCCTATAATATTGCCAGTCTCAACAGAACCAGGCTGTAAATCCACGCAGCGCCGGTGATACTAACTCACATCACACACGTTCTTCAAGTTTGGTGCAACGCGTATTGACCAATAACACATCACTTCCTGTCTATCGTGCATTTTGATTGGATCAGTGGGTCATTAGGTTTGGCTTATCAAGTAGGATCAGTATGATATAATGATACATATTGATACCATCAGTATGATATGATACATATTGATACCATCAGTATGATATGATACATATTTGATATACCATCCGTATAATATAATAATTCATATTGATACCATCAGTATAATATAATCATTCATATTGATACCATCAGTATAATATAATAATTCATATCGATACCATCAGCAGGATGGTCTGCTTGGGGTCATTCATAGCAAATTTTGTGATTGTACATGTAGGGGTCAGGAGATGCGTTAATTTGAAAATCGAAGGATTGGCCTCATGGGGGAACCAAAATCAATAGGTTGCCTCCTCTCTGGGTTCTGAATATACACAGCAAATTATAATAATTTAATTAAATGTTTCTAAAAATCTAAGAGTAGTCTACTGACACACTAATACAGAAAAAATGTTATTAACATCCAAGACGATTTATACAAAAACTCTTGGGTGCCTAAGACTTTTGCACAGTACTGTTTTCTATCCACTTTAGCAAAAAATACACACACACTACTGTGAGAAAATAATAATCATGTAACCGAGGAATGGTCCACCTATACTTTTAAATATATAGTAATATAAAATTAGACTTGATGACTTGATAGCTTAGACTTATGATTTTTATTATCAGCAATGTTATAACATTCTACTGGTAAACAAAACACCGTAAAGGTGTGTGTGCATCATCATCATATATATATTTACTTTTTAATTGCATGAAACATTATGAAGTATTCTCTTGTTCCGCTCTTCCACGTTCTGCACGGTATCTACTGGACTCTGTAGTACCCCCCATAGATATATATAAAGACGGTACCCCCCCGTCAGTGTAGCTGGGGCGCCGTGACGTCATCTTCAACGCGACACACACGGACAATAGAGAATTTCGACACTAGCTATCAAGCTACTGTATGAATCCAGTGCCTTATTAGCTCATTTACACTAGCCGCAATGCTAACGGTTAGAACGCGAGGCTACTACCAGTTCATCCACCTCGGCGCCTCCATATTCCATTGCCGTTTCTGAATAAAACATGTAGGGCTAACGTTTGAACTCGCTAAACTGACTCTCTCCACTTCTCTCACGCTCTCGTATCCCTGTTCTTTGTTTCCTCCAAACAAACCTGTGGCACCGCCTCTCCGTCTCTGGGTGTGTGCGTGCATGCGTGTATGTGCGTGTACGTGAGGTAAATTGGGGCGAGTGTGTGTGCATTTTCATCTCAATGCAGTCTCATCTCAACCGTGGCGGCTTATAAACTGATGTGAGGGATTGTGAGAAACATCACGATGTCCACGATACGCTTAAAAAGTGTATTGTTTATGAACTGTACCCGATATCTATTTAATATCGTCATATCGCCCACCCCTACCATAAAGACAAACATAAATAACCTACTTGGCAGAAGTACCCTTCCCCCGAGTTTTGTACCTCTGCATTCTACCTCACTGTTACTCATTTTACTCTGTATTGTATATTGTATATATGTATATTGACTTTATTTACTTCTTAATTACTTTTTTTTACTTTAATTTCTTTTGACTGTATGCAGCAGCACACGCAGGGGCTCATACAGAAACAAGCATTTCATTATAAAGTATTCTGTATTTATTTGTGACAAATAATAAACAAACTTGAAACTTGAGAAGGTAACAGCAGCAACGTACATCAGATACTATTGTTTCTTCTTATCCCTGACCTTGATACCCCCCTGCCCCCCCTCCTTTCTGGAGCATATACACAGGAACATAAAGCTCTATACGTCACACTGAGCCATATGGTGGATATCTGACAGATGTTGTCGGGGTTAAGTGCATCACTGAGCCATATGGTGGATATCTGACAGATGTTGTCGGGGTTAAGTGCATCACTGAGCCATATGGTGGATATCTGACAGATGTTGTCGGGGTTAAGTGCATCACTGAGCCATATGGTGGATATCTGACAGATGTTGTCGGGGTTAAGTGCATCACTGAGCCATATGGTGGATATCTGACAGATGTTGTCGGGGTTAAGTGCATCACTGAGCCATATGGTGGATATCTGACAGATGTTGTCGGGGTTAAGTGCATCACTGAGCCATATGGTGGATATCTGACAGATGTTGTCGAGGTTAAGTGCATCACTGAGCCATATGGTGGATATCTGACAGATGTTGTCGGGGTTAAGTGCATCACTGAGCCATATGGTGGATATCTGACATAGGGCTGGGCGATATGGAAAAAAATCATATCGCGATAACGATATGATAATTTTATTTTATTTCTCGATATCAATAATTATCGAATTGTTATAAGTAAAAAAATTTCAAAAAAAAAAAAAAATTATTTAATTTTTTTTAACAACAGATGTATGTTTATTTTGCAGCAATTCTTTGTCATTGCCGCCATCTTTAGTGTTACATCCCCTCACACTCCAGTTCTCAGGCTGCAGCTGGTTTAAAAGCTAAAGTAAACCGGCTTCTCTGCTGGCTGTGGCTCCAGAGGAGTTGAACAGTTCTGGCTCTGCTCGTTTATTTTCGATCTTTTGGCGCTTTTTTGGTGGACAAACCACCGCACATGTGCACTGTGACTCGTGACTGGAGTCTAGTTCTGCTAGCACACATAGCCTACTGTGTACAGACGGTTTCAAAATGTATTTTAAATTAGAAAGCAAACAAAATAAATGGACAAGAGAAAAAGAAATCTGAATTTGGTCAGTATTGTCATTTGGACAAGCAAAGCCATTACTTTAAGTTGCAGGCAAGAAAGACAAGTCTGTCCACTGTCTCTGGTTTTAAAACTGCCCTGTTGCAGGTAAAAAAAAAAAAAAAAACGATTTTTCGATTTTTTTTTATTTCGATATTCGATATCGATTATTAAAATATATCACGATATTTATCGTTATCGTTATATCGCCCAGCCCTAATCTGACAGATGTTGTCGGGGTGACAATAAAGCTTTCTACTTCTACTTCTACTAGGCTGACCCTTTTTTATATATAAAGTTCAACTAATATCTGTATAGAGGGAAGAAAGCCTTTATGGAACTACAGTCAGTTTTATACATCAGTCTATAAACCAAGCAGTTTTCTATATCAGTGTATAAATCAAGCAGTTTTCTACATTAGTCTATAAACCAAGCAGTTTTCTATATCAGTGTATAAATCAAGCGGTTTTCTACATCAGTCTATAAACCAAGCAGTTTTCAACTGCTCCCTTATACCGATAGATTCTATATTTTCATTGTTTTTATCATCTATTCATTTCCAGGTTCTTATTTGCCAAGCGTTGCCCTGTAGTTCTGTTTCCATGGATAATAAGGAGACATAATGACGGCACCCCCCCCCTCCTCCTCCTCCTCCTCCTCAGAATGTTCACTCTGTGCTCCGACACTCTTCTGGTCGGCAGAGCAACGAGGTGTGGGCGGTTTAATGTTACACTCAGGATGAGGAGGATGAGGAGGAGGAAGAACAGTGTGTGAGCTGGTGCACCCCTAGCAAGAGAGAGAGAGTGGAGTGAGAATTATCTTGTGTTGGTCTGACTCAGGTTGAGATGAACTGCTGCTTCAGTGGTAAACAGACCAGGGCTTTTCCGACATTTCGACTACGAATACGATGAAATGAGGCAAATTCTAATGAAATTTGAATATTAATAAGGGTACAATTGACATGTTATTACCACATCAAAGCGGGCATAAAATGTGTAAATTCAAATTGGTTCCGACAGCCCTAGTCATGACGGTTGTAGGCTTGCCGTGGTCATCTGTGTACTCTGTGTTTTGTAATGTAATGCCACATTACTTGCACACACCCCCCCCCCCCCCCCCCCATTGAGCTTTCATAGTGGAGCGGACCTCCGTGTACCAATTTCCTACATGTCTCGCGCCAGTTTACACAATTTTTCCCACGCTGTTTAGACTTCTGTCATGTCGTCATCATCCGATGTCAAAATAAAGAGTCTAGGTTATCTCCGTTTCCAATATTTCTAAATAAAACTGGCAGTTTTCACACTTCATTTAGAAAAGCCATTCAAATTTCTCAATTTTCTTCAGATGATGAAAAAAGACATGGTCCAAATGTATATGAATTGGAATGGATGACGATTAGCGATAGTAAAACTAAATTTAGCGTCATCTACCTGCCAACGTTTTACCGGACCAATCCTACCCATTTAATCATGATCCTGCCCTACTCTCTCTTGGCACGGAGCGAGTGTTCAGAGTAAAATGCAGATCGGTGTCACATTAAATGCAGGTCGATGTCAACCAAAACGCAGAGCAGCGTTTTGTGTGACACCAACGTCCGCGCATTAGAAAATTGGAGCTTCGCACTTCGTGCTTCGAACTGCGGTGCAACACGGCCATCCCGGGTTCAACTCCCGGACCCGGCGACCTTTGCCGAATGTCTTCCCCCATCTATCCTCCCATACTTCCCCTCTCTCTCTCTGCCGGACTTGTCCGAAGAAAACAATAAAATATCTACCAAAAACATAAAAAAATTAAATAAAAAAAGTTTCACTTTTATTTAGAGCAGATTTAACATTGTGTGAAGTAGGGGTGTAACGATGCGACCTCACAACGATTAATTTCTATTACGATTATTCAGGCAACGATTCAATCATGACGAGGCATCATGAAATCTCTTCATTTGACCACGATTGGATTCGATTGGATTCTATTAATTTTCTATCAGTTAATTCCCCAAAAAGATTTGAACACACAAATGTGGCTGGGGGAACTGATTCACTCAGCATGAATGGACTATAGGTAAATAAAAACAATACACAAAAAAAAAATTAAAATTTTTTTAAAAAATTATTTCAATTAATTTAGATTATAATCTATTCTAACATTTTCAAAACTATGCAGTTGAATCGTCACATTAGAATCGATGCATTTAGATTAATCGATGCATCGTTACACCCCTAGTGTGAAGGAGAGAAAGGGCTCTAGAGACAGATTAAACCCTGCAGCAGCTCGACTGGAGAGGAGCTCAGAGGACCAGTCCAGACCAGCAACTAGGCCTGCCACGATAACACATTTTGCTGGGCGATTAATTGCCCCCGAAAATATCGCGATAAGCGATATTATTGCGACCGGTTAGAGAATTTTTTTGAGAAATTTATTTCCCCAAACTTTTATTTTGAAGCCCACCGCTCCTTCTTTTCCGGTGTTTAAGACTTTTATTTTGAAGCCCACCGACCGGACCGGAAGTATTGTTGTGATTATCCTAGCCGACAACTTGTCTCGTCCGGTTGTGTTTTTTAGTTTTAACGTTAGCTACTAACGTTAGATGCAGCTACTACAGGCAATCAACGATGAGGAGGAAACGTCAAAGCAGTATTATAATAGAATAGCTGTGGTGCGTAGGCACTGCAGCACGACTCGAAAACGACCTGTTATAATAAATTAATTCATGTTTAACTTGTCCCCGTCTCCAGTCCTTTGACTAGCCCCACCCGTTCATTGTAAACAATGATGCATGTAATTGTATTAACGTTATTCTGTGTTATTCTAACGTTACACTACAAATAACGCTACTTGGTTAAAAGGAGCAACACTATTGAGAAATGTAGTTAAGCTATGTGGTGTTGCCCCACGGAGCTCCTGTGCTGTGCTGTAGTAAAGCCAGCGGCCCGCCTCCCAACACGGACAGTGACTGACAAGGGGCACTGGTTCCGCCTCATTAAAACAAACGCGCAAATAGCAATTAATCGCGCCCGTCAAAATCATTGCATTCATTTCAATTATCGCTGCAATTAATAGATTTATTGCTTATCGCGGCAGGCCTACCAGCAACAGTATGTTTGACTGGAGAGGAGCTCAGAGGACCAGTCCAGACCAGCAACAGTATGTTTGACTGGAGAGGAGCTCAGAGGACCAGTCCAGACCAGCAACAGTATGTTTGACTGGAGAGGAGCTCAGAGGACCAGTCCAGACCAGCAACAGTATGTTTGACCGGAGAGGAGCTCAGAGGACCAGTCCAGACCAGCAACAGTATGTTTGACTGGAGAGGAGCTGAGAGGACCAGTCCAGAATAGCAACAGTATGTTTGACCGGAGAGGAGCTCAGAGGACCAGTCCAGACCAGCAACAGTATGTTTGACCGGAGAGGAGCTCAGAGGACCAGTCCAGACCAGCAACAGTATGTTTGACCGGAGAGGAGCTCAGAGGACCAGTCCAGACCAGCAACAGTATGTTTGACCGGAGAGGAGCTCAGAGGACCAGTCCAGACCAGCAACCGTGTTTGACTGGAGAGGAGCTCAGAGGACCAGTCCAGACCAGCAACAGTATGTTTGACCGGAGAGGAGCTCAGAGGACCAGTCCAGACCAGCAACAGTATGTTTGACCGGAGAGGAGCTCAGAGGACCAGTCCAGACCAGCAACAGTATGTTTGACCGGAGAGGAGCTCAGAGGACCAGTCCAGACCAGCAACAGTATGTTTGACCGGAGAGGAGCTCAGAGGACCAGTCCAGACCAGCAACAGTATGTTTGACCGGAGAGGAGCTCAGAGGACTAGTCCAGACCAGCAACAGTATGTTCGTGCGATGCACTAAATAAGGCTGCAGCTACATTGAACGGATAGGAAACTTACGGAAGGTATTACTGTTTATTTTTATATTAGAACATAATGTCAACTCTGTCTGTCCAACAAATGGATACTAATCATTGAAAATGTAAATAAAAACAGACACAGTGGATCAATGGCTCTGTCTCTGTCTCAACTGGTCCCATGGAACAGCTTCATACCGTCTTCCGTCTGGCCTGCAGTGCTGAACCTTCTGAGTGACTTCTCCTGCCCCCCGGGACATACGGCCCTGAGCTATTGTCTTGTATCTCATCCTGTATCCATATACGCCTGCAGTAGTTCTATCTATTACTCTATTTCACAATTTTCTTATATACTATGATTCTACTGTCACCATGTATGCATATGCTTACTACATGTATTGTATTTACATTTACATTTACATTTAGTCATTTAGCTGACGCTTTTATCCAAAGCGACTTACAAGTTCTGTACGACAAGCCATCAGGAAGGGCACAACTCTATCAGCTGAGCAACAATGTTCATCAAAGTGTTGAGTGCTACAGTGTAGGTTAGTTTATTAGGACAAGTGCATGACAGTACGGTTAGTTAGGGTTAGATTTTTTTTTTTTTTTTTTTTTTTTTTTTTTTATTCAGATAATGGTTGAAGAAGTGCGTCTTTAGTCGACGGCGAAAGATTGGACGTGATTCGGCTGTCCTAACTGGGGTGGGTAGTTCATTCCACCATTGTGGGGCAAGGACTGAGAATAGGCGACTTCTCTTTGATGACCCTCCCGGAGCTTGGATAGGAGTAGGTCTGAGGCGGCCAGAAGATGCAGAGCGTAGGGGTCTTGAGGGTGTGTAGTTAGAGACCATTGACCGGAGGTAGGCGGGAGCGGTTCCCTTTGCCGCACGGTATGCTAGGTCGAGGGCCTTGAAGCGGATTCGTGCAGCAATGGGGAGCCAGTGCAGGTCCCTAAGAAGTGGGGTGACATGGGCCGACTTCGGTAGGTTTGAGATCAGGCGGGCCGCTGCGTTCTGAATGAGTTGAAGAGGCTTAGTGGCAGTGGCCGGGAGGCCAGCGAGCAGTGCATTGCAGTAGTCGAGGCGGGAGATGACTGTTGATTGGACGAGGAGTTGGGTGGCTTCTTTTGTCAGGAAGGGGCGTATCCTTCTGACGTTGCTCAGGAGGAATCGGCAGGTTCTGGTCGTCGCTGCGATGTGAGCAGAGAAGTTCAACTGGTCGTCGAGGACAACACCAAGGTTCTTGGCGGTCGGGGACGCAGTCACAGCTGTATTCTCGACTGTGATTGAAAGGTCGGTTAGGGGGGAGGATTTGGCCGGCAGGTGGAGCAATTCTGTTTTGCTTAGGTTCAGTTTGAGGTGGTTGGACGTCATCCAGGCTGAGATGTCGGACAGACAGGCCGAGATCCGCTCAGAGACGTGGATATCTGAGGGAGGGAAGGAGAGGAAGAGTTGAGTATCGTCGGCATAACAATGGTAGGAGAAGCCATGAGACGTGATAATGTTACCCAGTGATTTAGTGTAGAGGGAGAAGAGAAGGGGTCCTAAAACCGAGCCCTGGGGGACACCCGTCCGCAGGGGGCGGGTGGCCGACAGGGTCCCTCTCCATGACACTTGGTAGGAGCGGTCATTGAGGTATGATGACAGCCATGTCAGCGCAGAGCCAGCCACTCCCATTCCTGCGAGGGCCGCAAGGAGGATCTGGTGGTTGACTGTGTCGAAGGCTGCAGATAGATCTAGGAGAATCAGGACAGAGGAGAGGCCTTTCGCTTTTGCTAAGTGAAGTGCCTCTGTGACCGCAATGAGGGCTGTCTCTGTGGAGTGACCAGTCCTGAAGCCTGACTGATTAGGGTCTAGGAGGTCATTCTGTAAGAGATAAGCAGTAAGTTGGTTGGATACAGCACGTTCAAGTGTTTTAGAAAGGAAGGAGAGAAGAGAGACAGGACGGTAGTTGCCTATGACGGTAGGGTTCAGGGTTGGTTTTTTTATGAGCGGCGTGACTCTGGCTTGTTTTAGGGAGGTGGGGACCACCCCCGAGTTGAGTGAGGAGTTGATGGTTGCAGTTAGGAATGGGAGGATGTCTGGTGCTATGGTCTGGAGGAGTGGGGAGGGTAGCTGGTCCAGCTGGCAAGTAGTCGGACGGTTTGACGTTACCAGTGTCAGGGTCTCTGCTTCTGTAATGGGAGAGAAAGATGACAGAGTGAAGGATGAGGTTCTCGATTCAGCATTTGGAATGGGTGGGGGTTGGGAGAAGGAGCTGCGGATGTTCTCCACTTTTTCCTCAAAGAAGATCGCAAAGTCTTCGGCAGAGAAAGATGAGGGAGGGGGGGGTGGGGGGGGAGTGAGGAGGGAGGACATGGTAGCATGCAGTTTGCGAAGATTCTTGGCAGAGGCCTCGATCCTATGGTGGAAGAAAGAAGCTTTGGCATTAGTGATGGTTTTGGAGAATGTTAACAAGAGGTTGTGATATGTGTCAATGTCAGCAGTGAGGCGTGACTTTCTATACTTCCTTTCAGCTGCTCTCAGGACCTGTCTTTGTTCTCTCACTGGATCTGTCAGCCATGGACTGGGTGGGGAACGGCGGGCAGGTTTCTCAACGAGGGGACAGAGCTTGTCGAAGGAGGTTGCAAGGGCTGAAAGGAGGGTGGAGGTTGCCATCTCTGTGGAGAGAGCAGAGAAGGTGTCACTCAAAGGTAGAGCGGATAGTATGTCAGAGGAGAGGGTGGAGGGGGATAGGGAGGGCAGGTTGCGTCTGAGTGAGACTGTTTGAGTTGGGGTGAAGACCTTTCGGTTAAGCATGAGAGTTAGTGAGAAGGATATGAAGGAATGGTCAGATACATGTAGGGGAGTTACCGTGGTGTTAATGATGCTGGAGTTACGGGAAAATATGAGATCCAAGGAGTTGCCTGCTTTGTGGGTGGGAGGCATGGCAGTGGGAGTCAGGTCAAACGATTGTAGGAGGGAGACTACTATGACTGACTGAGATGAGTCAGGCAGGTTGAAGTCGCCCAGTAGAAGGAGAGGGGTACCATCTTCCGGTAAGGAGCTAAGAAGCATGTCCAGCTCATCTGTGAAGTGATCGAGTGTACCTGGAGGGCGGTAGAGTGTAACAATGGTGAGATTGAAAGGATTAGAGACAGATACTGCATGATATTCGAGAGAGGAGAGTGACAGTTCTGGGAGTGGTGTTACGTTTGTAGCCCATGAAGGAGATGTCATGAGGGCAGTGCCTCCACCCCGTCTGGAAGGTCGAGGTGTGTGAGTGAAGTTATAGTTTGTAGATAATGCTGCAGGTGTTGATGAGTTATTGGGGGTTATCCAGGTCTCAGTTAGAGCCAGGAGCTGCAGATTTAGACTATGGGCGTAGGCAGTAATGAAGTCAGCTTTCTTGACTGCTGATTGACAATTCCATAAGCCTCCCCGTACTGTGACAGGTGTATTAGTGGCTGTAGGAGGGTAGGAGAGATTAGCCGGGTTGCTAGCAAACTGGCGTGGATGGGTAGAGTCAGTTCTGGAGGAGCAGATTGTGGATATAGGTATGAGACACATTGTCTTGTCAAGAGTGGCAGGGGGGAAGTAGAGAGATAGCAGTGTGGGAGGGAAATATAGGATTATGGTGTACTTAGCACTGGGTGGATCGGTGGTTCCCTCGGCGGAGAACTCCAGGAAAACTCCTCCTCTTTGTCCCTCTTCGTTTCTTGACGCTTCGCTGACGCTACACCAGCAAGCCTTTAAATCACTATCACTATCACTATCACTAATTAGTGCTGTCTTAACACCTGGCCCTTAATGGGGGCACTTAACAAAACAAAATGGCCGTTTTAAACACGCCCCTTTAATCAAGTCAGCTGGTTCCTCACTTTTAAGATTCACTAATAAACTTAAAGTTTCAAGTTTCAAGTTTCAAGTTTCTTTAATAGTTGTCATACAGAAGTACAGAATACTTTTGTACAAAATGCTTCTTACTGTTGCGCTCCAGAGACTGTGCATGACAAGATAAGTATGAAATAAAAACATAGTAAAAATTAGAAGAAAAAAAAGAGGTCACAGTGTTCAGTTTAGACATATGTACAATGTTCGTAGACGTAGTTACCATACAATATACAATACTGTGCAGTGTACTAATATACAATACTATATAGTGCAAGGCATAAATGGACGAGGTGCAGTTTAGGTACAATTCACAGTAGGTGTACGAGTTGTAGTGCAAATCCTTTATCAATAAATATAAAGTGTAAGTGTGTTTGTGTGATCTAAAGTGTGGAGAGTGGGTGCTGCAGTGTGTTGTTTGTTTGAGTGAGTGTGTGTGTGCGTGTGGGTGTGTGTGCTGTGTGCATTTGATGGTTGTTGCATAGTGATTATTGTTCGTTTAGCGATTATTGTTCGTTTAGCAGCCTGATGGCCTGGGGATAGAAGCTCCTTCTGAGTCTTTCTGTGCTCGCCATAAGACTCCGGTATCGCTTGCCTGACGGCAGCAGTTCAAAGAGGCAGTTGTTCGGGTGGCTCGAGTCCTTAATAATTCTCTTAGCCTTCCCCTTGCACCGCTTGTTGTAAATGTTCTGGAGGGTGGGAAGCCCCCCTCTAATTGTGCGTTCGGCTGAACGTGTCACTCTTTGTAGTCTGCTACGGTCTTGTGCAGTGCTATTCCCAAACCAGGAGGTGATGTTGCCGGTCAGGATGCTCTCTATTGTACATGAGTAGAAGTTCCTAAGGATCTTCTGACTGACTTGGAACTTCCTTAGGCGCCTGAGGAAGTAGAGGCGTTGTCGTGCCTTCTTCACAACACTGTCAATGTGTGTGGTCCATGTCAAGTCCTCGGATATGTGGGCTCCGAGGTACTTGAAACTGTTCACTCTCTCAACTGGTGCCCCGTCGATGCTGAGGGGGCTGTAGTCCTTGACCCCCGACCTCCTGAAGTCCACAATCATCTCTTTTGTTTTGCTGACGTTCAGGGAGAGGCAGTTCTCCTGACACCACTGTGACAGGTTCTCTACCTCTTCCAGGTAGGCCCTTTCGTCGTTGGCAGAGATCAGGCCCACCACTACTGTGTCATCAGCAAATTTGATGATGGTGTTGTTGTTCCGCTGTGCTACGCAGTCATGTGTGTACAGGGAGTAGAGGAGGGGGCTCAGAACACAGCCCTGGGGGGCCCCTATGTTGAGCGTGATGGATGAGGAGGTGCAGTTGCCGGCTCTTACCACCTGGGGTCTGCCCGTCAGGAAGTCCAGGACCCACTGGCACAGGTCATAGTTCAAGCCCAGGTCCCTGAGCTTGGCTATGAGTTTGGAGGGGACTATGGTATTGAATGCTGAGCTGTAGTCGATGAACAGCATTCTCACATAGTTCCCCTTCCTCTTGTCCAGATGTGATGCTGCTGTGTGCAGCACATGGGCTATGGCGTCCTCCGTGGACCTGTTGGGGCGATATGCAAATTGCAGAGGGTCCAGGTTGATGGGGAGGGAGGAACAGATGTAGCCCTTCACTAGCTTCTCAAAGCACTTCATGGCTATGGAGGTGAGGGCTACAGGGCGGTAGTCGTTGAGGCAAGCGGGCGTAGATTTTTTGGGTACAGGGATGATGGTGGACTTCTTCAGACAGGTGGGGATGACGGCCTGTTCCAAGGACAGGTTGAAGATGTCAGTGAATACCGGGGCCAGTTGGTCGGCACAGACTTTTAGGACGCGGCCGGGGATGCCGTCCGGTCCTGCTGCCTTCCTGATATCCACTTTTTTAAAGATCCGTCTCACCTCATGCTCTGTTACCCTGAACACTGAGTCTCCATCAGCAGACCCCCCCCCCCCCCATTGCCGTGGTTTGTAGGCTGGTGTTGTTATTCACAGCCTCAAACCTCGCATAGAAGGAGTTGAGATCATTTGCTAAGGAGATGTCACTGTTCAGTTTGAGGGGGGTTCCTTTGTAGTCTGTCATTGTTCTGAGGCCCTGCCACATGCCTCTAGAGTCAGCCTGTTCAAACTGAAGTTCAACTTTATCCCTGTAACGCCGTTTTGCCTCTATTACTGCTCTCCTGACGTTGTATCTTGCCATCTTGTGTTCTTCCATGTTGCCTGTCACCAGCCCGGTGTTGTATGCTGATGTGCGCACTTTCAGAGCCTCACGGACGGATTTGTCTACCCAGGGCTTTTGATTTGGGTAGATATTAATTTTGGTGGTGGGGATTATTACTTCTACCTGAGTACAGACATAGTCAATCACCGTTTCGGTGTATTCGTTAATATTGGCTGTGTTATCACGGAATACACTCCATTCTGTGCTTCCCAGCACTGCTTGGAGTGACTCCACTGACGTCACGGCCCAACGCTTAACCTCTCGCGAGACCACCGGCGTTCGCTTGAGACTCTGTTTGTACTTAGGCAAAAGAAAAATTGCGGCGTGATCGCTTTTACCGAATGGACTAAGAGCCTGTGACTTGTACCCATTCTTAAATTGCGAGTATACATGGTCTAATATGTTCTCGCCTCTGGTGGGACAGGTCACATGCTGATAGAAATTCGGCAGCACCTTTTTAAGACGCGCGCTGTTGAAATCCCCCAAGACCAAAATGGCCGCGTCAACGTTAGCTGCCTGGAGTTTGTTTACCTCGTCGTGAAGTTTTGAAAGTGCGACCTCAGTGTTCGCGTGTGGTGGAATGTACACTCCGATGAGGATGATGGACGTTAACTCTCTTGGGAGGAAGAAGGGTCGACATTTTATCGTGATAAACTCCAGGTCTGGGGAGCAGTGGTTAGACATTTCCTTGGCTTACCCTAGTTTTCAGTATAAAGCAATGTTTCTCAGTGAGTGTGTCCTGTCCTTCCTTAACAGAGCCCAGTACAGAGTGATTTCAACACAGTCTGGACCTCTGCTTTTAAACAGGGCAGGCTCTTAATGGCTCACTCAGCAAATCAGATGCTACTAGTAAACAGGAAACAGTCCCTTAATGGGGGCACTTAACTAAACAAAATGGCCGTTTTAAACACGCCCCTTTAATCAAGTCAGCTGGTTCCTCACTTTTAAGATTCACTAATAAACTTAAAATGGCTTACCCTAGTTTTCAGTATAAAGCAATGTTTCTCAGTGAGTGTGTCCTGTCCTTCCTTAACAGAGCCCAGTACAGAGTGATTTCAACACAGTCTGGACCTCTGCTTTTAAACAGGGCAGGCTCTTAATGGCTCACTCAGCAAATCAGATGCTACTAGTAAACAGGAAACAGTCCCTTAATGGGGGCACTTAACTAAACAAAATGGCCGTTTTAAACACGCCCCTTTAATCAAGTCAGCTGGTTCCTCACTTTTAAGATTCACTAATAAACTTAAAATGGCTTACCCTAGTTTTCAGTATAAAGCAATGTTTCTCAGTGAGTGTGTCCTGTCCTTCCTTAACAGAGCCCAGTACAGAGTGATTTCAACACAGTCTGGACCTCTGCTTTTAAACAGGGCAGGCTCTTAATGGCTCACTCAGCAAATCAGATGCTACTAGTAAACAGGAAACAGTCCCTTAATGGGGGCACTTAACTAAACAAAATGGCCGTTTTAAACACGCCCCTTTAATCAAGTCAGCTGGTTCCTCACTTTTAAGATTCACTAATAAACTTAAAATGGCTTACCCTAGTTTTCAGTATAAAGCAATGTTTCTCAGTGAGTGTGTCCTGTCCTTCCTTAACAGAGCCCAGTACAGAGATTGCTCCATCTCCGCCCACTACAAACATGGGAACTCTCTAACCCCTGTCCCAACACCCCCCCCCTGCCCGCCCCATCTCCGAGTGCTTGTCTCGTAGTGCTGACCAAGGTTTCCTTACCTTCGCGTGGGGTATGTCTGGGAGTGTTGCATTTATTTATTTTGCATTTATTTAAAAGATTTTGGACCTTATGGTGTTCTTGTTTTGTTCTTGACTTATTGTGATGTTTCTTCTTGACTTGTTTAAAGAACACGTGTACGGCCCATGGGGACATTAACGTGTGTTGTCGGGCCTTACAAATAAATTTGATTTGATTTGAATGTAGCCGCGTAACGTTAAAGATCAAAGTGAGCGCTCTACAGATATCGAGCAGCCTTTTTGTAAAATGCCCGGTATCACCGGTGTTGTCATGAGTTCATTAGTCATGGGAAACTTCACATCACTGCGGCAACCCTAGACTGTTTATGTACAGTTTATGGTGAACTCCTCTGTGTGTGTGTGTGTGTGTGTGTGTGTGTGTGTGTGTGTGTGTGTGTGTGTGTGTGTGTGTGTGTGCGTGCGTGTGTGTGAGAGAGAGAGAGAGTGAGAGAGTGAGAGAGTGAGAGAGTGAGTCAGTCTCACCCCCGGCCACCTGTGGCTCCGTGGTTAACAGCTGAGGCGACGTCTGAGTGTTTAGAGGAGCAGACTTCAGATCCTACAGAGACGCCGCTGTCAGAGTGTGCGTGTGTGCGTGTGTGTGTATATGCGTGTGTGTGTGTGTGTGTGTGTATTATGCGTGTGTGTGCGTGCGTGCGTGTGTATGCGCGCGCGCGCGCGCGTGCGTGTGTGTGTGTGTGTGCGTGTGTGTGTGTGAGAGTCAGTGTCAGGTCTGGTGTGACAGCGTGGAGGCAGACAGAGAGACAGACAGGCAGACAGACAGACAGACAGACAGACAGACAGGCAGACAGGCAGACAGGCAGACAGGCAGACAGACAGCAGCAGGTGTTGTGGGGAGTCACCGCTGACCAGCCTCTCTACTGAGCTGTCTGTGTGTGTGTGTGTGTGTGTGTGCGTGTGTGTGCGTGCGTGCGTCTTTGTTTGCCCAGACTTGTCACAAATCTTTCCCTCACTTTCTCCGTTGTCTCCATTCTCCTTTTAACCCTTTCACTACCACACTACCAAATGGTTTAACCCTTTCACTGCACCAATACAGGTGGTTAACCCTTTCACTGCGACACGACAAAGGGTTAGCCCTTTCACTACCACACTACAGAAGGTTAACCCTTTACTATGACACTACAGACGGTTAACTGTAGAAATGTCCTTGGTTCACTTGAAGAGTTCTGTTTGACAACAACATCTGTGACACAAAGCGACTGCTGAGTCAAACACATTATTGAACGTTATGACGACAGAACACCATTCAGAGGAGGTGAGATTGAGCAATAAAAGATCCAACATGTAGCCTAATAAATAAGAAAATTTGAAAATGTTGTGTTTTCAAATCAAATCATTTGTTTTTTAACCCTTTCACTACCGCACTACAGAAGGTTAACCCTTTCACTACCACATTACAGAAGGTTAACCCTTTCACTACCACTACAGAAGGTTAACCCTTTCACTACCACATTACAGAACGCTTTCACTACCACAATACAGAAGGTTAACCCTTTCACTACCACACTACAAAAGGTTAACCCATGCACTACCACTACAGAAGGTTAACCCTTTCACTACCACACTACAGGAGGTTAACCCTTTCACTACCACACTACAGGCGGTTAGCCCTTTCACTACCACACTACATAAGGTTAACCCTTTCACCACCACATTACAGAAGGTTAACCCTTTCACTACCACACTACAGGAGGCTAACCCTTTCACTACCACACTACAGACGGTTAGCCCTTTCACTACCACACTACATAAGGTTAACCCTTTCACTACCACAATACAGAATGTTAACCCTTTCACTACCAGACAACAGAAGGTTAACCCTTTCACTACGACACTACAGACGGTTAGCCCTTTCACAACCACACTACAGAAGGTTAACCCTTTCACAACCACACTACAGAAGGTTAACCCTTTCACTACCACAATACAGAAGGTTAACCCTTTCACTACCACACCACAGAAGATTAACCCTTTCACTACATAAGGTTAACCATTTCACTACCACACTATAGAAGGTTAACCATTTCACTACCACACTACAGAAGGTTAACCCTTTCACTACCACACTACAGAAGGTTAACCCTTTCACTACCACACTACAGAAGTTAGTACAGAAGTAGGGGTTAATGTCTCCCTTTGATTCTTAGTGAAATAAAAAAGAACGGAATGAGAAAACGGGGTCAGGGGCTGTTGACCCCGTTCCCGTGGCGACGGGAAGGGCTGTTTGTTTTCTCTAAACCCCCAGGTGGTCTGGCCTCGCCCGGAGGAGCACAGCGCCAGCAGACAGCGATGGCATCAGACCCCCCCCCCCCCCCCCGTCCACAATACAGTCCAATTAAAGTCCACTGCATCTGCAAGCCGTCCAAGAACAACTAGAACAGCCATGATGTCGAGGCGAGTCGCTGCCCAGCCAAGAACAACTAGAACAGCCATGATGTCGAGGCGAGTCGCTGCCCAGTGCCCAGCCAAGAACAACTAGAACAGCCATGATGTCGAGGCGAGTCGCTGCCCAGCCAAGAACAACTAGAACAGCCATGATGTCGAGGCGAGTCGCTGCCCAGCCAAGAACAACTAGAACAGCCATGATGTCGAGGCGAGTCGCTGCCCAGTGCCCAGCCAAGAACAACTAGAACAGCCATGATGTCGAGGCGAGTCGCTGCCCAGCCAAGAACAACTAGAACAGCCATGATGTCGAGGCGAGTCGCTGCCCAGCCAAGAACAACTAGAACAGCCATGATGTCGAGGCGAGTCGCTGCCCAGCCAGCGCTTACAGCACACTAGGGCTGGCCGATATGGCCAAAAATGATATCGCGATAACGATATCGATAACAATATCATATAACTCGATATTCGATATTATCAATATTGTTATAAGTATTATTTTTTTAAACAACAGATGTATGTTTATTTTGCAGCAATTCTTTGTCGTTGCCGCCATCTTTAGTGTTACATCCCCTCACACTCCAGTTCTCAGGCTGCAGCTGGTCTGAAAGCGAAGGTAAACCGGCTTCTCTGCTGGCTGTGGCTCCAGGGGAGTTGAACAGTTCTGGCTCTGCTAGTTTCTTTTCTATCTTTTGGCACTTTTTTGGTGGACAAACCACCGCACATGTGCACCGTGACTCATGACTGGAGTCTAGCTCTGCTAGCACACATAGCCTACTGTGTACAGACGGTTTCAAACTGTATTTTAAATTAGAAAGCAAACAAAATAAATGGACAAGAGAAAAATAAATCTCAATTTGATCAGTATTGTCATTTGGACAAGAAAAGCCATTACTTTAAGTTGCAGGCAAGAAAGACAAGTCTGTCCACTGTCTCTGGTTTTAAAACTGCCCTGTTGCAGGTCACACATAAAAAAAGATATATATATAAAAATTTGATTATTTTTTTTTTAAATATTATTTCCCGATATCGATTATTAAAATATATTGCAATAATTATCGTTAGCGTTATATCGCCCAGCCCTACAGCACACTGTTCAGCACATGTAAATGGTAAATGGCTGCTTTTTTATATAACTCTTTTATCCAAAGCGCTTTACAATTTGTTCCTCACATTTTACCCGTTCACTCACACATTATCACACCGACGGCAGAGGCGACCATGCAAGGTGCCGACCTGCTCATCGGGAGCAATTAGGGGTTAAGTTTCTTGCTCAAGGACACATCGACATGCTGCCCGGGAGGAGCGGGAATCGAACCGGGAACCTCCAGATTGCCAGACGACTGCTCTACTGTCGCCCCCTGTATTGTTCACACAGTGTTCTCTGACTCTGACCGACCACGGCCACTTCTACTTGACGCGTTGGGAGTCACTGCCCCAGGTCGGGTCTCTCCTTACAGCCAGCAGCTGCTCCCAGACCCCGAGCCCCCCTGAAGCAGTCTGTCTGGAGCGCTGCCCTCTGACCCCGAGCCCCCCTGAAGCAGTCTGTCTGGAGCGCTGCCCTCTGACCCCGAGCCCCCCTGAAGCAGTCTGTCTGGAGCGCTGCCCTCTGACCCCGAGCCCCCCTGAAGCAGTCTGTCTGGAGCGCTGCCCTCTGACCCCGAGCCCCCCTGAAGCAGTCTGTCTGGAGCGCTGCCCTCTGACCCCGAGCCCCCCTGAAGCAGTCTGTCTGGAGCGCTGCACGACCCACCTTGACCTCTGACCTCTGACACAGCACTTCTGGAGGGAACAGGCCAGGCTGAACGGGTCCCTTGCCTCCTCATTATCACCACAATGGAAACTTGGCCGTTGGAAGTTGGAAACTCCTCACGACCTGAGGCTTAATAAGTCACCCATCGCCCGCCTACAACTACCCCAAAACGCTGCCGCTAGACTGCTCACAGGTACCCAGAAGGGAGCTCACATTACCCCTGTACCTGCCTCCCTTCACTGGCTCCCGGTGCGCTACGGGATACATTTCAAGGTTCTCCTATTAGTCTATAAAGCCCTTAATGGTAAGGCCCCTGCTTACCTAGGGGGGGGGGGGGGGGGGGGGGCGTGCTTTTGCTATCGCTGCCCCTGACCTCTGGAACAGCATCCCCATGTCCATCAAATCTGCCCCCTCCATCGAGTCTTTTAAATCGAAACTCAAAACCCACCTATACCGCCTCGCCTTCCCTGACTCACTCTGACTCTTGCCTTGCTTGTTGATGTGTTGTTCCGTTTCTTTGTCTGTCCGTTGTTTATATTTTCTGTTTATTTTATTCTTTAGGAGCACTTTTTTTTTTTTTGCTATGCGACTCACTGTGAAGCCCTTTGGTTGACAAGTGTCATGTCTAAATGTGCTATACAAATAAATGTGATTGATTGATTGATTGATTGATTGGAGTTATTTGCTCGGGGTCAGAGGGCAGCGCTCCAGACAGACTACTTCAGGGGGGCTTGGGGTCAGCGCTCCAGACAGCACCCCTCCAATGCCTTTATAATCGATAATCAATAAACAGCCTACGTTCGCAGGGACGTCATCGTTTAAAAGAAAACGTTTCCACGAGAAGCTCTCCAGAGGCGTTCCATGTAGAGGAATTAACCAAGAGCTGACCCAAGAGCTGACCCAAGAGCTAACCCAAGAGCTGACCCAAGAGCTGACCCTAGAGCTAACCCTAGAGCTAACCCAAGAGCTAACCCTAGAGCTAACCCTAGAGCTAACCCTAGAGCTAACCCAAGAGCTGACCCAAGAGCTAACCCTAGAGCTAACCCTAGAGCTAACCCTAGAGCTAACCCAAGAGCTAACCCAAGAGCTAACCCTAGAGCTAACCCAAGAGCTAACCCAAGAGCTAACCCTAGAGCTAACCCAAGAGCTAACCCAAGAGCTAACCCTAGAGCTAACCCAAGAGCTAACCCTAGAGCTAACCCTAGAGCTAACCCAAGAGCTAACCCAAGAGCTAACCCAAGAGCTAACCCTAACCCGAGTCAGGCTTCACATAACTCTGTAGCGCAGTGGTTCTCAAACTAAGAAAATATATAATAATAATAATAATTTCATTATTTTTTTAATGTTCTGGCAACATATTTTGGCTAAATATGCCTCGTTTTATAAATGTGTATTGATAACATAGTGCTGTAATTACATTTTCTAATAAATATGCATGATCAAGTTCAACAACGTGTGCTTATATTTTGATATTCCTCAATTCCATGTTGAAATTACACAATACATTTTGATCCACTTTTTCTCCTTCATTTTCTATTTTTCTCCCATCCCAATTGAGTCGAGCCAATTCCCCCCCTCCCCTGTCTTGATCGTTGCTCGCATGTGCCCCCCACTGGTCGGTCGTAGGGAGGGTTGAAGAATCTATCGCGTGTCCCCTCCGATACATGCGGAGTCAGCCAGCCACATCTTTTCACCTGCCAGCGCGGACTCTCATTGGCGAGGTGTAACGTGTGGGAGGGCTCACACTACCCCCTACATCTCCTGTCCTCGCTGTGCAGGCGCCCTGACCGACCTGTAGGAGTCGCTGTTTACAACGTCCAGATTACCACCCATCGACTCCCCTCCCGCTGACTCTGCCAATTGAGTCAGTATGACGGCCGGCCCAAGCCGGAGGCAACGCCGACAGGCGGATTCGATACCGGTGTATCGCGCGTTGGTGACGAGCGCTTAGACCGCTGCGCCACCCAGCCGCCTGAAATTACACGATACATTAAGTGCGGGGTCCCCAAAAGAAATCCTAAATAAAATAGGGTCACGGTATGAAAAAGTTTGAGAACCCCTGCTGTAGAGGAATTACCCAAGTCAGGCTTCAAATAACTCTGTAGAGGTATTACCCAAGTCAGGCTTAAAAAATGTCAACGTTAATTAGGCGCTCTGGGGGCACAGCCAGGGCCGCAGCCAGGCTCTGGAGCCCGGGGCTCACGACACAGCGCTCAGCAGGTCTGTGTCTCGCTGGGGAGCAGCTAGCTGAGAGAAAGACCATGCAGAGAGGGGGTAATAAAAAGCAGAGGAAGGGTAATTAAAGCAGAGGAAAACAATAAGAACAGAAGAGAGAGAGAGGAGGAAGAGGAGGGGGGGGGGGGGGGAAGCTGATTAGGTGCTGGAGGTGGGCCAAGCTATGGCTGCTGGCGGATTGTGGACAAGGTCCTGAGGAAGCGCTGACGGGTCGTTAAAGAGTTAATAACAACGACATGTCGGCCGGCTCACTCACTGTACACTGCAGGCCGGGTGGCTTTTTTACAAGCAATCGCTACAGCGTGAAACGAGGAGGCCCAGAACCATCAGTAAAAATATCTTGGCTGGACTTCTGTTCATGTACAACTCCACCTGGAGACTAGAGCGGGTATTTTCCTCCCTGCAGGTGATACGAGTTAAGGGGTAGGCAATTTAGTTTGGCCGAGGGCCACATTTTTTCCAAGCCATTGTATGGGGGGCCGGCAACAAAAACAATGGCTAATTTAATATATTGATAGTGAAAACATTTTAACTCTGTGACAGACCACCTTATAACTAAGACATACATTTGTGGCAGAGGCAGATAATGGACAAAATAAACGAGCTGCATAGGTGGCCTAATAAACTGTAAACCACATACACATTTGCACTGAACATTATACCTTTGTCCGTTTGCCATTTTATTATAAAACCAGAGACAAGTGCCTCTCTCTTATCGGCGCAACCAATGTGTCTATCTGACGGCCCTTTATGTGGAGCACACTGGACTATTGAGAAACAATAGGAATTTTCCATTGGTTCTCCCAGTCCATGTGACCATTTCTAGCATTTCCATTGGCTATAGTGACAGACGTAGATATATGATAAATGGATATACAGCGGATTAGATGCAGTCCAGAGAAAACAACCAATCTAGATATTTCAAGATTCTATGCTTTACATCCGCGCATTCTCTGAGAGATGCACAACATTTTGAGATGACAATCGATTCCGATACAATAAAGCAAGTCTTTATCACAAACAAATTCAAAGATATTTAATGTTTTACAAAACATGTCTACTGTTTCGCCCGGCTTTAGAGGGTTAAAAGCCTAATAGTATTTTTTATTTAGTTAATAAATGTCTCGTTGTAATTCCTTATATACATAATGTAGTGCATCTTCTTGAAGCAGATTCAGCTTTTTTGGCTCTGATTTGACTTCAGTTTAATTGCATTGTTACTGTTCACATGTGTGGTGCCGTCACAGTCATATATAAGTAAAGATAAAGTTTGAATGACTTACTGAACTTATGTTTTAATTTCACACCACACATGTGGTGTGGCTCGTTTGTTATTTCAGCACCAGGCGCTGTCCACCGACTTTTTTCATGTTGAGCAAGCACTACATTGCACCTCGCTGCCTACCTGTTATTCACTCTCAACATGGATAAAACAAAGTATAATAAGCATTCTTTAGGTGGTGGTAGTTTCTCTATTTGGACATTATAGCTAACATATAGCCTAGCCTAGTTGGTCTGATATATAAAAAAAGAAAAAAAGAAAAAGATTTTTTTTTAATATATATATTCTGAAGGGCAAGATATTATTGCTGGCGGGCCAATTTCGGCCTGCGGGCCGCCTATTGCCGACCTACATGATATGAGTTACTCTCTACATGATATGAGTTACTCTCTAACTGATATGAGTTACTCTCTACCTGATATGAGTTACTCTCTACCTGATATGAGTTACTCTCTAACTGATATGAGTTACTCTCTACCTGATATGAGTCTACATGATATGAGTTACTCTCTACCTGATATGAGTTACTCTCTACATCATAGGTGTCAAACTCAAATGTGGCCCGCCACGTCATTTGATGTGGTCCACAAGAGCTCTGGTAAAAAAAATAATAATAGGGAGCTCCCGTAGCTCACCGCATATCTCGGCGCTATTTCTGCGTCTGGGAAAACCGTGCTCGTCACGGATCTGGGGGACACGAGTTCGATTCCCGGACCCGCCGTCATTTCTCAGAATGTCTTCCCCTGCTCTACATCCCATTTCAACCTGTTTCTGTCGGTCATGCTTGACCAGAAAAGCGATAAACGCTAAAAAAGAAAGTTTAAAAAAAAAATAATAATAATAATAATAATAATTAAAGTATTTTTTTACATAATTTTTTTTAAAAACATTAATCTTGCGTTAAAAAATAGTGGCGTTAAAATAATTGTGGGTTAATGCGTTAATAAAGCTTTAACTTTGACAGCCTTAGTTATTACACATTCTTACACATACATGTATGTTGAACATCTGAGGTATTGATGAAGTAACAAAGGAAAAAAGCCAAAAGCACTTACTCCTACATTCTTTGACAATTTTACAGCCCAAAATACAAAAAAGATCCAGGCGGAATAGGTAACAAAGGGTTGAAGAAATATTATCTGAACTGTCAGATGCAAACTGGCTGTGTGACATAACCGAGCATCTCGCTCAATTGAATAAGAGGTAGGGACGCAAACAAGTCCCACCCAAAACTTGACCAATATAGTTGTGAACTGAGACAACCCTTATTTTGTTATTTTTTAGTACAGTTACAGTTGTGTGTTCATGCAGATACATAATAGCAATTTCATTACGAATTGAAATTGGGGGACCCTGATGTAAACAAGACGGAAGTCTTTCTCTGGTCTGCATCCCCTTAACAATTGTGTGTATTGAGCTGTACTGTACTGTACCCATTCTGTAATCTGTTAATTAAAGTTAATTAATTGCAAGGTTGTGTGCAGCCATTTATTTTTGTAACATCTGCTACATCTGTCCCTTGTGTTCTTTGCAGCTCACAGTTGTTAGTTCTGCCCCTCTTGACTGTGACAAAAAGGTTTTGAACTAACTTAATGTCATAGCTTGTATTTGATGATATTCTTCTTTGTTATTTACTTGAATGGTTTGATCATTGATTGATGGAGTAATATGGGGTTCTGATAAACTAAAATTATTTGTTAAAATAACATAAGCTAACATATATTTTTACATCTATGCAAATGCATATGCAATATGTGTAACTTGAATAAGTAATAAATACAGAAACAACTTGTTTAACAATATGTAAATTAGTAGCTATTTATTTTACATTAACATTTATACGGTCTTTGGCCCTTTGAGGGCAACCATAATGCTGATGTGGCCCTCTGTGAAAATGAGTTTGACACCCCTGCTCTACATGATATGAGTTACTCTCTCCACCTGTACCCATGGTTACCAGTTCAGCCACCAATATATTCCCCCTGGTTACCGCCAGCCTCGAGAAAAGCTACACAACACAGAGTGGGAACTCTTTAGTGTCTTGATGATGGCCTTGGCCTTACTCCTAAAACCCACCTCACCCCTGCCCATTTTGACAACCTAGGATGGCTTAGAGTAGACGACAGAGTACAGCAATTTGCAATGGGCCTGGTCTACAAGATACACTACACACCACTAAGGTACCCATGTACATGTCGAAATACTTCCCAAAGGTCAGTGAAGTCCACGACCACAACACCAGAGGGAGTTCGACAAATCATGTGCAACCCAGATTCGGCTCAAACAAGGGACTAGACACGTTTCGCAATTATGCCACAACAATGTGGAACGCCCTACCCACAGCCGTGAAGGAATGCAAATCCCTACCCACATTCAAAACCGCTCTCAAAGAGCACCTACGGGAGGCTGCAATTAGAAACTGGCCCAGGTAAATGTCCAAACCCACCCCCCACCCACCACCAATGTACAGTTTCTTCCCCTTCGGATGTATATATATTTTTTTATGATCTCTTTCTCACACAGTACTGTATATTTGTATGTCATAAATGTCTTGATGAATTGAAAATGGGGGACCGTGATGTAAACAAGACGAAAGTCTTTCTCTGGTCTGCATCCTCTTAGCAGTTGTTTGTATTGAGCCGTACTGTATTGTACCCATTCTGCAATCTGTTAATAAAGTTTTCAATCAATCAATCAATGATCTTGGTGTGTGTGTGTGAGTGTGTGCGTGTGTGCGTGTGCATGTGTGTGTGTGGAACACAGAACAGTATAGCTCCATGTAAACATTAGGGAGAACTATTAGCTGCACACAGCCTGCTAGACTCAGGCTTTTTTATGGTCAATAAGAAGCCGAACTAGAGACGGTCACAGCGTGTGTGTGTGTGTGTGTGTGTGTAGGTGTGTGTGTAGGTGTGTGTGTGTGTGTGTGTGTGTGTGTGTGTGTGTGTGTGTGTGTGTGTGTGTGTGTGTGTGTGACACACTAGAGACGGTCATAGCAGACCACTGGCAGCCTGGGTTGCAGCCACAGAGACAAACACACACTCTGGCAGAAGATACTTTATTGCGTGTGTGTTAGTGTGTGTGTGTGTGTGTGTGTGTGTGTGTGTGTTAGGGCTGTCACTTAGTGCATTCGATATTCGTTGCAGAATTGTAGACAAGTTAGAATTCGAATTTCAGTGTAAATAAATAATAATAATAAAAATAAAATATATAAAAGAAAAAGCAATTTTCAACGTTTTGGCTTTTTTTACCATGGTATGTTTGGTTATTATTGTATTGTGTTTTGTTTGTTTAAAAAAATTGTAAAAAAAAATTAAATATATATATATACGATACATTTTTCAGATTCGAATTTCTCCCTTCAAGTTTGAATCTCATGTTTTTATGTAATATCGAAATTAAATTCCTAATTCGAAAATAATGTGACAGTCCTAGTGTGTGTGTGTGTGTGTTAGTGTGTGTGTGTTAGTGTGTTCATTCAGTGAAGCTCCTATACAAAGCGCTGAAGGGAAAAGGCCTCTGAACGCCCCCCTCGCACCCCCCCCCCCCCTCCCTCCTCGTAGCCGGCCCCTCCCTCCGTGTTTATTAGGACCCGTCTCGGAGAGCTGGCTAAAGCCCCCCCCCCCTCTCACCCCGAGGCTTCAGATGGAACCTTTTGTCGGGCGTCCCAGGCTAGTGTTCAGAGCAAACTGAGCGAGCAGTCTGTCTGTCAGGACGCGCTGGCTTTATGGACTGGGGGGGGGGGGGGGGGGGGGGGGGAGAGAGAGAGAAGTTAAACAATACTGTTGGCTGCCCTCTTGAACACAAATGATTTATTGGCAAGAGAGCGAGAGAGGAAGAGCAAGAGAGTAAGGAGTCTGAAGACAAGAGGACAGAGGTATGGAGTGACAGACAGAAGAGAGAGAGAGAGACAGAGAGAGAGAGAGAGAGAGAGAGATATAGAGACAGAGAGAGAGAGAGACAGACAGAGACAGAAGAGACAGAGACAGAGAAAGAGACAGAGACAGAGAGAGAGAGAGAGAGAGAGAGACAGAGAGAGAGACAGAGACAGAGAGAGAGAGAGAGAGAGAGAGAGAGAGAGAGAGATAGAGACAGAGAGAGAGACAGACAGAGACAGAGAGAGACAGAGACAGAGACAGAGACAGAGAGAGAGAGAGAGAGAGAGAGAGAGAGAGAGAGAGAGAGAGAGAGAGAGAGAGAGAGAGAGAGAGAGAGAGAGAGACAGAGAGAGAGAGAGAGAGAGAGAGAGAGAGAGAGTAATAGGAAGTGAGTGGGAGCAGAAGTGGACACTGGTTGCAGCAGAGCCTCCTAGAGAGACGGTCTTTCTCTGCATAATGAATGAATGGCTGGAAATCATTCAAAGGGAGAGAAAATGAAGGAGGGGACTGTGAATAAAAGAGAAGCCGTGCAGCTCCAGGTGGACTGCCTGCAGCGATCAGGCTCCACACCAAGTGTCAATCAAATTGGCAAAAGACCAATCAAAATAAATAAAAAAAATAAATAAAAGAAGGGAAAAAAAAGTACATGGCCACCAGGAAACCGGCTGCCATCTTTAGAACCGAGAGCAGACACGTCTGAGGTTCTGCCGGCGCGAGGACCCAACAGGTGCCTGTTGTTTACTGGAGGTGTCGAGGGCCCCGGTGGGCCATGTGGCGGGATCCTGTCCAGGGGGGGTGTTTGTTACCCGTCTGTAGTAGTGTGATAGTAAAGGGTTAACCTTCTGTAGTGTGGCAGTGAAAGGGTTAACGAGCAACGACACATGAGCGGCACGACAGGATCACAGGGTCGACGCCCCGCCCACTTTAACCCTTTCACTACCACTCGACCAAACTGTTAACCCTTCCACTGCGACAATACAGCGGGTTAACCCTTTCACTGCCGCCCGACAAAGGGTTAGCCCTTTAACTGCCACACTACAGAAGGTTAACCCTTTACTATCACACTACAGACGGTTGGGTTAACCGTCTGTAGTGTGTGATAGTAAAGGGTTAACCTTCTGTAGTGTGGTAGCGAAAGGGTTAACGAGCAACGACACATTAGCGGCATGACAGGATCACAGGGTCGACGCCCCGCCCACTTTAACGAGCAACGACGAAGTGAGGTATATATATTCTTGTTCAAACCTGTTACATTTAGCCATTTAGCTGACAAATCTATCCAAATAGACTTACAAGTTCTGTACGACAAGTCAGCAGGAAGGGCACAACTCTTTCAGCTGAGTAACAATGTTCATCAAACAGTGTTGAAATCGAATCCGCTTCAAGGCCCTCGACCTGGCATACCGTGCGGCAAAGGGAACCGCTCCCGCCTACCTCCGGTCAATGGTCTCTAACTACACACCCTCAAGACCCCTACGCTCTGCATCTTCTGGCCGCCTCAGACGCACTCCTATCTGATCTCCGGGAGGGTCATCAAAGAGAAGCCGCCTATTCTCAGTCCTTGCCCCACAATGGTGGAACGAACTGCCCCAGTTAGGAACACAACCAATCTTTCTCCGTCGACTAAAGACGCACTTCTTCAACCATTATCTTAAAAAATTAAAAAGTATCTAACCCTAACTCACCTTACTGTCATGCACTTGTCCTAATAAACTAACCTACACTGTAGCACTCAACACTTTGATGAACATTGTTAGGCTATGTGTCCACTAAAAGCCTTTTTTTCAAGGCGGACCGCTTTTAAAAAAAAAATTAAAAAAAAAATCGTTTTTCTGAGGCTCGCGCCATCCGCGGCTCCGCCCCTTCCTCGATGAGTTACCTTGATGAGCGCGCTCCTTTCCAAAAGTTTAACTAGTTTCAACTTTATGAGCTGGGAGCGCTCCGACCAAAAACGCTGCCGCCGAGAGCTCATAAAACGCGAGGCGCGGCGCTGGGAAGAGGAGCGCGCCTGTCGCTTCTCCATCATAGAAATGAATGACAGAAAGGAGCTGACAACTCATAAAACTTCCCTGGTGGACACAAGCCCTTACTCAGCTGATAGAATTGTGCCCTTCCTGATGACTTGTCGTACATAACTTGTAAGTCGCTTTGGATAAAAGAGTCAGCTAAATGACTAAATGTAAATGTAAATGTGTTGAGGGCATAGCAGTAGAGACATATTAGTATAGTAGGAAATAATATAGACAAGGAAGATTATTTGGTGGCAAAGTGTATGATAGTTATTAATACTAGCATCTAAACCTTAGAACCAAAACCATATACCTTAGACTCTAGTGTTTATTGTAACCACATTTATTGTAATGTATAATATGACTGATGATAGGGCATACAGACCCTCATCTGCACCTCGATCACGCTGCCTACTTCCTCAGATGCGTATATTCAGAGGTAATTATATTGTTTACACCGCCTATTTTAACTTTTCTACTGTACTATAATTTTATCGCCTGTATTTATGTCGTTCTACTATTACCCTGCCCATACCTGTACCCCCCCCCCTCCCTCCCCCATGCTGCTATGATGCCTGCATTTCCCCCAAGAGGATCAATAAAGGAATATCTTATCTTATCTGTAATAATGTAAAGGTCCAGTCCGAATGCTCTTTTCTTTTGTGATGTTTATTTCAAGCTGTCAAATGCAATAGAGGTCCAATGCAACACACAGCTGTTACTGATTATCCTACTGTAAGTAGGAGCCTCATGGGACCCTGCAGGTGAAGGTCCGACTGCCTGAATGAAAAGTAACCCACATTATAACATTATCCTTAACTCTGGCATTGTATTCCCCTCCTTAGCTTGTTCAGTGTCAGTGTAACTTGTGTGTGTCAGTATTCAGTAAGAACTCCCAGCCTCTGAACCCACCCAGTGGTCTGGGAGGAGCGTAGGACCGTTAGAGTTTGTATACCGGGGGGAACAATGGTGCGTTGGTGGCTGTGATTTGGAAGCCATTATTTTTAGACTCATTAAGCTCTTTGGCCACAAGTCCCACACTCCATAAATGGAAGAGAGAGAGGGAGAGAGGGAGAGAAAGAAAGAGAGAAAGAGAATGGTAGGTCAAGGTCAAGTTTATTAGTATGTCCCAAACTGGGCAATTTACAGCAGATAAATAGGAGCTCCAAAAAAAAACACAGCAAACATACATAACAAGAAGAACACAGACAGACATGTACAGTCAGGGGCTTAGCTGTAGATTCTGGGCCCCATGAAAGAATGTATTTGTGGGCCCCCAATCCATCCAAAAAAAATGTGGCCATTTATTTATTGATGAAAA
Source organism: Notolepis coatsorum (assembly GCF_963971535.1). Lineage (NCBI taxonomy): Eukaryota > Metazoa > Chordata > Actinopteri > Aulopiformes > Paralepididae > Notolepis > Notolepis coatsorum. The sequence continues at coordinate 17,179,456 of NC_140174.1, read as the reverse complement.
CACATAATATGGTTTTTACCTATACATTCGGATCAGCAGTTCAGCACCTGCACTGTTGGTGGGTGAGCCTAGTAAAGGATGTCGCATTGCGTTCATCTTCAATGAATGGACCAATGCAATAGTCCAGGGGTTCCCAAACTTTTCAGGCCGCGACCCAAAAATAACGGGGTCAGAGAGCCGCGACCCGCACTATTATAGGAGGTAATTTTTTATTTATTTTTTTATAAATGGAAATGTATGGTTGAAACATGCACACGTTCAAACGCACACACACTAATAAGCATTGGAGGCTTTTAACCAGGGCAGGACTGGGGAAATCATTCAGGCCAGGAAATATAGTGCAAAATATAGCCCCAGTCAGGCTACTTTTTAAGCAGGGGGTCTGGGGGTCCCCCACCAGGACATTTCTGGTTACAAAGACTTAATTTCCTGCATTCTGGTTGCAGGATTTTTTTTATTTGTACCCTTTAAATGCCAGTGTTTGTGATGGCATCACAAATTATTGTTAAAAAACAGGCTAGCATATGTATGATTAGCAACAACACTGATTTTGATGGATTTTCAGTTTTTTTGTAATGTCAGATTGAAAATAATACAATCTTTTATTCAACTTCAGCCCTGATCATAACACCACATAATAATTTTATAATTATAACCCTTTAAATGCCAGTGTCTGTGATGGCATATATTTGCAATATATCAAATGCAAAGTAGATTTTTCTGGGGGGCATTATTACAGGCTAGCATGTGTCAATGATTAGCAACAACAGTTTTTTGTAAGGGTCCCGCCTCCACCAATCACATGCGGCTCCTTTTGTGTGTGTGTGTGTGTGTGTGTGAGAGCGAGAGAGAGAGAGAGAGAGAGAGAGAGAGAGAGAGAGAGAGAGCGAGCGAGCGAGAGAGAGAGAGAGAGAGAGAGAGAGAGAGAGAGAGAGAGAGAGAGAGAGAGAGAGATAGTTCTCCAACTTGTGTGAGTTGCAGTGATCTCCTGGTTGTTCCCCACCTAGGTTATCTAACTATTGCGCTGCTGCAACTAGAAACACTGCCCTGGCCTGCTTCTAAGTTTTTTATTTATTTATTTTTTTATCATCTGGCGACCCACCCGCAGCGGCTCGCGACCCTCCTTTGGGTCGCGACCCCGACTTTGGGAACCACTGCAATAGTCTCCCAAACCTTGAGTCGCACTAGGCTGGGAACAACCCTGGGTCAAGTGATAGTAAACTGGACTGGACGAACAACATCGAGGCCCTGAACAGGAAGGGACAGAGCAGACTGTTCTTCCTGAGAGGGCTCAGGTCTTTTAATGTCTGCAGCAAACTGCTGCAGATGTTCCAACAGCCTGTGGTTGCTGGTGCCCTCTTCTTCGCTGTGGTATGCTGGGGGGGCAACACCAACACAGACAAAATAAACAAACTGGTCAAAAAAGCAAGCTCTGTGGTGGGAGCGGACCTGGACAGTCTGGAGGTGGTGGGGGAGGACGAGGAGGAAGCTGTATGCTATCCTTGATGAGCTGACCGCAATGCGGTCCACGTTTAGCCACAGACTTATCCCCCCCCGGCATACCACAAAGCGCTTCGGGCAGTCCTTTGTGCCGGTGGCAATCAGGCTCCACAACCAGGCAGGGCCAGGACGGGCCAACTGCCGTGGACTGGAGGAGCTGGGTTGTGGACTGTAACCAATTAATTTTATTATTTAACATCATGATTGGACTTGTTTATTTTTCTTTTCACCACTTGTAGCTCTATTTTAGCCCTATTCTAGCTCTTTTTATCCCTATGTATTTGTCCATCTTGTTTTTAACACGTATACTAATAAGTGTATGTTATGTATTAACTGTTTCCACTAACTGTTTTTACTGTTTTTAAATGTGTTATGCTGTAATGGACATCTGAATCCCCCCTTGGGGATAAATAAAGGTTTTCAATTCAATTCAATAGCAGATCTTCTACCTCAGACACCACTACAGGTGGCTCAGTATCTGTGGAATCCTGTGTCGGAGCCTCACTTTGTCCCTGACATTGACTGTCCATAGTTGCTTCCTCCTCATCTGTGCTGCTTTCATGGTCCTCAACTTCTTTGCTCGAGTATCCATAGTGTACATGATTTATAAAATGTCCTATAATAGTAATAACACAGTACAGCTCAAGCTATCTCTTAGTCTTAATTGTTATAATAATAATAATAATAATTTGTATAGATATTTTCCAATTGCTCAAATCTAGCTATAGCTACTGTAACAACCTCAATTTAATGTACCAGTGGTCAATGGTATTGCAATTACTGGAAGAACTAGAGTAACTAAATGTGAATATTACCTAAAAGTTGTATTCAATGAATGCATGGTAAGCATATTTTAAAATCTGTTTGTTAACCCCAAGCCCTGCTGCTTACCTCCCTCTCCTTCAACTTGGAGCTGGCCTGGGGGAAGGGGATAAGGGGTACTGATCCTGAAGCCACATCTGTGCATTAGAGCAGTGCAATGTTAGCATGTAACATTATACATGTTAGGTTGGCTAGCCATAGCAAAAGGGCATAGGTGCTGGATACAAATTCACTGGGCTCATCTACACTCATCTAATTTTTGATAGCAACAGGTAGCTAACGTCAGCCACAAAATGTTGGCCAAGCTGTTATGGGCTTCAAAACAAGTTATGTGAATAAATACCTTTCTTGTGAAAATACTTGATGACTAGCTGTCGACCTTTTATTATTTTCCTCTTGCAATGCTGATGTTTTTTCTTTCGTTTCTGAGCTCAGCTCCTGATTCATGAGCTGTAGAGGACATTTTCCTGTCAGTCTGACTCTGTTCAAGCTGCGCGCCTGTGTACAGTACATGGTCGCAGGATCAGATCATGACAACAGTCAAACAAGCAACCACAACCATCCCCCGACCCACCCACCCACCTCAAAGCCAGGGCTGTACACTGCGATGATATGGTCGCAAATTGCCCCCTAATTTGGTCCGTGCGAGTTTAAAATAATATCTGGGGGCAAGCTTGCGAGTGGTGATTTCAACCCTTCATTCGCATTTCACTCCTAAATTAATCCATACAAATTGTAGTAAAACATTAGCCTACAACCAGGGCTGTACAGTGCAATATAATGTTGCGGTTGTAATTTCATTAGACAGACCAGCGCGGACCTTTAATAACATGCAATTTAATTGACACGAGCAATGAGCTAACGGTAGCTGCTAACCAAGGTATCCATTAGGATTATGCTAAGCTAACTAGCGATCTCTGCTAACCCTGGAAAACGGTCAAAGCGGACTCCACAAGACTAATTCCATTCGTGAGGAAAGGGGGTGGGTTATATTGACAACGCTTGACAACAGAAGTTTAAACATAACTTCATATTTATTGGTTATTCATTTCTGTATATCATTCAATTTCCATCTCTGTGTGTCTCCATCTCCATCTCTTCCTGTTTACATTCGAGTGTGACGTCATCACCTACGGCAGCTTAGACGATCAAAACGCGAACCTAGAACAAAACCCGAAGGAGGGGGGCTGGCTCTCTTGTTCGTTCTCGCCTCTCTCTCTCTCTCTCTCTCTCTCTCTCTCTCTCTCTCTCTCTCTCTCTCTCTCTCTCTACATTCAATGATTTAAAGTAGCCAAATGTTACACATATATATATATATATATATATATATGTGTGTGTGTTTGGCTAAAGTGGATAGAAAACACAGTACTGTGTAAAAGGCACCCAAGAGTTTTTATATAAATTGTCTTAGATCATTTTTTTTATTAGTGTGTCAGTAGACTACTGTTAGTACATTTTCATTAAATTATTTTTTAAAGCATCTTCATGGTTTAATAATGCAAACATATGTTGCAGGGACTTATTATAATCATCATATTGGCGTGACTATGCATCAAAGGGTTAAATCAAGCATTTTTAAGTGCTTTAGAGGAAATGTCAAAATATCACGATATCATTTAGAGGCCATATCGCCCAGCCCTACTATAATGGTAAAATAGTTATGTGCCCCTAGTGAAAAAGCTTAGCGTACAGCCCTGCTCAAAGCCACCCTCTCCTGCCTCCTCCATTGATGGCACGCCAAGAATGGAGGTAGGTATAAATCCTGAGCACCTGCTTGTCATATATATGACCCAGACAGCTGAATTGTACCCCCACAATCCTGCTAGCCCCCCTCACAATCCCGTTAAGGGCATTCTTTTGTTTAATGCCAAGGTTTCCATACCAACAATGGCAGCAAAGGAAACAACATTCTATAAAGGCCCTATAGAACAAAATCATCTAATAGGTACTACTGAGTTCGTTTGGAGCTTGGAGAGCAGAGCTGTGCAGAGTGATGCTGTGACCAACATGATGACAGAGCACTGAGCGAGTGCAGCAGATCAGATCTGTTATCTCATGTTATCTCTGCCACATCCGGGAGGACTGTGTTGTTGACTGAAGCCGGGGCAGAAACTAGAGAGCAGAGATCCAAACAGATCACACGCACACACGCTCACACACACACACACGCTCACACGCACACACAGGAAGTGGTCACGGCAGAGACACATTGGCTCTTGTTTAGCCAGTGAACATAGAGCCCCGCCCCTTTTCCAAAATATCTGTATTTATGATGTTGAACTTGATGACATAATGAGGTAGGATCCAACTCCTAAGTACGGTGGTTTAATTAAGGTAGCACATACACACACACACACACACACACACACACACACATACACACACACATACATACACATACATAATATAAGATATTCCTTTATTGATCCTCTTGGGGAAATTCAGGTCATAGCAGCATGAGGGAGGGGAGGTACAGGTATGGGCAGGGTAATAGTAGACAGACATAAATATAGTAGGGCTGGGACTTCATCGCATTAATTTCAATTAATTAACTACAGAAAGAATTTAAAGTTAAAGAAAATTGATGCATTTAATCGCATGATAATTTTTCATTATTGTGTAAGAATGTTACCTTTCAAAGGAGACCAGACTCATGCATGTGCTATAGGTATAAAGTATAATAAATCGCAAATTACTTTTCTTTCTTAGTCTGGTTTGTTCATAAAAGAAATGTAAATAAGAGAAATTGAGATCAATCAAGAGTTTTTTTTTTCAATGGTCAACTGTTCTGGAATGTACTTGAAAGTACTGCGTTTTACTTTTACCTCGAAAGTGCTTGAGTTTACAAAAGGTCCTTTGCGCTATATATTATTCCTAAAATTGCTGCACTTTGTTAAAAATAGCATTGATCTGTTGGTCTGTGTAGTAGCTAATACAGGATTTTGCTGCTTAAACGTATGTATAATGTATATTCATTGATTATACCAAAATGCATTTGAATTGAAAAATGTAGCTTTTCGCATCAAATATTGATATGTGATTTGAGTCCAAACTGCTTTTTGCACCCGTGGGCGGAGAAAGGATTTAGAATGTCTCCCAAATGCTCAAAAAGTACATCTTTTGGTGCTCTCAGGTGGATGGGGAGAGCATTCCATAGTCTGGGTGCGGCAGAGCAGAAGGCTCGATCGCCCATGGTGTGCAGCTTAGTCCTGGGGGCTTTGAGGAGGTAGGCTGTGCCGGAGCGGAGGGAGCGTGAGGAGGACTGGGGGGTGAGGAGTTCCTTGAGATAGGCAGGGGCACCACCGTGTACGCACTGGTGAGTGAGGAGGGAGACCTTGTACTCAATCCTGTGTTCCACGGGGAGCCAGTGAAGGGATCTGATGGTGGGGGTGATGTGATCATATTTGCGCACCCTCATCAGGATCCTAGCAGCGACATTTTGGATGGTTTGCAGTTTTTTAATGCTTTTACTAGGGATCCCGATGAGGAGTGCATTGCAATAGTCCAGCCTGGAGGAAACAATAGCGTGGACGAGTTTCTCGGAATCTGCCAGGGTGAGTGAGGAACGGAGTTTAGTGATGTTTCGGAGGTGAAAGAAAGAGGCCTTGCAGAGGTGTTTGATTTGTGTTTCGTATGTGAGGTGGGGGTCCATTTTCACGCCCAAGTTGGTGACAAGGGTGGAGAGGGGAATGTCCTGACCGGAGAAGGAGATGGTGGTGATGGTGGTTGACCGGACCTGGTGTGGGGTACCGATCAGCATGGCTTGTGTTTTGGAACTGTTGACCTGGAGAAACCTGTGGTTCATCCACGCCTTAGTCTCCTCCAGGCAAGCGGTCAGTGTGGGGGGTGATGAAGGTGATGATGGTGTGATCCGGATATACATCACCTCATTATTGATGATCTCCCTACATCACCTCATTATTGATGATCTCACTACATCACCTCATTATTGATGATCTCCCTACATCACCTCATTATTGATGATCTCCCTACATCACCTCATTATTGATGATCTCACTACATCACCTCATTATTGATGATCTCACTACATCACCTCATTATTGATGATCTCCCTACATCACCTCATTATTGGTGATCTCTCTACATCACCGTCATTATTGGCGATCTCACTACATCACCTCATTATTGGCGATCTCACTACATCACCTCATTATTGGCGATCTCACTACATCACCTCATTATTGATGATCTCCCTACATCACCTCATTATTGATGATCTCCCTACATCCCTAAGCTGCTCCGAGCCTCCCCAGTGAATGTGGTAACAGACACTGCTTGCCAGAGATGGGGAAACCCTGGACCGGAGTTTTTTTCTGATGCACATGGCCACTCAATCCAATGATGTACATTACCATCCGGGAAACGATAGGCGGCGGTATTTGCCCTTTTCGAGCTCAGAGCCATTCCCAATGATAACGTCAGGCTGGATGGATGAAAAATGAATGGATATCGCTAATAAAAGAAATAACGATTAAATAACGAGAAAACTCGTCATTGGCACTCAACGCATGGCGAGTTAGGATGAGAAATCTTGTTGTTGGCACTCAAAGTGTTAAGATTCCTAGAGTTTGCAGTGAATTAGGAAAATCTGCTTTTAGCTTCTGTGCCCCAGAAACATGGAATGTTTTGCAACGCAGTTTAACTCAATTCATTAGTATCTATTGGTCAGTTTAAATATTGAATAGCAAACCACTTCTCCACAGTCTGCAGTTGTTTTTAATCATTTTAAAGGGGAACTATTTTGCTATTTCTTTCACTATTTGGGCAATTTTACACAATTCCTGAGTCTATGGAACACATCTGTAACTTTTTTTTCAATAAAATTCATTGTTTTGTATTTCTAATCAAATACTGTAGAGAGCACCACTTTCTGCCCTTCAAGATTCCAAGCTGTTTTTGGCTGGGCTCCGCCCATACTCGCAATGCGCTTTGAGTGACAGACTGTCACCCACCTGCACTGGCAGATACCTTTCTTTGGGGGAGAGAGAGAGAGAGAGATAGAGAGGGACTAATTAATTTTGCCGCAGGGGGGGCATAATCCCACGGGACAATGCATTGGTAACTTGTTTCAAATGACAATATACAGTATACCCCAGTGAATATTATTGCACGGATCGGAATACAGGCGTGCGCTATGATATTTTGCAACAGGTTGACGGTGATACAGCGAGTGCTGGAATGCTGATACGAGAGAGAGAGAGAGAGAGAGAGAGAGAGAGAGAGAGAGAGAGCTCCCCCCAGTCCCATTACCTCCCACCCGTTTTATCTACTTCTCTGTGTGTGTGATTCACAGTGTGTGTGTGATTCACAGTGTGTGTGTGTGTGTGTGTGTGTGTGTGTGTGTGTGTGTGTGTGTGTGTGTGTGTGTGTGTGTGTGTGTGTGTGTGTGTGTGTGTGTGTGTGTGTGTGTGTGTGTGTGTGAACAGCTGAAGGTCTCTGCTGTCGAAACCGCTTCCACATTATTTGCACTCGCTGCTCATATAAACGTATCACAGTTGATTGTGGGCGGGCGGTGGCAGATCAGCATTCTTACACGTCACAGATTGACGTAAATTGAGAATGGCTTGGTTCAGTGGGGGAGGATCTTGTCTCAGCTGAACTGGAGGAATGCGCCAAAATGAGAATTTGAGACCTAGACAGTGTTGGTACAACCCCACATTGCTAGAAAACAATGCTAAACACTGGAAAAGGCCATTTATGAGATAGTTCCCCTTTAAATGTTTAATTGCGTTTCTATATCATTTTATAAAAAAAAATGTAAATGTATTTCTCGATGTCATTGTAAATGAGAGCTTACTCTCAATGATCCTTCTGGATTAAATACAGACTGAATGAATGAACAGACAAGAGTCGTTACAGCTGTGATCACACGTGTAGTAGCTGCTGTCTCTCATGACGTGCAGAGCTACGAATGCTCATCACACCTGTGAGGCTTCCGTTGCAGGACCGTGATTTGGCCTCAAGTTGGGGCACTTTCTGTCGCTCTTTGCTCCTGTTAGATCACACACACACACACACTGAAAAGTGATGTCGGGGTGACAGTGGCTCGGGAGGTAGAGCAGTCATCTGGTAATCTGGAGGTTCCCGGTTCGACTCCCGCTCCTCCTGGGCAGCGCGTCTTGAGCAAGACACTTAACCCCTATAATTGCTCCCGATGAGCAAGGCCGGCCTCCGCCGTCGGTGTGTGAATGTGTGAGTGAACGGGGTAAAAAAATGTGAGGAACAAATTGTAAAGTGCTTTTGGATAAAAGCCGTTATAAATAAATGCAGCCATTTACCATTTATGATGATGTCGACTGCAGAAGACTTTCAAACAAAGACCGATAACAAAACGTGAGGGAATTAAAGCTACAACAGAACTTTAAAAAGCGCAGCCTGGCCTTGGAGCTGGTGTGTTCAGAGCTGGATGCAGTTAGGATGGTGGGCCTCGCAGACTCCAGTGATTAGAGGCCCAGCGAGTGGCTATTCCCAGGGTTTCGCGGCTTTGTGCGACGGGAACAGTGACCCCACTGTAATCCACGGCTGTTTACATTCCAGCAGATCAGTTCCTACTGGAACCAGGGGAGGATGGTGGGAGGGCAGGGGTTAAATCGGACTCTCACGGACCAACCAACCCCCCCCCCCCCCACCACCACCAAAACCAAAACACAAGGCTCACCCGCGACCCGTACTCGGTAAACAAACTACTGCGGTGGAAACACTCTGGAAGGCTTACGCTGCCTTATCAGCGCTCTGGCATCGTGATTCCACTTCCCACTCTCTCCCTCTATCTCCCTCCCCCCCTCTCTCTCTCCCAAACCCTGCTCTCTCTATCTTCTGCTCTCCCTGTCTCCCTCCCCCCTCTCTCTCTCTCTCCCAAACCCTGCTCTCTCTATCTTCTGCTCTCCCTGTCTCCCTTTCCCTCTCTCTCTCTCTCTCTCTCTCTCTCTCCCAAACCCTGCTCTCTCTATCTTCTGCTCTCCTTGTCTCCCTCCCCCCCTCTCTCTCTCTCTCTCTCTCTCTCTCAAACCCTGCTCTCTCTATCTTCTGCTCTCCCTGTCTCCCTCTCCCCCACTCACTCTCTCTCTCCCTCTCTCCCAAACCCTGCTCTCTCTATCTTCTTCTCTCCCTGCCTCCCTCTCCCCCTCCCTCTCTCCCAAACCCTGCTCTCTCTATCTTCTGCTCTCCCTGTCTCCCTCTCCCCCTCTCTCTCTCTCTCTCCCTCTCTCCCAAACCAGGCTCTCTCTATCTTCTGCTCTCCCTCTCCCTCTCTCCCTCTCTCCCAAACCCTGCTCTCTCTATCTTCTGCTCTCCCTGTCTCCCTCTCTCTCTCTCTCTCTCTCTCTCCCAAACCCAGCTCTCTCTATCTTCTGCTCTCCCTGTCTCCCTCTCCCCCCCTCTCTCTCTCCCTCTCTCCCAAACCCTGCTCTCTCTATCTTCTGCTCTCCCTGTCTCCCTGTCTCCCTCTCCCCCTCTCTCTCTCTCCCCCTCTCCCAAACCCTGCTCTCTCTATCTTCTGCTCTCCCTGTCTCCCTCTCCCCCCTCTCTCTCCCTCCCCATCTCCCAAACCCTGCTCTCTCTATCTTCTGCTCTCCCTGTCTCCCTCTCCCCCTCCCTCTCTCCCTCTCTCTCTCCCAAACCCTGCTCTCTCTATCTTCTGCTCTCCCTGTCTCCCTCTCTCTCTCCCTCTCTCTCTCCCAAACCCTGCTCTCTCTATCTTCTGCCCCCCCTGTCTCCCTCTCCCCCTCTCTCTCTCTCCCTCCCTCTCTCCCAAACCCAGCTCTTTCCATATTGTGCTCTCCCTCTCCCTCTCTCTCCCAAACCCAGCTCTCTCCATCTTCTGCTCTCCCTCCCCCCTCTCTCTCTCCCAAACCCAGCTATTTCCATTGTGTGCTCTCCCCCCTCTCTCTCTCTCCCCCTTTCTCCCAAACCCAGCTCTCTATCTTCTGCTCTCCCTCTCCCTCCCTCTCCCTCCATCCCTCTCTCCCAAGCCCAGCTCTCTCTATCTCTGCTCTCCCCGTCTCCCTCTCTCTCTCTCCCAAACCCAGCTCTTTGCATCTCTATCCATCCAACCCAAGTCTCTCGCTCTCCCCCCCCCCCCCCCCCCCCATCCCTCCACGTTCCCTGTACCGACGCTGGGACAAAAAGGGTTCCTAACCTTCCTGGTTAAGAATAGCTCTTGTTTTTCCTGTTTCAGAGGGTTAGTTAGGGAGGCCGAGGGAGGGGTCTCTGTGGCTCAGTGGACAGATAGGACACAGCAGGGCAGATAGGACACAGCAGGACAGATGGGACACAGCAGGACAGATGGGACACAGCAGGGCAGATAGGACACAGCAGGACAGATGGGACACAGCAGGACAGATGGGACACAGCAGGGCAGATAGTACACAGCAGGGCAGATAGGACACAGCAGGACAGATAGGACACAGCAGGGGACAGATAGGACACAGCAGGACAGATAGGACACAGCAGGGCAGATAGGACACAGCAGGGCAGATAGGACACAGCAGGACAGATAGGACACAGCAGGGCAGATAGGACACAGCAGGACAGACAGGACACAGCAGGGCAGATATGACACAGCAGGACAGATAGGACACAGCAGGGCAGATAGGACACAGCAGGACAGATAGGACACAGCAGGGCAGATAGGACACAGCAGGACAGATAGGACACAGCAGGGCAGACAGATAGGACACAGCAGGGCAGATAGGACACAGCAGGACAGATAGGACACAGCAGGACAGATAGGACACAGCAGGACAGATGGGACACAGCAGGACAGATGGGACACAGCAGGACAGATAGGACACAGCAGGACAGATAGGACACAGCAGGGGACAGATAGGACACAGCAGGGGACAGATAGGACACAGCAGGGGACAGATAGGACACAGCAGGGCAGATAGGACACAGCAGGGCAGATAGTACACAGCAGGACAGACAGGACACAGCAGGGCAGATATGACACAGCAGGACAGATAGGACAGATAGGACACAGCAGGACAGATAGGACACAGCAGGACAGACAGGACACAGCAGGACAGATAGTACACAGCAGGGCAGATATGACACAGCAGGACAGATAGGACACAGCAGGACAGATAGGACACAGCAGGACAGATAGGACAGATAGGACACAGCAGGACAGACAGGACACAGCAGGGCAGATATGACACAGCAGGACAGATAGGACAGATAGGACACAGCAGGACAGATAGGACACAGCAGGACAGACAGGACACAGCAGGGCAGATATGACACAGCAGGACAGATAGGACAGATAGGACACAGCAGGACAGACAGGACACAGCAGGACAGATATGACACAGCAGGACAGATAGGACAGATAGGACACAGCAGGACAGATATGACACAGCAGGACAGATAGGACACAGCAGGACAGATAGGACACAGCAGGGCAGATAGGACACAGCAGGACAGATAGGACACAGCAGGACAGATAGGACACAGCAGGGCAGATAGGACACAGCAGGGCAGATAGGACACAGCAGGGCAGATAGGACACAGCAGGACAGATAGGACAGATAGGACACAGCAGGACAGATAGGACACAGCAGGACAGATAGGACACAGCAGGAGGACAGATAGGACACAGCAGGACAGATAGGACACAGCAGGGCAGATAGGACACAGCAGGACAGATAGGACACAGCAGGAGGACAGATAGGACACAGCAGGGCAGATAGGACACAGCAGGACAGATAGGACACAGCAGGAGGACAGATAGGACACAGCAGGACAGATAGGACACAGCAGGACAGATAGGACACAGCAGGGCAGATAGGACACAGCGGGGCAGATAGGACACAGCAGGACAGATAGGACACAGCAGGGGGACAGATAGGACACAGCAGGGCAGATAGGACACAGCAGGGGCAGATAGGACACAGCAGGGCAGATAGGACACAGCAGGGGCAGATAGGACACAGCAGGGGCAGATAGGACACAGCAGGACAGATAGGACACAGCAGGGCAGATAGGACACAGCAGGGCAGATAGGACACAGCAGGACAGATAGGACACAGCAGGGCAGATAGGACACAGCAGGGGCAGATAGGACACAGCAGGGCAGATAGTACACAGCAGGACAGATAGTACACAGCAGGACAGATAGTACACAGCAGGGCAGATAGGACACAGCAGGACAGATAGGACACAGCAGGGCAGATAGGACACAGCAGGGCAGATAGGACACAGCAGGGCAGATAGGACACAGCAGGACAGATAGGACAGATAGGACACAGCAGGACAGATAGGACACAGCAGGACAGATAGGACACAGCAGGAGGACAGATAGGACACAGCAGGACAGATAGGACACAGCAGGGCAGATAGGACACAGCAGGACAGATAGGACACAGCAGGAGGACAGATAGGACACAGCAGGACAGATAGGACACAGCAGGACAGATAGGACACAGCAGGGCAGATAGGACACAGCGGGGCAGATAGGACACAGCAGGACAGATAGGACACAGCAGGGGGACAGATAGGACACAGCAGGGCAGATAGGACACAGCAGGGGCAGATAGGACACAGCAGGGCAGATAGGACACAGCAGGGGCAGATAGGACACAGCAGGGGCAGATAGGACACAGCAGGACAGATAGGACACAGCAGGGCAGATAGGACACAGCAGGGCAGATAGGACACAGCAGGACAGATAGGACACAGCAGGGCAGATAGGACACAGCAGGGGCAGATAGGACACAGCAGGGCAGATAGTACACAGCAGGACAGATAGTACACAGCAGGACAGATAGTACACAGCAGGGCAGATAGGACACAGCAGGGCAGATAGGACACAGCAGGGCAGATAGTACAGGACGTCTTTCTGGGGGGATTCGAGGTTAAGGTTCCAGGGCAGTGCGGTTAAGGTTAAAGGAATGTACGGAATTGCGTAAACTAAAAATGCAATCACCCTTCGTCAAAGTGTCTGGGCTCCTGGGCCGGAGCCATGTGGGCAGCGCTCTGCCGTTTGACTTCCAGTAAACACAGGAAATGATACCGGGCTCGACGCTAAGATGAGAATGACCTCAACGGACGAAGGATCATCAGAGAACGGAGCGTTCGCTCACTTC